>NW_020799097.1:85289959-85333915 GCF_003259725.1 Athene cunicularia
GAGTAGAAATACAGCCTTTCTGATTTTCTTGTTGCAATTCAACATGAGGTTCCCTTTCTGTTAATCATTCCTTAAACTCTTACTACATATAAGGAATACTTACTTGCCAAAAAACCCCTTCCTCTACTGATATATTTGTTTCACTTGAGGGCTTTGTAACAAAAACAAGTCAGGGAAGTGGAAAAGCAGGGTTTTTTGCATGTCTTCACTGATTGCTGAGGGGATTGTTGCCACCCTTCTAAAAGGATGTATAGGAAATAGCACTTTCTAAAGAAATGAAAATACATTCGAAACTAAAACTATGATTTATTATTTGTAAAGCTTTGAGCTTTTTGCTGAAAAACTCAGCCTGTGTTGGGAACCGAAATGCATCTTGCCTTACAGGTCATTTGTGACTGCCACAATGTGAAGTCAGATTGCTGTAGGCTGCCTTTCCCATTTTGTTTGTTACACAGAGGAATTTGTTATTCAATAATATTGAGTAGAATATTCAAGAGGAACTTGAATATTTGAGATTTAACTAAGAAATTGCTGAAATTAATTTGTTTTTTGACATGAAACTTAAATGTTTTTTTAGCCTGCTTTGCTTGTTGTAATCCAAAAATGCAAATAGGTAAAAGAATTTACAATCCTGACCTAATAATTGAGAGCAAATATTAGAGCAAATAAATGTACTTATTGGATTAATTACTAAGTGCTGTGTCTTTTACTGATATATATGTTGCAATTCACATAAAGAGCTGGGGGGAGATGGGGTAAGGTCTGTAAATTTTATCAGACAGACAAATTCTGGTTTCAGAATTGAAGCTAGAATCTGAACTCTACTGACTGGTTAACTGGATTTGTTTAGATGAAATAATGCTGTTTGTACTTACTTACACTGTCCCATATAACTGTCATACTGTGTATTATATGTGGAGATACTGGCTGACTGAAAGTAGACATTTTGTTTTGTACAACTGGACCAGGTCTGATAAGATGCAGCTTTTCACTTCAGAGGGTTCTGGACACTCTTGGCTTCGTTCCACAAAATTTGATTTCAGAATGTTGGACTTGTCTTTTGACCCTTCCTATTAAAGGAAATGTTATGGTAGCAATTTCTAGGTGGTTGTGTTCAAGGAATACAGAAAGGGGAGGCCAAAATAACTCTACATGGATTCTCCTTATCTGTCTGTAATTCCCATTTCACATAAGTTCAGGGAACATATTTAAGGTTTCTTGACTTCTGTGTTGTAGTTGAAATCTGTGTAAAGTTTAAATCGCTGTTATTTCAGTTCTGCATGTGTACAGCTTATCAAGCTCTGCAGTGTGACTGCTCACTGTAAGCAGCACAAAATTAATACCACTAGTAAGACCACTGCTATTCTACTAGCACTAAAATAAAGACAGAACTGCAGAAATCTAATTTGCTGCTCTTATTCACACAGATCCTTTATATAATGCATTTGTCTTTGACAATTATAATGGATTAGTTATTTCACTTTTTCTTAAGTACCAGCTTAACAATATGGTTACAAATGGTGTAGGGCACCTTTTAAACCCACACACCAAAAAAGAACCACCTTAACAAACTCTGACAATAGTATTTTTACTCTGAACTAAGGATAGCACAAATTATTAAATAAAATAAAAATTCCAAGTTTGCAATTCTCCTAACCCTGCATTTTTATTCATAGTTCTGAGGGGTTAGGTAAAGACCATTTAAAAAAATGTATAGTTAGTGAGGATGATTTTGAATGGTTTGAGAGTTCATCTTGAAATTACTCTTGTCGAGTAGTGATTTTTTTGATTGCTTTTAAATCTAAAATTACATTAGAAATTAATATTTGAATATTGTTTAGATTCAAATTGATGTTTATATTAGAAAACAAAGAATAAAAAATAGCTCCTGGCACCAAACAAGTCTTCTGAGCCTTTCTTTTGACAATAGTAATAAATCTTAATTTACATGCACTAATGCCACACTGCAGGCAATTTTGTAATAGTTTTTTTTCTAATTAAAATAGATTAGAACACACCATGTCACTGTTCTATTATACCATCGGTGCGTGCCTGTGTCTATGTATGTGTGCATGTGTGAGTAATAGCAGGCTTCTTGAAAGAATTCAAAATAGAGGAGCTCACGCCATAGACAGACTAGAAGGAATCTGTTAGATTTGCTCTTCAGACTCTTGCGTTGGTGGGCTTGGGCAGACTCTTTTCTTGATGCTATGTTATTACGTATCCCCTTGGCAACTGGGATCCCTCTGAGCTTATCAGATCTATCCTCCTCCTTCCTTCAGTAAATGCCTAAAAACCCTCTGTGGTTAAGCTTTCAGTCTTCAACACTTAATTATGGAATACAGGGTCATGAGTGATATCTGAAGCTTATGTAGTCCCTCTGTCCATATACATAGTTAATTTATACGAATACAACTTCTGTGAGATATTTGTCTAACCTGGCCCTAAAAATCTCCAGTTGAAAGATTCTTCACTCTCTTCAGGCAACCCTTCCCACATGTTAGTACCTTATTTTGATGTCTATCTTAAGTCTCTTACGCTGCAATATATTTTTTTTTTCTTATACTTGCTGAAAACTGAGAACAGAGGATGTCATTCTTTCCTGCTGCAGTCTCTTACATGATTGAAGACTGCTAGAGATGCTAAGAGGCCTGGACCCAGAGCATCTACTAAGCTGCCTGGACCTGTCAGAAGACAACCATGCTTGAGATTTCACTCTTAACAGCATGGAGATCTCTACTGTAAGCCCAGAAATTCTGTTGCAAGAGGGAAAGATTTCTTCAGAGCTTTTAGAAGATGGGGAGAAACTCCTGCAAGAATAAGGACTATCAAAAATGCTTTTTTCCGTTTTGTGAGCAAAATGTGTTTCTTTCACCTGCCTCATCTAGCTTATTACCTACATTAAAACAAATCCACTGAAACATCACATTTACTGAAACGAAGCATGGTATTTTTTCATGCTATTATATCCCCAAGTACAGAGTAAGAAAAAGAGCAAAAGCTGCACAATGGGCAGTGCAATTCTGACTAGATTTTAATCAGAGAAGGACCCTGTTTGTTTATTATTAAGAAAAAGGATAGTCTATGTCAGCAAAGGTTACATCAGAGCCTATGATACCCAAGCAGAATTGAAAATGAGAGCAAGACAGAAAAAGGCCTCCATCTTTACTGCACTCCCATTGCTCAAAATCTATTAAGAACACTTCAATGGCCCATAAAGATTTCAGTTTCTTCACAAACAACAGGTATCTCTGTAAAGCACTGAATTTAATCAGGAATTTACTTTTCCCCTCAATACAGTACAAACTTGTCCTTCTCTCCCCAAACAGGAGCCATGAAACTACCACGCTGAACCAACTGAGAAAACTGAGCACATAACAACAAAACATGTCATGGCTTTGAACTAGTGCTTCATTTTCATACCTATTCAAAGAATAAAGGAGGTAATATTTATAGGGCATACTAATATGGAGTTTCTATCTGCTTGTCAGAACCACAGAGGCTCTAAGAGGTAGGCTTTCACATCTTCTGTCATATCAGTAGTCTGCTCACAACATGTCTGAACAGCAGTGTGAGAACAAAAGCACTCACCTTCGACAACTCGTAAAATCCTGCTTACAAGTGGGGCTTTATCGCATGCTACGGTACATTTGCCAAAGATAGCAAGGAACCGGACTTCAAGAATTAGTCATCTTTCTTGGATTAACCTTTGTTCTTAACATCACTATGTGTGTTTATTAGAGAAAAACATTACTATAAAGACTTTTTTCCATTAATCTGGAATCCACATACAGTAATAATCTTCACTGCAACTTAAAGTCTCCCAACTAGTATGATGAATATCAAGCAGAATTTAAGTTCCTATTAAACAAAAATAGGAAGGAACTAAGCCAAGAGTGCAAAGGTAAGTTAAATATATTTAAATTGGCTGGGCCTAGTGAGCTTCATTCTTGGATATTTAAGCTACTGGCAGAGGCTAACAGAGAACTTTTTGCACTTATCTCTGAACACTCACGAGCATTAGTGAAGTATCAGAAGACTGGAAAAAGCAAAATTGTTATCCATATTTTTAAAAAAGCTGGGCAGGCAGTACAAGTTGGGAAATATTAAACTAGTTATTTTAACTTCAATCTCTATAAAAGTACTTTATAAAATTACTTGAACAAGTAAGTAATGAAGCTATTATATGTAAACATCTAAAAGATGAGAAGTTTTGTCAAGAAAAAGTCACATCAATCAGTTTTGATTTTCATCTTTCCTAGTCACAATCCCTGTTATACTGCTGGAGAAGCTGAAAAAATAACCTATACTTTGATCTTTAATAAAAACTTTCTTGCAAACCACAGAAGCTATGTCCAGATTATTATAGGAGAGGTGTAAAGCTGGTTGGAATATCATGCTCACTTTAAAAATAGGAGGACATTTTAGAAAAGATTCAGAGGAGTCTGCTGTGTATCTGGTTTTGTTCATGTCTTCATTAACAATCTAAATTATGGACTAGAAATGAAATGTGCTTATTAAGTTTGTGCAAATTGAAAGCATGTTGGAAGACTAGATTAAAATTTCAAAATGTTCTTGGCAATTTTGGGGGTATGTTGAGAAATATAGGTTAAAATTCAATTAAGGAAAAGAGCTACCAGCAGGTAGGAGCAGTCAGTTGCATAGATACAGGAACTAAAAAACTGTTAGGAGAAAGGATAATCAAAATGATTAAGAGGCTGGAAGAGACGCTTTAGTAAGACAGACCAAAAAAGGGTAGGAGTCTGTAGTTTGGAGAGGAGAAGAAATATTACCAAGGGGTACAAAATCATCACAAAAGCATCAAGTATAGTGAAGGCAAAATTATTATTCACCAAGTACCACAATACAAGAAATAGGAGATGTTTACTGAAACTCACAGAAGTTTCAAAATGAATAAAGTACTTTTTTATGAAGTGGATATTGAGCTTCTGGAATTTGTTGCCATGGGAGGCTGTGAAAGCAAACAGCAGCAGCAGGTTTAAACGGAGATTAGACAAAGCCTTAAAAAACATGTCCAGAACAGATGCTAGAGAAAACAGGCAGGGATGCCCTTTCTAACAGAGAAGATGCTGTTGCCACTGTTAGACACACAGTCCAGGACTAGATATGCCATGGGTCTGAGCTGCAGAATATATTTTCTACACTTTAAAATAGTTTCCTTTTTCCAAAGAAGGACACATGAATTATAGCAGAGTACCACTTGAACGTGAATCAATCATGTCACACCCTTGTGTTGACTTGCATCTCTACATCCTAGCATAATGTTTGTACCACATACAGGGTAAAAATAATCCTTACCCTCTACTACAATTTGGCATATTTTGTTCACCTTTCAAGACTGCATGGAGACAGTTTAGAGTTTACTCTAATACTAGGCACGTTTAGAGTTTAGTCCTATAGTTACCCACAGAAAGAAAAGAATCGAGTTAGTTCTCCAAACAAGATTCTTTAATTTCAGTGTTTTCCAAGCAAACAAGGCATATGAAGTCACGCTCTCTGCCCAGCAGTCCCTGTCTGCCCAGCTTCTTTTGCATCTGTATTTGAAAGAAAGATTTATAGAAATGTAATTATCTCAGATATTTTACAAAATTCAGTATGTAGGTAGACTTGACTGAGACTCAAATTTGTGCCTCTACCAAGGGAAAGATGGTCCAACTTTTTGCCTTCCAGCTCACATAGACAGCACCACACAGCCTCATGGAGACAGGGATGGGAGGAATCACTGCCACGGTGGTGTATAGAGGGGTGTGGATCCTGAGCACGCACCCATAGAAAAGCAACTGCGTTGGTTTCATTGCTCACTGAACAAATGTTTGATCCAATAGGTCAGGCATATAACACATAGACAGACACATTGCTATAAATAGACAACCAATAAACTACTTTGGAAAAAATCCAAAGCTTTAGGGTTACTTATCTGAACCTCCTCCACACAAAGTGCTGTATTACAGAAAGCTATTAACATTCAGAATATGAGTTCTATAAGAAAAAAGCGTTTCCAGAACATGACCAACTAACCTCTAATGAATTTTGTTGACCAGAATTGGCATAAAAGGAGGAGTGAAAAGCCTGAATATATTTAAGTGGTCATGTGCCATTTTCCTGAAATTGGGCCCTGGCTTCTCAACATGAGACTCAGTCTTCAGCATAATGTAAGACAAAATTATAGTTTGGCAATGCTAAAAAAAGTCCATTGTCTACCCTAACAACAAGTGTCTACTCAAATCCAGTGTCTCCTGCAAAGAAAAAAAAAAGCATCGAACAATCTCAACCTGACCTGAGCAATCATTTCAGAATACTATTAGTATCTCATTAGTAAAAACCAGTGTAAATATGATTTCTATATACTGATATCTCTTTATGCATCATTAAACCTGGACCCTCTAAGTAAGGACTCTTACCACAGCTAGTATTAGACCCATTACTCTACCAGGAATTCTAAAAGTAAATATTGCTGGGCTAGAGAAAGCTATTATATTTCTTTTCAGTTCAGCACTTCACTATATAATAAAAAAAAAAAAAAAACAACCAAAAAACAAACAAAAAAAACCAACAACAACAAAAAAAACCCCACCACCGAAACCCAAACACCAGACTGATGGCAAGAGTATTGGATTAACATTTTGGGGTGACCCAAGAAAGAAAGGTATTACATACACTGAAGGGAATGGTGGAGAGAAGAAAAATAAGAAGGCAGGGGGGTGCGGTGGGAATTATGTCCAATATGGGGCAAGAACTCAAACAGCAGAAGTCCATGGTTCACAAAGGAAGAGTTAAAAAAAAGGAAGGATGCAGAAAGGTAAGAAAGAATGAAGGAAAATAAATTATAAAAGATAGAAACTAGAGGTAGAAGGAAAAAGTGACAGAACTGGAAATAAATATAAAATTAAAAAGATACAAAAATATATAAGAGAAAAGGTAAAAAAATCCGATAAGCACTTGAGAGTCTATAAACTAGAACACTGCAGCTAAAAATAATTACTAACACACATACACATACAGTACTTAACTTTATATATTAGATATTTTATGTACAGATAAGAGACCTTCTATATACAACTTCAGTTCACAAATATAATTAAAAACTGAAATCAGCCCTCTTCAAAAATCAGGTAAAACATAGCAAATAAACACCAAGCAAACAAACATTTAAAGGTCTATTATTTCCCATCAAGAACTGGATCCTGTAAGGCAGCATTTTGAGAAAGAATGAAATTAATAAGTACATCAAGGTGCAATCTATTTAGTATATTGCAGAACACTCCATTTAAAATCAGGTTATAATCATCAGAGGACAGCTGGCTGGGGGATCTAGTAGATACAAAGACTGGCCTATAGTTTTACAAGTCCAGGTATCAGCAGGCATTGTGGTTGTCTGATGATTGCTAGCAGAAAATGCTCTTTGCAATTTTACACCCTTTATGTATCACTCTGGAGTCTACAGCATAGCAAGCCAAGCAGTTAGAAAGCTCCTAGTAGTAGTCCAAATTCCATTCACAACTAGTTTAAATTTGACATGGGTAGTCTTAACTCCTAAAGGAAAACTACACTGAAATACTAGAATCATGGAGCAGGTCATCTCAAGTGCCATTAAAAGTCATATAATGGACAATCAGGGAGACAGGTCTAGTCAGCATGGGTTTATGGAAGGCAGGTCCTGCTTGACAAAATCACCATACTATTGGACAAGGGAAAAACTGTGGATATTGTCTACCTCATTTTTTGAAAAGCATTTGACACAGTTCGCCATAGAATTCTCATAGAAAAACCAGCTGCCCATGGCCTGGATGATCAAACAGTCTGCTGGGTCAAGCACTGGCTGGATGGACGGTCCCAGAGAGTGGGGGTCCATGGAGATAAATCCAGCTGGCGGCCGGTCACAATTGGTGTTCCTCGGGGCTCGGTGTTGGGACCATTTCTGTTCAACATCTTTATTGATAATCTTGGTAAGGACAGAGTGTATCATCAGTAAATTCACAGATGACACCAAGTTAAGCGGGAGTGTCAATCTGCATGAGGATAGGGAGGCACTACAGAGAGACTTGGATAGACTGGATCAGTGGGCCAACGTTAACAGGATGAACTTCAACAAAGCCAAGTGCCAGGTCCTGCACCCCAGGCATTGCAACAGGCTTGGGGAGGTGTGGCTGGACAGCTGTCTGGAGAAGGATCTGGGGGTCCTAATTGACAAGCAGCTGAACATGAGCCAGCAGTGTGCCCGGGTGGCCAAGAAAGCCAACGGCATCCTGGCTTGTGTCAGAAATAGTGTGACCGGCAGAAGTAGGGAGGTGATAGTCCCCCTGTACTCTGCACTGGTGAGGCCACACCTGGAGTGTTGTGTCCAGTTCTGGACACCTCAATACGAAAGAGATATCAAGGTGCTGGAGCGAGTGCAGAGGAGGTCAACGGAGCTGGTGAAGGGCCTGGAGAACAAATCCTGTGAGGAGAGATTGAAGGAGCTGGGACTGTTTAGTTTGAGGAAGAGAAGGCTGAGGGGAGACCTCATCGCTCTCTACAGCTACCTGAAAGGACATTGTAGAGAGGTTGGTGCTGGTCTCTTCTCACAGGTGATTAGTGACAGAACAAGAGGGAATGGCTTTAAACTGCAACAGGGGAGGTTCAGACTGGACATTAGGAAAAAAAAAAAAAAAAAAAAAAAAAAAAAAAAATCACAGAAAGAGTGGTCAGACAGTGGAATAGGCTGCCCAGGGAGGTGGTGGAGTCACCATCCCTGGAGGTGTTTAAGGGTCATTTAGATGAAATGCTGGGGGATATGGTGTAGGGAAAAACTTTGTAGAATAGGGCTGATGGTTGGACTTGATGATCCCAAGGGTCTTTTCCAACTTAAATGAGTCTATGATTCTATGAATCTCTACAAATCAGAATCTTCTGCAGACACTGACAAGAAACTGCTGTAACTTGCCATATTGCATCTGACTCTAGCCAGCAATTCTTGTTTTCATAATGAACAGAAAAAAAAAAAAAGTCTGCATTATTACTGTCTTTTCCACACTTTGTTTACATTCATCATAATCCCATTTTTCTACTAACCCTGACCCATGAATTTCTGAAATCTCTTCTGGAATGAACTATTCATTGTACACTTTCAACTTTTAATCTAAAAATTAATCATGTTTCTACTAAAGTGAAATGGAACATTTTAAATTATAAAGAAGAAAATTACACTTTTCTTCTTAATTGCTGGTGAAACATGCTCAAAATTTTTCCCCCTTAGACATTTCAGATTCATTCTAAACATCTCACCAAAAAAAGGAAGGACATCCCACATTTGAAGTACTTGAAGTCATGCATTTAACAGGCCTAACACGTATTGCAGGTTTTATTTCCAGTTGGTCACATTTGAACACCAAAAGAAGCTGGAGCACTGAAGTGTCAGCTCAGCTGCAATGACTTCAAAGTGATTCCATCCCACTTCACTGGATCAGTCTAATACATTTGGCTCTGGCAGCACAATTCTGCCCTAAACTAGGCAGGACTGCAGTAACTATAGGACAGCTTCAGCTCTTCAGGTAAGGCTCCTAAAGGAGTAAAATATAAACAGCTATTAAGGTTCTAAATTTTAACATCAACCCTGACATGCTATGAAGGCATGTTCCAGCCTAAGGACAATCTGTTGAGGTAGTAACATGCAGCAATTCAGAACACTTCAACAGTGAGTCAAAGACAAGAAGCATTTGGGGACAGAGGACCGGCCAGCATATGCTCTGGCTAACTATGGTATTTAGCATTGTAACACCAAAGAATTTGAGGTTGTCTGACAGAAGAGACCAGCAAAATGTTGGACAGTTAATTTGTGTGCACACAATAAACAAATTTATGTGCAAAGGACCTTTTAAGAGGAAACACAGTAAGCCTAACAATATCAGGGCAAGTATATCCATGACAGATCATTCCATATCACATTGCTATCCAAAAGGCACCTAAATATCTTTGTGAGTCTTACCAATATCTGTGCCGTATTCCCTGAAATCAGTGAGCATTTGGAACACAGATTCTGGTTCCAGGACAGTTATTAAGTGTATAATTTTTGTGTGTATATATGTTCTTAAATATGTATATTTATACACACAAACAGACACCCCATATATATAATAATGATGGTTAACAGCCAACACAAATCTGTTTCTAAATCACAAGGGAAAATTAGGAGTATGTTAGATTCAGTTATATGTTTATTTGCAAAGGCAGACCAGACTATATAAAGATGAATACACTGATTTCATACTTGTGATCTCTAATTTACAAATGGTAATGCCTCCGTTATGTTTAAAAGTAGCTATAATTTATTTTAGTACTTTAGTAACTGTGGAAAAAAATACTAATGACTCAGTTAAGTAACCTAAAACTTGCTGACAGCACAGCATCAACTATAAAAATCACATTTCTTTTAAGGAAGTGTTTTATCTAATAATGCTGCTCATAAGGCTTTAAGATAAACTAAATGAAATTTAAAAGTCATGAAGAAATTTTTTTCCCCAGTGTTTGCATGTGTCATTTTTGGCACATTAAATGATTGTATGTACAGTCAGCTCAAGCTTCTTGCACACAGCTTTTCATTGTTTTTCTGATTCTTTCTAAAAGAGACAAGAAAAAAAAATTAAAAGTAAGAAATTGTGGCTATTGACACGTAAGCACCATCAGAGAGGCTACTCGACACAAATTTGTGCTGAAGTGTAGTTCTGCAACATAACAAACACTACTCTACCTGGAGCATGTTTTTGCTTAGCCAAATTAACAAGGCAAAATACATTACCTTAAACTTTTTCCACTGAGGTTTAAGCATTTCATCCTGTAATTGGGACAGGCTAAGAGTACATGTGCCATCAATTATAGCAATATCACATTAAGTGAATTAATGATTAAAGCAGGTGGTGCAACTGAACCTGGAGGTACTAACTGAATCATAAATTAACAGCCTATCATAAAGTGTAAAAAGCAAATTAAGAGGATTTCAGATGAAGTTGCTTGTTGGGTTTTCCTTGTTTTTTGGGTTTTTTTTGGGTTTGGGTTTTTTTTAAGAGTTTGCTTTTACTCATTTTGATGACAAACACTTAAGTAAAAAGTTTTACTAACATTATCAAAAATTGACACAAGTTCATAAAATGAGATTATCTCATATGGGAAGCATTTATTTTTAGCTCATTCTGAATTTATAACTACACTGTGAGTGCATGTTGAAATAATAGATTTGCCATTTGGCCAAGCAAGTTAATTCCATTGTCACAGAGAACACAAGCAATCTGACATTCACAATAGGCATTATATTCTATTTTAAAGAGAGATAAAGGAAAGTAGAGGCTTATGATCCATAGCTAATCAGAGACATAAAGGTAAACTAGTTAATTATAGTGATTAAGTGTATCTGATCTATGCTTTCTTTCTTATGACAGACTTGAGAGGTAATTTAGTTCACATGTTTTTTATCCTATAAAATTCTGTATTTGAAGTAAAAGACAGTATTCGTAACTTTTATGTCTTAAGTAATTCTACTTAATGGATAATTCCCTAACTGGCTGGAAAATACTTAACACTATGAGTAAAGACAGGACTGCTGTATTGACTTTGGCTTCTGAGAACTCAAAATTATATACAGAAACAGATCCCTATTAACATTTTTGGAAATAGGACACAAAGATATTTGGCCCAGATTATTCCTTGCCTGCCCATTGCTTTGAAGAAATTATCTATGTCAAGATTCCTGAATTTCTGCAGGAAAGGAAAGAGACAAAAATCTCCCTCCTTGGCATCTGACACTTGTCAATGATTCCAAATGACACTTTTTGCAGCGAACAGAGGACCAAAGAGTGAGATGTCACCAAGAGCAGCACCATCCCCTACTCTGCATGCAAAGCTCCAAGGTGAAGAAAGCCAGGCTGGAAGCATGCACTTTCACATGCATCACACAAAGGCAGATAATTGTCCTTGGAGGGGGCCTCAGGAGCTCTGCTTTGCTCACTTTTCTCCGACCAAGAGGGACATTACAGTTTTTCTGGTTTTTGTTTTCTGTGTGTGGTTTTTGTTGGGATTTTTTGTAGTTGTTGTTTTAATGAAAGCACTTCCTAGCAAAGCAGGAATGATTTAGGTAAGGAAAAAAAAAATCAATTCCTCAAGGTTTTCAATGACTGGAATGTCTGGTGCTAGTTATTTATAATAATTGTTAATAAATCTTATTGACTGAAGAATATTTGGTCAGAAAGACTTTTCCTGAATCAAAGCATAAGAACAAAGATTTGAATATTTACAGTAAGAGTAAATTTAGAAGCACAGACGATGATGTAACAAGCAAACAAAAATAGAGCACCAAGAGGAAAAAAGTCAAGAAACAAACAGCAACAGGCCTTTAAGACCTCCAGTGTTCTACTTCCCTCTATCATAATCTCTTTCTGTATGAGATCTGTTACAGTATACTCAGTACACATCATGGTTGTAGGAGTATTTTTTCTACCCCTTGTGAAGTTGACACACACCTTTATGCATGGAGGAGACAAAGAGAAGAGAATCAAGTAAACTGGCCAAAGTAAATTGTTCCTGGATGTCCTCTTCTTTCACTGTTTCAGATATATGCACCCTTTCCTCCTTTCCTACTCCATCAAACAGCAAAATAGTTTATCATTATCATGGTCTCACTCCCACTAACAAGCCCCCACTCTATTCTGCCCTCTTACATGTTTCTCTCTTCATGCGGAGGAAAGAAAAGTCCATAAAAAGGACACCAGGTTTCAAAACCAGCAGAAATTAACAGATATCTTGACAGGAAGTACAAAAAAAAAAAAAAATCAAAAAAAATCAGTACAAGCGGGATCTAGTTTTGGTAGGGTCAAAGAGATTGATTTTCTAGAGAGTGATGCAACCGTCCTACACCAGCAGAGTTTGCAGAACTACTCTACTCCGATCAATCTTTCACCTCTTGCTGGAATAATTACCAGACACCTCTTCTATCAGCAACAATGCTCCCCCCGGTAGCCCTTCCCTGCTGCCTTACCTCCATATTAATAAGGTCAGAATCTTTCTGGTATATCTGGGATATGAAAGTGTCCTATCTTCAGCCTTTTGTCAGGTTTTGCTTCTCTGCCTTGTTTTTCTCATTTATTACCTTTATGGAAAAGGCTTTGTCCTACTCTTTTCTTAGTCTAATAATATAGTATTATTCTACTGAATTGGGCTTATTCCCTATTGGTCTATTATCTAGTCAAAATAGTTATTTTTGTTTTCTTACTCTGTTTATACGAGAAATCAATTAATTTTTTAAAATAATAATTTCCACAAGATTAGCTATAAAGATAATCTATCAACATCATAACTGACAGAACATACATTAAAAAAAATGTTAGCTAGGCTTCCTATATCTTCTATTTTGCCTTTGATTGTTTTTTTATATCTAAGTCATTAAAAATCCAGAAAAAAAAACAGAGCCCACAGTTATGTAAAATATTTCACTTTACTAGGTAGCAGAGAATCTGCTCTTTCCCTCAACCCATCATCAATTTTCATGACACCTGACTTAAAAATCTCTTAAGACCTCCACCTTTCTCTTACATATTATTTAAGTCAGTCTATGGATTTAGAAGCCACTGAGAAGGAAAAAGATTTATGTATACAAATATACACACAGCCTTGACCACAAAAGCCTCAGCTTAATAGGAAAACAGGCCTAAAGATTAAATATGATATCCAATATATATGACTGTTATGGTTAAAAAAAAAAAGAAAATATTCATACAGACACATGGCTGTTCCTATGAAAAACATTAACTGTTCTGGACTACATGAGTTTATGTGTAGTTTTATTACTGTTTTAAAATAGGTAATTAGTTTTTAATTATTGCCAATTTGGAATTTTAATCCTTCTTCAAAATAAAACACAGAATGAAGCTACTGTGAAGTTCTGGCTTCTTCTCAGTTCTGTAGCAGAGAATCCCAATGAAGTAAAAAAACTGAGAGAGATGAAGATGAACCTTGAATACAAAATAGCCACAGCAATTTGACATGGTGAAGGCAGATATCCCTCACTGATGTTCTGATGTTCCTGAAAGAAGAGGAGGTGTATTGCACCTCACCAATAGAAGTGATGATGTGTCAGAGAAAGTTCCAGCGAAGAGTAACTGCATGCCAGAGTGTCACTAAATATTATCACCTTTCATCCTACTGTGAAGTCCAATATTTTTCTGAGGATTTTTTTTCATTTTCTTTTTTGACAGCAAACTTCATTGGGAATAGTCTATTAAAAGGAAAAGAAATAAAATTGTTTGGAATAAAAGCCTCTTATGGCAGACTATCAACTGAGGAGAATTGTTTTGAGCACGGGTTTGTGCTCACAATACCTTACAAGCCTTTCTAAATGGCAAAATAAAGCACAGTTTAAGTTTTCAGTTAAACATCAAGGCCTTAACACAGCAGAAGCATCTAGAGAAAGGTAGATTTATCTGGGAAATCTCAGTTTCAGGATGCCCAATCTAAAAATAAGAATAATTTATTAGAAGCTGTCTTAAAGAAGTAGCCATTTTGTTAAGTTCTATAAAATTCATACATACATCTGCATTTCATCTGCCACATTGTCAGAAATTTTCATATAATAAGGTTCCAGGGGGTCTCAAAATACGGAATTTTGCCATTTCTCAGAAAGAAGCTAAATACTAAACAATTGCTAGCATTTTGTAAGTAATTTGAGATATGTAATCTTACACTGTCATATTATATTGATAGGCATTTTTTTCTCCTGAAAGCAATAGCTGTAAAACACATGCACACTTCACTTATGAAAAAAAGCTTAGACTCTAAATAACTTTTGTATGCATTGCTTAAGGCTGAAATTTATTTCACGTGATTAAAAACCAATACAGTGTTTATTGTTTATTCTGCTAAAATAATAAATTAAATTCAAGCAAAATTAGGTACACATTTGCTTTCTGAATGTATAACTTTTTAACAAGTATAATTTTAAGCAATGCACAAGGATACTCTATTACTCACAAATAACAAACTCAGATAATATACGTTGATAACACTTCCAGATCATACTGCGTCACCATGTGTCCCTGTAAATACCTGTTGAGACAACAATGATTTTCACAGTTCTTAACTTATACAGATTCTCTCTCTATATAGGAAAAGTTAGCCTAATGGCAACAGGCTTGCTTTTCTTAGATTCCTATCAATCGATAAAGAAAATTAATAAAATGTCCAGTGGTACAGATACACTATGCATGTGCTTTTTCCAGAGCAGATTCATAACAAACTATTTTGATTCTGAGATAACATACAATACCAACAAGATGAGACAAACTTACTGCAGAAGCTATATGCAAGACTGTGTACATGCTCATACTATCAGCTGATTGATACTCCATGTTCATACATAGATTTTAATTTTAAAGTAAATTTATTTTTAAATTGCAGGTATTTATTCCCATATTAATCTATTAAAATATTTCCACAAAAATAGTTACAGAAAGAATTGCCCCACAGACTAATAAAAGTTTAATTTTGTTGATTGACATGCACTTAATGAATTAATGGTAGCCAAGCAAATTAATAGACATCTTTGCTGGCATTTGTAAGAAACATGCACATATACACATATATGTCCTACAAAGCTTATTTCTGGGCAAATGCCATTGTATAGAAAACGCATAGAATAGTAGTTCCTAAACTTTCTGGGTCACTGAAACACTGCCAGGCCTCAAGAGCTGTAATAGAAAAACACAACTATTTGTCAACAAATTGCAATTGCAGTAAATGTGAAGCAAACTAATATTTAATACAGTTCAGTGGGTCAGCTACTTATCATCTACCATAATTTTTGTAGGTCATCAGCGCTGTCCCGATCACACCCTACAAAATCCGCAGATGGGAGGAGCTTAATGACCTGGGGCGAAAGATATCTTTTTCTATAGTGGAGAGATATGGGGAAGGTGCACAGACCTCACCCAAACCTAACTCTTCAAATGTGCAGCAGAGATGTCTGGAATATGTATTCTGAATATATAGCAAAGGACAACATTTTGTAGCATCTCTAAGCTAAAGATTTGCATGTGCATGCATTATAGACATAAACGTCCATGAATACACGAAGTGTTATATCATTAAAAATGACAAATGCTTTGCAGTAAGCTTACCAAGTGAGCCACACTTGTTGCTGTTTAGTAAGGAGTTACAGGAGAGAGGGTTTCTCTGAAATGCTGTCCTTACCCACAGGAGAGCCACAAAGCTTGCTATCACACTCCCAATGCAGATTTAAGTCACAGTGCAAGCCATGATCTTCTATGCCTTTTCTCATGTTCTCCATTTTAATATCAATGCCAAACTTCCCATCTGCTCCTGCCTTTCTCTGCTCCCAACCTTTCTTTTGTATTGAATTTGCTATTGGCTTTGAACAAGCCACTGTGTGTAATAGTGATTTTGCCACTGTCTCTAAAAGAAACAAGGCTTAACTCAATCTTCAGAAAGCATATATAATTGTTTTTATATTGCAAAAGCCAGAAATCTGCTCCAAATAGAAGTGTGATAAATTTCTTTCAAACCATAAAACTGTAGCCCTTCTCTTTCAAGGGGCATTAAAATGCAGACTATAATCACATAAAAGTCACTCATTCAAAACAACCTCTTTCAGGGACAATATGCACTTCATTGTTTAAAACCTTTGCCTTTTCTTCAGTTCATTCTGTCTGGCTATGAAAACTCCAGTTCCCTATGGACCTAAAGGCATAATTAGATATGTGCCTAAGCCAGAACTCATATACTTCACTGATCTCAAATTCAGATTTTGCCAAGGACATAAAACTACAGCTATAATCTACCACATTCATACTGCCATGTTCAGAATGTACAGCCAGGTAGCAAACTCATAGCTCAAGCACTTCTATTTAACATGTTCTCTGCTAGACAAACCTCTTGATCTCACTTTGAGATTATGCTATATAAAGAAACACTATCTGAGATGGTGTAAAGTCATCAGCTTGATTTATACTTTGAATACAAAAGTCTTGATCAAAATTTAATAGATGATTCAGAGCATCTGGCACCTTATTAAATATTCACATATTACCCTATTACATATTACAAAGAAGAGATGGCATTTTGATTTTCCTTTGTTGCTAAGACTTTTTGACAGATCTACAATTTTCTTTGACCCTTCCTTCTGTGCCACCCTTTAAAGGCCCTTCCATAACACACAACAGATCTAGACTTTGTCCGTCTTATGACAATTATGCTCTTCTAGAGGATACGCCAAATGGCAAGACATCTCACTTCTACTAGGACTGCAAGGCTGGATTTGTTTCGAAAAATTAGCTTTGTGCTCAGCTGCTGAGCTTTTTACTGAAAAAAAAGTGAATAATCTGAACAATAAAGCATGCAATAACTTTTTTTTTTTTTTCCTGTTTGTATCTGTTCTATTATCATATCCATACTGCTAAAATAACTTTACTAAGTCTTTCTTCAAAATTTGCACTAATATAAACAGAATTTGGCCCTTGTTCTTCTCAGGTCCTCCATGTCTGACAACTTCTACAAAGTTATTTAGTAAAGATAAAAATATTTAAATACATGTCATTCTTATATATCTACTTCTAGCACAGCTTTCAGCTTAGTTCTTACATTTAAAAAAATAATGGGTATACTGGAAACTAAGATTACTATCTCAACTATGTACCAATAATTTTGTAATAAACTGAGATACTTTGCAAAAAGTTATTATAAAGGCTCAAGAGTTTTGCCTGAGAAGCATAGAAACTATGTTTTTAAACACGATGGGGAAAAAAATATTAGTTTCCATCTAAGTCATGATACTTCAAACTGAAGGAAATTACATAGCAACTTAAAAATTCAATAAATATACTGCTGCTTATCCAGAAATCCCTCCAAGGGCATTGAATCTATTTGCTATATCAGCAGAAATTAATATATTCCCTTTCTGATGTTTGTAGCTGTGCAAATTACTTTGTAGACAGCAACTTTGGTAATTTATCTCTTTACTATATAAGAATGGGCTCAGGGACTGTAAGTGATTATTTGACAAAAAGCATCTCTGAAGTTTTTTGGCTCAATGCAAGAATTTTCCAATGCTCTCTTCTCTGCTAGACAATCACAACTCTTCCTGTAGAAAGATGAAAAAAGGTATCCAGGCAAACATCTTGACTGAAATTAAGATCTACAAGTTTGAGAGAAGGAAGTTATATGAAGGTTAAAAAACCAAAACAAACCAAAACCAAGCCCAAAAAACAGTTTGAAAAATTTTGCTGTAATCTTCTACTCATTTTACATTAGATAAACACAGGACAGAACACAGCATGCTTATAATGTTGTAACTAATGGTCTGGATTGTATCCTTTTTGAAAAGCAAGCCTATCTCCTCTCCAGCTTCTATTGCTGTCATCCTTCAGCTGGGCTGCCATAAAGCTAGCAGAGCTACTGCAAGGAGCATACCTATGTGCAGGCAAACCAGGCTACTCCTCTGTGGCAAGACAGTGGAAGGGAATGGCCTTGCCACATCATTATTCTAAGAGCTGGAAGGGCTACAGGGCAACACCAATGCCATCAAAATGAATTAATGCTCACTAGATCGTGGCATTCCAGAGGCAGCTGAGGATAATGAGGTTGCAGAAGCTGTTTAAGGCCACTTTTCTCAACAGCAATCTTGGCATATTGTACAAAGTGATTAAAACTGAGTTGGCAGATAGTGGGCTGTCTGCAACAGCCAGTGCTGCTAAGAAAAGTTTTTACAAAAAATCTTAATTATTTCTTAAAGCTACACGTACAGCCAGAAAAATCAGGAATGTGGTTCTGTTAAAGTAATATTACAGGATCCAAACTACCCTTTTCAGCCTCTCTGACAGAAGAAAGCTCTATGGACTAGAATGAGGCAGGTCTATGGGAGGAATGAGGACAGAAAAGGAAGACTAAAGTTGGAGCTCACCAAATAGAGTGATAAGACAGAGAAATCTAAACAACTACTTTTAGAAATGTGAAAAGGCAAATACCACAAAAATATTACAGGACAATTCAGCCCTTGCAAATGATACATTGACTCAAAGGTAAATCTAAGACCTAAAGAGTTGTTTGGATCCGTAACCGCCACCCAGGGTGAGTGCTTCAGCACTATCATAGTAACTACAGTACTTGTGCTCACCTTCCATGGCCTTGATGTTGGAGCAGAGAGCATAATGAAGAAAAAAAATCCTATCATGGTGCATCTGATATTCAGAAACCCCTTCCATAATGAAGCTATGCTCAAATTTCTTTTATCCTTTTTCTCCCCCTTTATCATCTGAGTGTCTGGTATACTCAAGGAATAAAAAACAACCATTCCATATAACAATGGCAGAATACTTTGCTTTTTCTTCCGCAATAATATTATCTTTTTGCTACCACTCACTGATTCTCCCTCAATTTCATCAAGTTCCCTGACTCATCTCTGAAAAGGTATCTTTGCACTGAAGGACAAAGACGCATTTAGGCTTTATAGCATCCCCAACACCTTCACTCAGAAAGCCAGGAATGCTTGAGTATGTTCTACAAAAATCTTTTGAATGCTGTCAGAAGTGTCAGAAAAGAATATCAAAGTCCCCTGAGAATATGGTAGGGTGTCAAAACCAGGAGCAGCAGAAGCAACTTCCATCTACCATTTTAGACTGTCTTAATTTTCAATACGTGCTTGTAAACTTTCAGTAGTTTCAGCTTGTCCCAGGCTATGACCATAGCAAATAGCTTACTATGACTCTTATGATGACTTATTCCACCTATAATTCTATATAAACATCTACACAACTGTGACACCTCATTCCAAAATACCAGTCCAAAATTAAAACACTATATGCTGACTGCCACAAAGCTCCCCCTCCCTTCTTCTACATGAAGTACTTTTCCCTGGCTTTGTTTATGAAGGTACAGAGAGTTTCAACTTGTCTTTGAATGCTACACTGAGTCCTCCCTCTGCTGTAAGAGTCTTCCTAATCACCAGTCACATTTGAATTGTACTAATTAATATTTTGGATAGACTTAGTTAATAAATGCTTTGCAGATATACATAGATAGCATAGAGACTTAGCATACCAGAACCATGGAGGAATTCCCTCTTTCATTCTAGCCTTCTGGCCCCAATCCCTCCAAATGTTATAATTACTATTCTTAATCTCAGTCCAAAAAATGCACAGAGATTTGGGGAGTTTGTTAAGGGAAGAAGAAAGTTTTTTAATTCAGGGAGTTCTGAAGATTGCAAGCTAACAGAAGTACTCAAACTAAACGTTAGAAAAAGTAATACTTAGCTAAAATAATTTCTATATCCCTTTTATATATTTTTTAAAAATATCAGAAATAATCTGTAAAATCTCATCAGTGCATCACTGAAGAATACAATACAGTAGCAATTTACTGAAGTTAAGATTTCCTCCCCCAATGTTTGCAAGTGAACTTTGAATAAACATTCATTACAGCTTTCATTGTTCATTTTCTTAGTTACGTGACAAAGTTCATCCTAGTGGGCAGACAGTTAGCCGATGACACAAAGTTAGTCACAGATTAGTATATGCAGCCAAAGACAAGAAATGGCAGGGATGCTGAGTGACTGGATGGTACCAAAAATTATACAGCTGCATATAACATAGTGCACATAAGTACACATGACATTTCTGACTTTATTTGCCTCAAAATTACTTTTAATTGAAGTATTATCATCTATGAGCAAGATCATAGTTATAGTACATAACCTTGTGGAAATACCAACTTAGTGTCTGGAGGTCAAAGAGGAAAACTGAATCACTAGAAAGGAAACAGAACACCAAAGAAAATTTCTTCACATTGTGACTTTCATATATTTGTGTACCTACAACCTGAAAATCACAAGCAGTTCTGATCCACTCATTTCAGAAATCACAGAACAACTGGAAGAGGTATGGAAAAAGGTAAAAAGGACAATTGAAGTCTAGAATGTTTCGTTGTGAAGAAAGATTAAATAAACTGGTAGTCTTCATCTTAGAAAAAAGTTATGACTAAAGGAGGAATGTGACAATTCATAAGTTGCATGGAAAAGATGATTAAGGAACAGTTATTCATTGTCTCTTCCAATAAAAACATTAGAGGGCATTAAATTATGTTGGCAAGTTCAAAATGGACAGAAATAGGTACTCTTCCATACAAGCCATTGTTAAGCTGTAGAACTCCTTCCCATGGGACACCATAGATGCTAGAAACATATAGAATTGAAAATGGATTTATCTGGGTTTTCCTCATGAATGGAAAAAAGCCCTGGGAGCTGTTAAACACAAAGTTACCAACTCCAGTAACTGAAGATTACAATGATAGGGTCTATTTTCTTCCGTCTTTGCCAGGCTCCTGTCAGAGCCCGGACACCAGGCGGGCCAGGTGTTCAGCCTGAACAGCACAGCCGCTCTTGTGTTCTTGGTACGCCTTTCCTGGAGAACAATTCTGGCTAAACTCCAGGACTATGTATTTCAGGGCATTACCATTGTAAGACACACTGCCTGCACAACATTAGTAACATACTCACTTATAAAAGAAAATACCAATACTGAATGTCCCCCACTTGCATTTTCTTTTGAGTTCCGCAGCTTCAAGGGAGATAACAGAAGACAGGGCACACAGCACTAAGGAAATACCCATATAGCACAGGTGTAGCAGGGCCCTGAGGGCACCCACAGGCCTTACCAGTCCTTGGAGTTCTCCCACCTGCCCCAGCCCAGGAGCCCACGCCAGCTCCCGGCGATATCAGTCTTTGTCCCAGTGGTGCCACAGCATGGTCAGTCTCCAGCTCTCCACAGCCCTGTCCCGCCATGGGCCCCACTGAGCTAGGACCGCCTGCAGCCCAGCATTTGGCACCAGGGCTGCCCCCCCAGCTACCCTTCTTCCTGGCTGGGGTGGTGGGATGGCCCTGGCCACCAGGCCCTGCCCTGACAGCCCCCATGGGGAGCCACTGCTCCTACTGGGCTCTGTTTCCCAGGGGAGCCCCTGGTCCACATGGTGCCCTGGAACAATGGTACCACTGTGCAAAGCAGCCTACACCTCCCACAGCAAGGCAAATACCTTCCTGGAGAAGGAGGAAAAGAATTACACTGCAGTTGTTCCCTCAAAATCTGCACCAAAGGATGACCTCACCGATAGCAATTTTTAGAAGCGTGCCTTGCAGACACAAGGAAGTTACCGTGTGGCACATGCAACAGAGTGGTCTCAGCTGCTCTTGCTTAGGGACCCAGAGCTGTCACTTCTAAGCAACTACACATAAACTGTCCTAATGTTTAAAGTAAAGAATGACCATACGATCCAATTCTGTAGCTAGTATTTAACTTAAAACACATCGACAAAGTCATGCTATTTGTATGCCCTCGGATTGCAATAAATCACATGCTTAGTTGAACTATTTTTCATTTACTGTAATTTTAGAGTGTGTATGTGTAGTAAGTTGTTAGGCTTTTTATGAGCCTGAACTCTCATCATCCAGACTTTATCTGGAGTATCTATTCCTAAAGACTTTTCCAAGGTTTCTTTCATCTTGCACATTGCTGTAGAGTGAACATTTAACATTCATCTGTCAGCTTTATCTAGTCACCATTACAAAGGAGATGTATTACTGAAAAAAATTTAAACCTTTAGCTGTTCAGTAAGTTTTATTCATGGCATTGGAAGAGGAGGAAGACTGAGACACTCTTTTACATAAATCTTCAAAATTTTAAGGCCATTTGTCCTTGGATTTATGACAGCAATAACCTACTTGTGTTGCTTGGGTTTATTAAAATTAATGACCTCAATAAAAACAACAGCAATAGCTACATATAAAGAGCACCAACATGAATTCAGAAAACTGACTCCAATGTTAAAAAAAATAAAGTTAGTATTAACACTGTCTGTTGTGATGAAAACAACATCCAATCCAATCTGTAAAAAAAGTAATGCTATCAATCTAAAGCCAGCTAGTAAAATGTATTAGTTCTAGCCTTTAGAAGCATATGCTTTTTCTTTATTATCATACCAGACCTTGGAGCTCCCCAGTCCCACACATTTCCATGTGTTCTGTGTCAAAGCACAGCTTCCAGATAGCAAGTACACTAGATTTATGAAGAGAGTAGTTTGATTTTCTACTTGCTTTTTATCTGAAAAATTAAGTTTATCGAGAAAAAGTAGTGCGTTTCTAGCATAAGAGCAGCTCATATATATATAAAAATCATATAAATCCATAGATATATTTCATTTAAACACAAGCAGCAATGCAAATGAGTCTCCATAGCTGCATACACAAAGGTACTATGTATTTTGGCTATACAGTCTGTTCCTCTTTCCCAAATAATAATGCAAGATAAATTAATTCTAATAGAATCTCACATCCACCTGAGAAGTCTAGTCCTCAGAATTATCTCTGTTGTGCCTTTAACACACATTTTACTAGGTCAATTTTCACTTGTTTTTCATTGACTCTGATTATAACAAAAGGTAGAGACACCTAAAAAAAAAAAAAAAAAAAAAAAAAAGTAAAAAGCTCCCTGAGTTGGTATACTTACAAAAGATTTGTATGACTCTCAGTACGAATCACGCACTCAGTGCGAGTGAAGCAAGATCCATTGAATTTAATGGAATTGGCACAAAATTCGCTATGTTGATAACATTAACATGAATGAAAAAGTTCTGCTAGTCCCACTGGAAATTTGGCAAGGCTGTAATTGATAAAGGTTTCTATTAAACAGAATTAGCAACTAATCAATCACATAGGGAAGACAACTGTTATTACTATCTTATGGCTAGGTGAAATGCATCTGTCTGTGGCTGGTCAACACAGAGGAGAAACAAATACAGGCAATCCATTGCAGCTGGGCAATTTCTGGCTAATTCTCTGGTCAATCTCAACAGCATTAACAAGAATCTAGTCTCTTCTGTAATTTGATAGCACTCATGCTCTAAATCTAGTCCCTTTCTTCCTTATTCAGGTCTGAGGACTATTTGCAGTGGGCAAGCCACAAAAAATACATGAGCTGCATCAATTCTGGGAATAATTCAGAGTTTACCCAGGCATGATTCTAGAACCACAGAACCAGCTACATAAAAAATAAAGTTATTCTAACAGGAAAAAAAAAAATAAAAAAAATCAGTTGACACCAGTAAAATAGGGTTCACTAGATTTCAAAAAATGAAAATTTTTACAGTGTTATGAAGCAGGATCTCAATCCTAATTTATAAATACATTTTAACATCTCCATAACAGACCCACGTTCCTTACACCTACACATGCAAATCCACTATGGAATTATTTTCTGGATTACTGGTTTCCAAAACTTAAGAACCCCTAATAGGCATCAAGACAGCAAAACATAGTGCTTCTTGCCTTCTAAAATATTGATTCTTCAGGTAGGAAGAATATGTTTTAATTCAGATGACAAGTGAAATATTTTCTATTTTCTCCTATGCACTCTCTCTGCTTTTCTTAATTTAAATAAGATGCAACGTGTACAAGACCAATGCTGATAGCACAATTAAAGTTACATTAATGCACCATGAATTTCTTAGAGTAACATTAAAAGCAGCAATGAATTTTGAATGTAAATGCTGCAAAGCTTCATAAGTTTAGAGCACCAGTAATGTAAGCATCTTTGTAATATATAGTCTGCAGGAGGAAAACCAGTAGTATTTAGAGCTTTTTCTCAGAACTTAGGTGATCAACTAAAAGTATAACCTGATAGAAAAAGCTATGAAAAATTATTCAGTAGTACAAAAAAGCATTCAAAGAACAAGAGTCCCCTGAGTGACTTTCATGACCGGAGAGTAAAATGCAATGTTTTCTTTTGTGCTCTCACTATCTTAACATACTGTCATTTTCATTTCTGCTTAGCAATACTCTTGCCTTTATGAGCCAAATCACAGATTCCTTGCCAAATTGAAGTCTGCAAAACTCTGTCCTGCAGTAGGCAACGTCTTCCACCCCAAAGTCCAAATCTTTCATTAGCTTTTAAGCAAGCAACTCCCAGAACTTATTTATTTCAAGTGATGGCACTGGCTGGAGGGAAAGGGTGGGCTGCACAGCCTGAGGCAGGACAGCAATATGCAGCCTGGACTGGATCATGTAAGCTGCCTTACAAGCACAGCCTGAATAGAGATGGTATTGACAACTTCCTGGATAACCTCTCTTACAACTATAGAAGCTGCACAGAACAGTGATTATGAAGCTCTGTGGCTATTTACGCAAGATGCTTGAAAGTGGATGATGTGAACATTGCTTTTATATTTAAATTTTCAGTCATAATAGAGCTAAGATTTGTGAAATTAAAAGACATCATGGATATGTTCCATTCTTATTGCCTTGTTATTTTTGTTGAAACTTTGTTAATTTGCAGTGAACACTAAAGAACAGCAGTATGATCCTGTCAGTGATCTTCCATGATTTTTAGGCTACTAACTAACTGAACCAGAAGGTCTGTAAACCACTTGGAAAGCAAATACACAATCCTTTGTTGAAAAGACCAACGGCCTCCTGGATGATTTTTCTAGAAGCATTAGATGATTTGTAGCTATCAGGATTTGTATTATACATCTACCTCAACAACAGTCATCACCAAGACAAACTGAAATAATAAACTGTGCATACTCTGATCAGCATTTGGAAAGTGAAGCACAACAGGCTGCAATTTCAACATTTTAGAGTAAATTCGGAGATTTGCCACTTCCACTTCTAATTTGCAATATCCTTTTGCCTCAGCACAGAGCAGGGAAAACTCTGCTTAGTTTATGAGATCATCTGTTGCCAGTGCCAACTGCAACACAGCAGCAGGATCAAGGTTGTGATACAGGTTTCCAGAGCTTGAGTTCATCCAATTTAGTTGCACTGTTTTCTGAAAGGAAAATACAGGTCATTTTTCCTGACAATTAAGGTTTATATGTTTTGGTGGTAAAGACTTGATGGTACAAGAACCCTACCTCCTCCTCCAACTCTTCCCCTCTCCACGCCCTCCCCCCAAGAAAAGTTGTAGCACACTGACAACACAGCATGAGGAAGTTTGGACTGCCACTGTCTAGGGAGCACATATTCCGTGGGCAGGCAGACTATTTCATTTGCCAGAGCTGTCAAGCCAACCCTTTCTACAAACACTAGCTTAAGACAAAATAAAAGAAAAATTATAATAAAATGTTTTAAAAGCTGCATGCAGAGTGCTGAAGCAAATGCATAGTAATTAACTGGTTTCCTGGGAAACCAAGGGCAAAATGATCAAATCTGCCTGCTTAAAATTAGATTCTTAAATTTACATTTAGACATTTAAGAGTTGCACAACTTCCAGGTGTTCTGAGCTGCAGCTGTTTTTATTAACTGCATCTCTAGGAAAACATGCAAGTGTCAGTCCAGTTTTGGGAAAATAAGTCAGTAGGATTCCTCTTTTCCAGGTGCGACTTCAGTATAAAGTATAGAAAGGGCTTGATTTGCTAATGTGTCAGCACCCACAACCTGCCAGACTCAAGCAGAAGCAACATTTCAAAAATCTGAACAAGGCAAGACTCTAAACCATTAAGACTAGAAATGTCTGACTACCTAAACACAGCTATGAATCCAGTCCTCTGTACTAGAGTATATTACATGAAAGGACAGCTTAAAATCCAAGTGCCTGATTTATCAGGGAAATTAATGGCATAAACTCAACAAGAAAGCTTGAAAAATTGCCCTTCCAATCCCCCTTGGTATGTGTCTGCATTTCTTGAAAGGGGCAACAGGGAAATAACACAGGTGAAGTGGCTAATAACCTGCATAAATCCACTGAACTGCTCCCCTCTCCATGATGGACTTCACCTTGCAAGCCTCCGATGTGTGCTCTACATGCTCTTCCAGTCCTTTTGCCTTCTGTTTGTCAGTATTAGCAAGCATGAGATCTCTGTAATGAGCTGTGCAGCAGTGATTATTTAAAAAATTTATTTACCACATGAAAAATGAAATGCAATTCTGACAGATGGGCAATCATGAAAGAGGTTTTGGACTATTTAAATAATTTTTATTTCAGTAATAGATAAGTTCTTGTGTACTTTTCTAAACCAAGAAATCAGACATCTGGAGACCTAATTGTCGTAGCTTAAGACTTATTTTTTATGCTACTTTTTTTTTTTTATCTTTCTGTGTGCAAAGGAAAGAAAATGGTATTAACTGGCTAACTTGTGATTTCACATTACAAGCAAAGACAACTACATATGTTTTTCTTTGGTTTGTACAATGCTGGCCAATTCCTGGTGTAACTTGGTGAAAAGAGTGGGCTCCCACCAGTTATGCATTTATCCAGGTGGGCTACAAAGTTATAGCAGAAATAGTATGTACATGTAGTTCACTAACTAGGATTCAAAAAATCACTTGCTAGATAAAAAAAGGAAATAAGAGGTTCCTTCTACAGTTAACTCCTTTTATTTATTTATGAGAGAGAGAAAATACTCTAACAATGAAAAAAAAAAAAAGGTGACAGGTAGTAAAGAAGCATCTGAATTATGTTTCAAGTCTTTAAGGAATTGAGTCATAGGAATTCTTATCTTTCAAAATAATTTGAAATCTTCAGAATGATATTCTCTATGGTGTTTCCTAGAAGCTTTTCTTCACTAATTTAAGAAAGAACAAACAACACTGAATTTTAATTAACTGTCAGGTACATCAGTTTATATTCCAAGCCTCCTCCAGGAAACAACAATTTTAGAATTTAAGATAGAAAAGTGTTTATAACACAATAAATAATATGCTTTTCACTGCAGCCTAGTGAGTGTCAGGCCCTAAAGGTAGTAAAAATCTTAAACTAAGCACAGTCTTCTATGTCACTCATCCATTTCCCTAGAGTATACTGTCCATTCAGAAATTATGCTTTTGATTTAAAAAAACCTACATACATATTTACACAACACAGCCTGAGATTAGAGAGTCAAGAGAAAGCATACATGCCACTACCAAAAAATACAAGACACGTGCGTAAGCTCAGGATAGAATCACCATATCTAGATTCTACAAGCTTGCCATATTCAGCTGACCGTTACATAGGTGTAGGTTATGAAACCTCTTATACCTGACAGAAATCCAGCTTCATGTTTTTAGTCTTGATTTTTCTTTGAAATGACTGCTGACTGAACGCACCATCCTTCTCCCAATTGCTAAGATGCAGTCTAGGTTCTGTTTTTTGTGCAGCACTTAATACCAAAACATAAAGCAGAACTGGCAAGAACACTCAACTCCATTTACTAGGACATCCCAGTATATTGCAGACAGTTGCTGTATCCTAACATAATTCTTACTCAGTAGCAAACTTTACAGTGAAACAAACTGAAAAGAGCCTGTCTTTAAAAAAAGAGAACAATTGGTTAACTCCCATTTTTCAGTTACAATGACATGGATTGCTCTGGGGTTTGTTTTTTAAAAAATAGTTGAGCAAAGTTATCTGATAGCTTCAGCGAACCCTCCCCAAAGGTAAACTGGTGTGCCAATTAATTTTCACGGTGTACTTTCCACTGCACTTTTTCAGTCAGGCCTGCAAGCAAAATGTTACACAGGAACCTCTTAGCGAAGCAAAATACTCAGCAGCAGGGGGCACAAGCAGGGGCAGGGTGGTGAGCACCAGCCTTGGCCCTGACCCTCCTGCCAGAGGTCCCAGCTGAGGGCCAATGCACAGCACGTCCTCGGGAGGCTTCACCTCCTCCTGCTGAAGGTTTCTTTAGGCAACGCTAAGAGCATAGCCCAAAACATGTATTTTTAACCAAGAGTTTCCAGGTGCATCTAAACTGTACATTCTCGCAAACAAATGTTATCACATATGCTACCTCCAGCTTTGTTCGGAGACAGTTAAAACAAAACCCACTGAAGCCTTTTTCTTTCCACAGAAAATGAAGGAGTAGTGGGGAGGAGGAGGAGGAACTGGTGGGTTTTGGTTGGGGTTTTTTTTTGGTCTGTTTAGGATGTGATTAATCCCAGGAAAGTCACAACACACCATACCCAGTAGTAAGCGTTTGCAAGATTTAGCCCTAAGCAACTGACTCTGTTTTTGTTTCTGATGTCTTAGTCACTTATGAATTATTTTCTAACTAGAATAGTATTTAGCAGCAGGTGAATTAATATCATCACCTCTTCTGGACACCCTTAAAGAAACATGGTTATGATCCAAGACAATGACAACCATGCACGCAATTGAAACTGTAGTAAACAGACAAGAAAACCTATGTAATTGGAAAGTTTTCATAGCTCCCATACTTCTGCAAGAGCAATAATTTATAAGCTATGAAACAAATCTTTACAACAGCAGCTTGTATTAGTTCTGCATTAAAATTCCAGTGTAATATGTCTGATAAATTTTTGATCTAAAATTTATTTCTGAAGACACAAAGATTATTAGAAAAAATACTTTGTTGCAAATAGGAAACAAATTACTCAGAAAACCTTTACACCACTGGTAAATTAATAACACGTACTATCATTCCAGAGAAGTAATTTTTTCCCTATAATTATCTATTTCTATAAAGCACTTTCTCAAGCAGCATCTTGCAGGTATCTTTTACATACATGCATTTAATTATATTGTTCATGAAAAATCCTCCTACTCCCTTCTCCATCGTTGACTGGAAGCATATATTATATGTGCTTCCCCACCAGCACTGACACACATCAGAGTGAATATTTCACCATTAAAACAATCCACAGAAAATGCATTACTGCCATAAGCTTGCACTAGAGAATCCATAAGGCTGCTACAACTGGTTAGACTATTAAGGTCATTTCACATCAACATGAATTAGCAGTCTTTTACCCTTTATCCACCCTTCAGATTCTTCTACAAATATTTTTACATTTCCTTTTACTAAAAGAGACTAATCAGCAGTGAAGTCAACTTCATTGGTAAATTTATGAAAGAGGTATAGCATCTGGGGACTTGTGATATGCTAAAACAAAAAAATGACTACAGACATTAATGTAACTGTCATATAATAAAAATTCTAAAGTATTTTATATTAAACTTCTACAACACAGTTAAAAGATTACATAGTCCACAGCACCAAAATTCGTTTGTTCTGTTAGATTGTTTGCATTTGCCCTGACTTCAAGTAGTTCTGAAAGTGATACAGTAGAAAGATCCGCCTTTATCCTGATACACACGTAGATTTGTTTATTTTTTCTAAGCACTTATCTATACATGCATGTGTCCTATTAGACTGCAGTACTGCTCCCTACAAGTAGTAAAATATTTAAATACACATTTGGTAAAAGTTATAAATATAGACCCTGTGGAGGTGTTTTGTTTTGTCTGCTGTGTTTTGTTTTGTTTTTTTTTCTTCAGAGAAAAGAACAAACAATGGGTTTGTGCAATGGCACACACTATAAACAGTTATTGTCGGCATCAGAGGAATGAACTGCTGTTACCCTAGAGCACGTGTTCTCAATCCATCCAAAACTATATCCAAAATAACAGTTTTCTAGGCTTTTTTTTTTTTCTTTCCAACAAACTTTTAACCCAAAATTACAACTGCCTCCTTTCTTGGAACCTAGCAATACCACAATTACCTGTCAACTCCAAACCCATCAAATACACCAGGATCACCATAATAAAAGATTCTTCCAGGATTCAATCATTCAAGCTCTTCCACAACTTCCTAGGAGCCCAAATTGAGCAATTAGCTTTGGAGGATGAATACATTTAACAACCTTGAAACAGAAGGTATACATAAGGCACAACTGGAGACGAAGGAAACCCCATCACTTGCTGGCTACAGGACTACAGGACCACACCAGCACTGCAGAACAGAGGAAATACAGTCCACAGTCAGCCCAAGTGCACAAAGAGGAAGCAGTTAGCTACAAGCATCATTTCATGATGATGACCTCTGCAACAAACATGCTAGGAGAGAACTTAATATATTTTGCCTTTAGCATTCCTAGTGCGCTGTACTCATCATTCACATAGAGCTCATTTTCTCATGCTTTGCATGTGCAAGGAAACCAATTTTCTCTCTACCTGTTCTGCAGTGGAAGAATTATTAGATGCAAGTGCTGCTTTTGTGATCGATCCTCTGTAACAGTGGAATGAAAGTAGTACAAAAAAAGGTTTCTTTTTAATGTGCCTGCCACTTTTGACAATCCTACAAAGAGAAAAGTAAGATTAATAGTAGTGCATGCAACAAGTTTATCAGAATCAAGAACATAACAAAGTTTAATTGACCTACAGGACCTTTTCACCATGGAGTTTTTCAGCACTCTCTAACATTAGATACTTCTATTTCTCCAATAAAAAGAAAATTAAAAACATTTCTTTTTATAAAATAAATTTTACAGGACTGTTTCACCCAATGGAAGATCCTTCATTCCTACCTGAATGAGTCAGAGGTCTGCAGAATAGTTGCTCTCTGGTTATGCAAGACCCAATGGCTCAGACAACTTGTTTGGGCCAAATCAAGTATATATTCTTCAAGAACTTTTTCTCTAGAACTAATGCTGATAAAATCTATACATTACACAGATTTTTCCTTTCTGAACAGGAAGGACTGCAGCAAAAACTATTGAAGGTATAGGCACGGAAAAACTTAAATCAGAGGTTTAGTCCTACAGCATCTTCCTTCTTGTCATTTTTCCCAAATGAGTCTCCAGTCTCAGTCACCTGACTAAATAAATACCTGTTATATGGCCAAAACAGAGTTCTCCCTGTTACTAGATATGTGTATGTCCATTCATAGGAAGGAACAAGTCAGCAGCCTCTAGCCTAGTAGCCTGACACACGCACCACCTCCTATACTGTGACAGGAAAAATTATCAAAAGGCATCTGATGAAAGCCACATTCCATCACATAAGGGGAGAAGAGGCTGCAACACATGGTCTCAGAACATCTCTGACCTACCTGAAAGGTTAGCACTGTGGAGTTAAAGCCATGACTCCTAAGAAAGCTATCCTACTATGGCAATGGAGGTAGAAGAGCTGTGGGTTTCAACACAGGATTTATCTATCTTCAACTGAAGGAGGATCTACCCTGAAGCTTGCCAGCCTTCTGTTGTGAGTCTCCTTCCAAAATCCTCATGGATCCAAAAGCTTTAGTCATATACCTGAGGTGCATCTTGGTGAGCAGAGGGAAAGTGGAGCCTCTGGCACAGTTTCAGGAAAGTAGATGGCACTCGCCTCTGAGTTGTCCACTTGGTGATACAATAGTGCTGGCTATGCAGGTGTATCCCCACATGACACAGCAACATTGGAAAACATGTTTCAATAAAATGTTCTTAACAACAGATTCACGGTAGACTGAAAAAATTCAAGTGAAAGATCCAGACAATTCCTTTAGGTATGGTAGCTTCCCATCACCACTCTAGATAGCGGAGCAAGACTGGAAATCCAGCCAAATTGTGCATCATGTCTCCCACCACCTCATATTACACAGCCTCTGTTCTGACTGGAGCACATTCCTTATAAAAGCACTGGAAACACATCCTTCAGGGCACAACTCCATAACTGGCTCTTCTTACATCTGCACACTATCAAGTGGGTCTAAAGTTGTCAGTACCCTTTTGTCTTCTCCAAGCCTTTTTTACATAAAAAGTCCACAGTAAGTCTCAACCTTAATTGTTTATAGCATTCTCAATATGGTCATGAAGTAGAAGAACGATTATGTGCAGCAAAACATTGCATTGCTATAGAAGTCATAAGATGTATGGGCAATAGAATTTTGTCCTGATATTTCAAAACACTGCAAATGCTGCAATACGAACATTAACCAGATGCAGAAAAAGATGTATTATCCAGCCACCTTCTCACTTCAGCTCTATTTCTCAGGAAGCTGCTCCCATCAATTATTTCACCCAGAGACCAGAGCGACCTTTTCCCCTGCCTTCATTTTCCCCAACCTTCATTTTTGATGGCGTGACAGGATAAAAGCCAGAAGGATAGGCTAATGCTAAAAGCATCCCTTTTTAATAGTTTCTTTGTATATCACATGGATGAAGGAATAAAACCCTGAATTGAACACAGATGCAGCAGACATGCTAATGCATTATGTAAACTACAGAAATAATTTATAACTTCCTGAAAGCAACTCATTTTAAGTTGTGCTGCCAGTGTAATGGCACAGTTTAAATGATGGATTTCAGAGAGCAAAGCCTGATCTTATACTGAGAGTATAGTGAAAAGGAAAACGGCTTAAAAAAAAAAAAAAAAATCCACCACCACCACCACCAAACTATTCCAGTTTAGGAATCCTTGCACAAACCCTGTTTGCTGTCATATTTTGCTCACTGAAAGTATTCAGGCTCCACAAACATGGATGCTGAGATTTCAGAACAAACTTATTTAATTATGAATAAACTCTAATATCTCCATGTATATATTTCAGCATTACATTTCAATTAAAGGTCAAAATGCTTATCTTTGTCCTTCACAAAGAACATTTATGGAGCATGAAAGTATGTATTTCTCTCTAGAATGGTGCACAGACTTTCTGGTGTTGTAAACAGCCTGTCGAACAGCTACGACAGATCACCTGAACCAAACTGTGCCAAAGTTAGTTGAAACATATAAGTTAGTACTAAACACACACACAAAAACTGGGATTTCACCAAATCTGTACTGCTTCAGATTTATTCTGACTATATCCTTCAAAACTTGCAGCAGCAGCATTATGAGAGCCAGAATATTACTTCTGAATGAATAAAGTCTATATTTTTTGCTAAAGAACTGGCAGGAGAAAAAAAGAAAAAACTAAACTAGTAAAACCTGAGATTATTATTAAGTCTTGAATCAACTTCATAGCAGGTACAAAGTAATTTTTCCTTTCTCTAAACATACTTTATATGTAATATAAACTACATAGCTTACATATTTATTGTATACCTCTTTAAATACAGGATTACATTTTCAGGCAAATTATCGGACTTCTATTGAATCACTGGGATTAAAAAAAGTACTTAACCTAAATACATTTGGATGAATCATGCATCCAATTGTTGAGTAGGCTTTTTTAAATTTTGCACCAGAAAGACACTTACACAAACTTTGCTTCACCCAGCATCTCTAGCACTAATCCTAGATGATACTTTATTACAATTTAGCACTGCATTAGTCATGTTCACAACCTCTCAATTTTTCAAGTAAGGCTGGTGTGTTATTTGTAATTTTACTGTTGTTCATTAGATTTATTAGAAGAAACACTTTAAATAATTAAACCTGGATATCTAAAGCATTTGACAGCTTGCAAATCTGACCTCTTTAAGACCCTTTAGTATTTACATTCTGAAAGAATTTGATCATTTAAAAATTGTATATTAGTGTTCCCTTAGGACTAGTGGTGACATTACATAGCTGATTACTACTAACGCTTCATCTTTGGTTTGAGTGGGATGGTTCTTTTTTCCCCTCTTTTCTTTTTTCCTCCTCCAAGAACATATGTGAGACCCTTGCCCAGTCAATCCAAATTAAAAGAAATCGATCCCTTGTGAACTGCCTGCACGAGTTACCCAACTAATCCATGTCAAGCACGACACAGTGCAAGTTTACTTTGGCTTAACTTTATCAAGCGCAAATATCTGGCAGTACATGAACGTTATATTTCTAGACAGAAATGTTTTCCTTAATTTGCTGTTACTGAACTGTATCGGTATTTGACTTACATAGGAACTAAGGTATCACACACCTGGAAATATATATAACTTCATGTATTAATAACAATTAACAGTTCGGTTCTCTGCTTACAATCAGGAAAATCAGCCAGATCTCCTGTCTCCAAAGTCTTCTTGTACCAAAATTTAGATACAAGATAATACTAAATGTGAGCACATTATTTTCTGACAAGAAACTATACTATATTAAGGTCTCTTCAGTACAACAGCAATATTTAATGGATATTCAACATTGGGCATTTTTGTCAAGAAAATAGTAGTAACAGTAATGATAACCACCATGCTTAGATTCACACTAAACTTCTTTCCAAGAATCTTACAGTCTGGTTACCATTCAATTATTGATTTTGTAACCTGTGCTGCATGTTGAAAAGGAAAACATAAATCTTTAACACATCAAAGTGTGTTTACAGGCATAACCTGGAATATATAGGTCAAGATAACACGATTTACTGTCTACTGTACTTCAGTATTTTATTTCTTGCCACTCAGTGAAACCACTTCGAAAAGGAAAACATCAGAAAGCATTCAGTGATAGTTTAGCTCTTGCATTCCAATTTTCATACTGCTGAGCAACAACAAATACACAAGAAAGATAAAAAATACCAAATCAGACACAGTTTCACATCTGCTGTACACTTTTCAAACTCCCATAGTTGCTCTTTTAAAAAAGCTCCTCTTCCATTTGAATCACAAAGAAAATAATTTCCCACACATCAGCTGGGCTGTCAAGTAAGCATATTTCAGTACTCTTCAGACTTATTTAGTAATTTGTTTTCCTTTCACCCTGATGTACTGTAATTTCATAATCAATGTATTCCTGGACTTATTATGCACTTAAAATGAATGGCTGAGTTCCCATAGAGGAGATTGGGTTTTTTTTAAATCAAAATATGTATCAAGCCCAGTCTTGACAATGCGTCTTGGGAGTAAATACTCCCAAGATTTGCATCTCTCCCTCCAATTCTTTAATACCTAGAAAACTGCTAATAAGAATATTTTTATTGTACCTTCAGGCATTATTTAAGCTACTAACAGCATTGGTATCAATTTACAGTAACTTCAGATTTTATGTGTTTTATATGCTACTTCTATTGCTTTACTATTTAGATCAAAATATTTAGATTGTTATAAAGAATAAAATCACTACCCTAAAAAGTTTTCCTTGGCTATTTTTTCCACCAAACAATTACACTAGAGAAACACAATGTGACTAACAGATCTTCATAGATCAAAAACCCAGAAAAATAAAAACTTCACAGCTCCTTAAAAGTCAAAGGTATGTACTAAGCATCCCTGCTCCTTTCTAAAAAAAAAAGAACCAAAACAAAACCACAAAACCCCAACAAAAGAAAACATAAATACACAGCCTGCATAAGCAATCAGCATAGGTTTATATTTGTATGTATATAAAGTCTGTGACAGTGGTTATCAATGCAACATTATTTTAAAAGCCTGTGCAGCTGTCCTTCTGCAATAAAGCAAGTAGACAGGCTTCTATTTTACACCAAATTCTAGTCAGCAGTGTTTCCTAGTTTTAAAAGATTTTATATAAGCTGCACAACATGTTCAGTGCCAAAGATATTTGTCACCAACTTGCTTTGCTGATCTCTTCCAGCAAAACACTGATAATGCCGCTGTACCTTACACACTGTTTTCTTGGTTTAAATACTGATCCCTACTAATTTCATCATCACCTTTTAAACATTCTTTTCAAAGTAATAGTCTAGATCTGTTGAAAAGTAAAGAGCTTCTTACCATTCTGATCCAGTATTTTCCCCGTCTCTGGAGTTCAGCAGCAAGGAGCTGTTGCTGTTACACTGCTTACTAGAGACACCGGAGGCTTTGGAAGCAGAGAATGTTTTATGTGGTTAAAATGTACCACCACTGATTATATTTCAGTCCCTCAATTCCTAGCCTTGATGCTCTGGAAATCAGCCAATCCAAGCGATAAAGAGGTTTGCAACAAGAAGTTGCAGAATTTTCACAGCGAATGCTTCACGGAAATGTTTTGCTTCTTGATACTTGTTTTTTATATCCACTAAATGTTAAAATAAATCCTGGCTCCCTCTTCCCTCCTCCTCTTTTTTTTTTTTTCTTCCTTTTTTCCCCAAATGAGATTCAGATATTGTTCACAAGGGACTTTAGCACTTGCTACAGCTAGGCACAGTGCAGAAAGGCATCATGCCAGATTACGCGTACATCTCTGCCAAGATACCTGAATTTTGACTTGCAACACACCCTGTTATTCCAAACATGGATCTTCCTAAGCCAAAGCTCCTAACTTTGCCAAAATACACAGTGTTTTTGTGAGACAGCCAAATGCCCCTTCTGATGAACTAAGAGGATCTTTTATTTGCAGTGTGGTTGCTCTTTGTTGGCTTTTTTTAAAAAAACACTTTTTTCCTAGTGAAGACAAAGTGGTAAGTTCCAAAGGGATGAAATGATCAACTGGCACTTCTACTACATGCTTCTACCCCCACCTCTCTCAAGAATATACACCACAGAAAATCTCTCTGCAATGCTGCAACCATGATTAATTACTTAGCTAATATTATAACCCTCTTAATGTACTCAGTGACAACCCAGGATGCTGCTGTGCTGGATGTGATGCAAAAGAAAGAACAAAGATAGTCCTGACTCCATGGACCTTGCCATCAAAGAACACAGTCAAAGACAACAAAGAAGGAGGCAGAAGGAACCAAATCAGAGTACTGGCTAGTTTGATAGGTACTTAAGAATAATATCCCAGCAATCTGACAATTTCCAAGCTTTTGGGCATCACAATAAAGGTGTTTCAAAGAAAAGGTCATCAAGAGGCTATAGAGACTACCCTGGAGATGTTCTCAAGGAGAAAGCTTATTATTATACCAAGAGAGCACAAGACAGGTGGAAACTTTAATAAATGAATGAAAGAGGATGGAATGATGCTTCTGCAATGACTGAGAGTTTCTCAAGTTCTAGAAAAGCTAAGACCATGCTTTGTGCAAGGAAGGAAAAGAAATTCAGAAGAAATGCTCATAGCTTTCTTCTCTTTATAACAGGATACAATAATGATTTTCACTGACTATTTGAATGGGTATGAGTGCAGGACTGACCTGAAGAAAACAAGGGAAAGGACACCGGACTAATTGGTAAGCTTGTTTAAAAGGTGAAGAGCAACTAGATGGCAGTTTTGATTGTTGAAAATGCAATCAACTAATTTTAAGAAATTACACAGAGAAATAAGATTTAGTCATCAATAACACTGACTATGTTTTTTCTGAACTTTAAGAAAGAACAAAGTAAGAAATGACACACGTTATGGACATCATGGTAAAATTACGTTGTTTTCCGGAGTGGCAAAGAAGCAGCAGTAGAGGAGCCTACCGGAGGTCTGTTTTAGCCATGTTGAGCTGTTGATATCTACCTGAACAGCCATAAGAGCTCTTTAGCTCTGGTTGAAGATAAAAGGTGTGGAATAAATAAATTAATTTGCAAGCCATGACAACAAAGTTCAATTTGATTTGTGTTTACAGATCAGATTATGTAAAAAAAAGACCATGGTTCAACCCCTAAGAAACATACCGAGAGAGAGCAGACAGAGGCATTGAGAGTCATTAAGAGGTAGGAGGGAAAAATTAGGCAAAACAGTTCTACAAAACAAAGAGACGCCAAATTTCTGGAAAAAAATTAACACCACTATACAAATAAGGATAAAGAAAATCAGTACAGAGCACTGGTTTCACTGTTTGACCAGAAATCTATCTAAAGAGACTTTGCCTTGAGAAGCTTCAGCAGCATGGAGGGAGCAGGAGATGCACTGGGAAGTGCCAGTGCCACACCAGAACTTTGGCAGTGACAGTAAACAACTCATACAGTCAGACTGCTAATGGGATTCCTATCAGAGACACTCCACTTGTAATATCACTGAGACCCATCAGACAGTGCTGTGAAACAGTTCAATTGCAACCAATCAGGCTACGGAGGGCTTGCTCTTTTTAGAAATAAAAACTTTTCCTTCAGAATGCTTTTAGCCATCTTGCTAGTCTGTGTAAACCTTGTCTGCAATCCTTGAAATTTCTGAAACCCTTATATAAAAATGTATCTATAGAGATAGTGATTGGATACCAACTATGAAGACATGCAGCCAAGTCTTGCCCTATATGTTTCTACACAAAGTGTGTATGGAACAGGGTGATGTGGCCTTATGCATACATGAGAACAACTTTCAACTCTGTATTTCAGTCAATGAAGCCAGGATGCTTCCATTTTTTTACTGAACAGTCCAGAATTAATTGAATGCATACAACTTTCAGAGTGAATTCTGGCACAGACTTCTCATATTTAAAACACACACCTCCCAAATTCAAGTGCAAATATCTCATAAATTCAACTAAAAGACACCTGAACAAGCACTATCAATACAACTATACAGGTAGAAAAAAAAAATAATCAATCAAGTTAACTGATTGACCTAGAATTAGCACCCTTGCTTCAAAAGAAGGCCACATTTTTCCATTTACTTTAAACTATTTCCAATACACACAGGAAAAAAAAAGGAGTGTCCTCCAAGGAAAGAAATTGTGTACTAGTATATCTGCAATAATTTAAATGTGAACTTCAACTTGTACATCTATGTAGCCTTAAAGATATTTTTTTTTCCTTCAATTCTGAAAGGATCCACAAGCAAAGAGAGGTTAAATTTTCCAGACAGGTCTAGAATTTCTCCTCTTTATAAGAAACAACCATCTTCCTCCCCAATTTGACTTAAAACCCTTACTTTAATCCTTGCTGACTGCTTACAACCCTCTCATGCATGGGCAGGTACGTATTTGCCAGACTTTATCCCTTCTCAGCAGATTAACCATCAGCAGGAGTCCCATGTTTTAGAGGCTATTTCAATAATAAAAAGAAAGTCTCAAAGTCATCTGATCACATTCTTTAGGCACCTGTAGAAGCATAGCTAGCACAGCACATAGTTTAAACACGTAAGAGTTTTTCTTAAGCAATGACATAAGGAATGGTCTAAATGATAAGGAACATACAGTGAGGCTGAAAAACTGAAGTTGGATTAAAAGCAATCTATTTTTGTGATGAAAATAACTTGCGCTGCAAAATCTACTCTATTTCACACATATATGTTCTTTGCAGCACATAAACCTTCATACTAGAGCCCTCAGTCTGCAACAAGTGAACAGTCGTATTGACAGGTACCCAAACATAAATCAACTGATCAAAGAATGGAATTTTTGCCCTGATAGAATTTATTTTATTTTGTCATTTGATCACTCTCTGAAGACAGGATGGAAAAACAATTTACATTTTTCACAAGTGCCAATAAATGTAAATGCAGAACTGTTGAGTCATTATGAAGCACCATCTCTCCCCATAGGTTGTAATGAATAATGAAAAGATCTATGAACAGCTTGCTATAAATAGTTAAAAATAAATCACAGCTCAAATGAGTAATAAGACAAAAGGATGCAATATTATTTGACTTTGCAGAATGAAGATTAACTTAGGTTACATATGTCTGCAGGAATTCTAAAAGTCAGAAAACCGAAACAGATACATAACTTCAAAGACACTACACAAAATAGAAAATTTATCAACAAAATACTCCACATTTTTTAATTATTTGATATTTCATAAAATACATTTTTTTCCCCCATTCCTTCTCCAAATCTTCACTCCCAGAAAAGGTCTAAATCTATCATGATAGTTGGGATCTATAAAGAATAATAATGTTCACCTTCTCATTTTAAGGACATTCTATTTCATCAGGAATGGAAAAGCAGCAAACCAGGGCAGAAGACAATTAGACCTTAAGGCACCCAAGTAACTTAAAATACAAGACCAAATACTTTCAGTATGGAGTTTAGCCTGTCTTGGCCAGATGAACAACAGAATTCTGAATTTTATTATTAAAGGCGTAGAGCAAACAGAAATGCTCTGAAAAAGTACAGTGCTAATAGAGAGATAGTTATGTAAGACAGGAGAATGGATATGGCAGCAAGTATCTCTGTACTTTCTACCTTTCTGTATAGAAGCCTGGCAGATGACCAGAGTCATAAGACCTACTACTCTGTGGGAGCAAGAACTGTATTCCTATTTTATTTTACTGTGGCATTATTTTCATACAACAAATGTCAAGACTGCACCTCAGATAGCACCTTCTCCACTTGCTTTTTTATCAGGTCCAGTATTTCAAGATAAGCTCTCTCTAACATCCCGTCAAGCTCCTTGTATATTTTGACTGTCATTATCCAAACCCTTTTTTCAGAATCAGTGCTGTTTTATCCAAAAAAAAAGTGTCACTATCCAGCATAGCTATGAAGAATGTCCAAAGTGCACTCTGAGTTTAAACTGGTAAAGTGCTGTACTTCTGCGTGATGAAAGAGTGATAAACGCATGCTCAGAAACACAAGAATTCTCCATTCCTTTAAAAAACTAACTAGCACTGGAACTCCAAAGCTGAATGACACAACTATAAATGTCAGTATTAGTTTTTCATTGTTCATCAGTTTCGTTGGTGACATGGGACAGCAACAGAATTTGCAGAAGAAAAAGAAGCTGTTGGAAAGAGAGAAGATGGGAGGAAAGAGAATAGATTAAAAAAAAAAAAAAAAGAGGGGCAGAACAGCAAGGTATCTCAATCTGATCCCTCTTCAAGGTTCACTGGATCTACATATCAATAGCTATCACAAGAATCCAACAACCAGCACCACAAAATTGAAGATATAAGTCTGCTACTCTTCCACAGACAGCAGTATTTCACCTTGAAAGAAGCTTTACCAAAATCTCACATATAAGCTACATCCTGAAACCCCCTCACTCATACAATTCATACATTAATGTCAATTAAACTTTTCAGTAGTAAAGTCCTGTTTGCTAAGAAACTAATATAAAAGTACAGCCTCAAATACTTCAAATTAGGTTGTGAAGCAAAAAATAGAGGATTAGGAAATTCTACTAGCCTTGCATGAAAGAAAACTTTTATGGAAAATTCTGCCTGTAGAGATTAGGACCTCACACTAGAAGGAATGTAATTTCAAATCAGTGTAAATTCATTCAGACGTTACAAAATTGGTATAGCACCTGCAGAATAGCAGAAGCTACTTACCAGTTAAGACTACTCAGCAGTAGCCAAAGGATGAAACATGGTCCTAAATGCCTAGCCCTCTCGTAAAGACTGCCTGCATTACTCAGCCCTAAACTGATGTGCCAGCTCACAGATCATAACTGGAGCATGACCGTATGCACAGCAGGTGCCTGGTACTTAAACAGGCAGTATCAATACTCAGAGGATGAGGGGTTTTCACTGTCATCAAAACCAAACATTGCTTCCAAGTTTCAAAGAAATATTTTTCCATCATTTTGTGAAGAGCTGAAAGCATGAGTTAAAGGTAAGAACAGTTGCAAAATTTTTTTAAAAAAAAAAAAAAAAAAAAAAAAAGCCTTCTTATCTACCAGATGCAGCTGAAAAAACATATGAGTGCTGCCTCCCAGAGTCCAGCTGTCTGGAAGCAATTCTTCCTATCTTGCTGTGGTACACTGATTCAGCATCCAAGGAAACAATCCCCGAGGGCTGTGAAACAATAAACAGATCCTCTGTTTCTGCCAGCCCTTGTACTGAGGGAGTTGCACCGGCCCACCCCAGCTCGAGAGCTATGCAGAGACCTAGGCCTCTGTGTTGCCCAAAGAGAACAGCCAGGTAACAACTTAAAAATGAAGCTGAATCCATCTCTCTCATATGCGCACGAATGACTCTCCGCACAGCCTCATAAAGGAAAACACGGTTAATAGATGCTCTCTCCACAGGCCCCAAGGTTGCTGCACAGAGCCTGTCTCCCACCACTTCTCCGCCTGGAGCAGCCAGGTGGGCTGTAAGAGCCTCTCGGGTGCGCTGGGGAGATGGCTGGGGAGGAGGAGCACGGGAGCAGGGCGCAGAGCGGCACTGAGAGGTGTGCAACTTCCACCTCCTCTCATCCACAGCGACTCTGTCCCTATGCATACTGCGGCCAAGCGATGCCGGCCCACGCAGCATTTCTTGGTCTGCCCGCCGGAATTAGCACACAACTGCAATGATATCCCAAAGCAAGAAGCAGGTGTTTAAGGAGCCCTATTTAAAGAAGTTTAGGGTTTAGTCTATTGCGTTTTGAGCGCTAATTGCAGGTCACTATCTCTCAAGTTTACAGAACACCCACACTAAGCATCCTTTCATCATAAATTAAGTCAAGATATGTTTCTAAAAGAGCCAGATACGGAGAGTATGACCCTAATGTTTTATCTAAAAGATAAAAAAAAAAAAAAAAAAACTTTCTGAAGAAGTGGTTGCAGGATTACCAGAACTTTTACCAAAACAATGGACTGTAAGACCTGAGAGCATCTTGTGAAGAGACAGAGCAAGTGGTCAGACAGCTGAAGAAAAAACATCTTTGGAAATGACAGAACATCTCAAAAACAGATGATAGCAGCAGATGATAATCTGGCCCACTTGCGTCTAAGCATACAACAAAGAACAATACATAAGAGTTGATTTCAGTGGCAAGGTATTTGAAAGGCTTCTCAGAAGACCATGCAAGCTTCTGAACTAAGTTCTTTAACCAAAACCCTATCCATGTTGGGAAAAGGAAAGAACTGATTTAAGGACTAGGCTGTTTCCTTAAAAGATAGAGGGACAGTGCAGCTGAGGCTTTGCCCTGTATTAATTGTGGGCAAGTAGAACGAGATCAAAAGTCTTTTGCTCATTTTATGAAGATCAAGAAAACATCTATTCAGCAAAGGATGTCAAAATGGACTATTCCTTGTCCTGAGTGGTATGAGACTCCTACCTATGAAAAGCAAAATCAAGAGTCTCACAATCAACTCTGAAAAATGATGGTTTTAAAATAAATAAAAGTTCTCAGAAAGAACAGGTTCTCTCAACTCTGGAGACTGATGGACAGAACTACCAGTCCAATGGCCAGAAGCTTCAAAGCAAACATGCATGCAAATCAAATTGACAATCTGCTGTTATACAGCTGATTTTGACCTAACAGGCACACAAAACAGGTGTCTGGACAGCAACATTTCTTCTCACCACAGGTCTGCAAATGTTTTATACTTACATAAACTATTGTGGTGGGATGACTCCGGTCAGAAGACGAACAGCTATACACTCAGTTCCCCCCCTCAGTGGGCCATGGGAGAGAATAGGAAGTACAAAGCAAGGAAAATTCTGGATCAAAAAAAGACAATTTAAGAGGTGAAGGAAAGAGGGGACACCTCAACCCCAAACCAGCAAGTGACTCAAAGGAAATCACTCACTACCTCCCACAAGCAGACCGATGACCAGACAGCCTTTGAGC
>NW_020799097.1:85333965-85477918 GCF_003259725.1 Athene cunicularia
CGCGGAACGCGGGAGCGCACCGCCAGCTCGCGCCTGCCGCTTGCGTCGGCTTCAAGAGCTGGGCCGGGGGCGTCGCCGCACAACGCGCCGCGGAGCAGCCGGTCAACCGGGTGTCTGTACGTAGCGTACACCCTGAAAAACAGGCAGTTTTAACAGCACCTCATCATTACACGCGCATCAGTATTCGGCCTCCTACGCAACGTTAGCTGTGCTGATGTAACTCGGTTTGTTTCCATGTGAAACCACACTTAATATAATTTTCCTGGATTATAAAAGACATTTAATTCTGCTGCAGTAGTTCTGCCCAAGGCCAGACTCCAGCTTGCATAGAAGAGGAAAGAAATGGCAGAAAGATCAAAGCTGCTGCCGCTACCTTGAGAACAGTTTTGAGACAGAAGTGGAGGAACGGAGCTGCACCCAAGGAGATCTTCAGGGCTTGGCGTGACCTCAGGGCTACAATAGATAAGGTGACCTACGTCTCTTGGACTTCCTTGACCATGATGCCCCTCCGAAGCTGTCCCCAGAAAGCCAGTGCCCAATACAGTGATACATGCTAGAGAGGAATGGCTCTGGAGAACTCCAGACAAAATACAGAGGCACGGCAGAGTACTACTGCAAGGTCACGTGGACAAGAAAACACTCAGAAAGGCACTGGATGGCCAAGGCTCACATTCCTGCATGACACAATACCTGACAGACAGGGTGGCACAATCCCAAGCAACAGGGCCAGAAGACTGCTAAATTATTGCAGTGTAACTAGCTCAATGTCAAATACAACCTACTTTAAAAACCAACACATGAGCCCCACCAACTGGTTCCAGGGGAAGGGATTGATGCTAAGAAAGAACTGAAAAGTAGCTGAACAGCACCATCATTTGTTCAGGTACCAAACACTGCAATGCCAAATGAAGTAGGCAGCACTGATTAAACCCGCCTCCAAAATGAACAGAGCCATGAGCAAGAAATTAAGCAGGCAAATGACTGCTACAGATTTGTGAAAACTTGAGAAGTGTAGGTGTACACAACATGCATCTTCAGCACAGGCTGAGAAAGAAATGGACCTGTACCATGCTGAAAGGCATATGTAAAATCAGGATTTCCTTTACCATGAAACAGGAACAGCAGTAGCAAGGAATACTTTAATATCAACACATACTTGGACTCCCAATCCATGAGCTACCATTCTCCCCATGATAAACTCTTTGAGAAAGAAGAACTATGAAGATAAAATGTGGAGGCAGCAATAAACTTAGAAAAATATGAAAATAAAATACTGTGGTATTTGGTCTAGGAATGAATGCTAAAAGGCAGTCATCCAAGATGCACTAGGGAGTTATCAAAGAAGCTCTAGATATCACATCCAGTCTCCATCCATCCAGAGTGAAAAAAGAGCAGCAGCAAACAGATGCTGTCATCAAGTGGCCATGTACTATTATACAGGTATACTATAGACATTGCAAAAAGTCAAGAGAGTAAGACACAGAAGGAACTGTCTCAAAAAAACCCAACCCAACCCACCACCAACAACAAAAAAACCCAACAAAACAAAACAAACCCCCCCCCCACACACACACACACAAAAAAAACCCACCAAACAAACAAAAAAAAAAACCACCCCACATTTTACCAGTATTAGAGCACAGATTAACAGACACTCAAAATAGTAAAGACAGCAGGGACAAACACTCCCATATTTCAAAGGCTTCCTTGGTGCTCTGAGGAAATTACTTTCTGAAGAAGTGGTTGCAGGATTACCAGAACTTTTACCAAAACAATGGACTGTAAGACCTGAGAGCATCTTGTGAAGAGACAGAGCAAGTGGTCAGACAGCTGAAGAAAAAACATCTTTGGAAATGACAGAACATCTCAAAAACAGATGATAGCAGCAGATGATAATCTGGCCCACTTGCATCTAAGCATACAACAAAGAACAATACATAAGAGTTGATTTCAGTGGCAAGGTATTTGAAAGGCTTCTCAGAAGACCATGCAAGCTTCTGAACTAAGTTCTTTAACCAAAACCCTATCCATGTTGGGAAAAGGAAAGAACTGATTTAAGGACTAGGCTGTTTCCTTAAAAGATAGAGGGACAGTGCAGCTGAGGCTTTGCCCTGTATTAATTGTGGGCAAGTAGAACGAGATCAAAAGTCTTTTGCTCATTTTATGAAGATCAAGAAAACATCTATTCAGCAAAGGATGTCAAAATGGACTATTCCTTGTCCTGAGTGGTATGAGACTCCTACCTATGAAAAGCAAAATCAAGAGTCTCACAATCAACTCTGAAAAATGATGGTTTTAAAATAAATAAAAGTTCTCAGAAAGAACAGGTTCTCTCAACTCTGGAGACTGATGGACAGAACTACCAGTCCAATGGCCAGAAGCTTCAAAGCAAACATGCATGCAAATCAAATTGACAATCTGCTGTTATACAGCTGATTTTGACCTAACAGGCACACAAAACAGGTGTCTGGACAGCAACATTTCTTCTCACCACAGGTCTGCAAATGTTTTATACTTACATAAACTATTGTGGTGGGATGACTCCGGTCAGAAGACGAACAGCTATACACTCAGTTCCCCCCCTCAGTGGGCCATGGGAGAGAATAGGAAGTACAAAGCAAGGAAAATTCTGGATCAAAAAAAGACAATTTAAGAGGTGAAGGAAAGAGGGGACACCTCAACCCCAAACCAGCAAGTGACTCAAAGGAAATCACTCACTACCTCCCACAAGCAGACCGATGACCAGACAGCCTTTGAGCAATGACCACCATGGAAGTCACTCACACACCCACTCACCCTCCTTCTTCCTCTACCTCCAGTTTCTATTGGCAAGTATAATGTTGTATGGTACGAAATACCCCTCTGGTCAATTTGAGCAAGTCTTCAAGCTGTATCCCCTCCCAACCTCTTCCCCATCCTAGCCTACTCAGTGTGAGGGGCAAGTGATAAACAGAGAAGGCCTCTGCACCATGCAAACACTGCTCAGCAATAGCCAAAACATGAGCACATTATCGACACTGTTTTAGCCATGCATGAAGAACACAGTACCATGAAGAAAATTAACTACATCGCATCTGGACGCAGTACAACTATTTTGCAACTAAGTTGACTGTCAGTTCAGGAGGCAGGAAAAAGACAGCAACCGGGATAACATGGTCAGCTTCATGTATTACTTGCAAGGTCTTAACATGAGAGAGAATGTTGCTATCTGCCTGAAGTCATCATAGACAGAGTTGGCATTAACTCAAGAGGCACAATGGAAAAGTAGATTATTAAAATCAGATATAACTTGACACATGAATATTCTCAGCTTTGCTCTTAGTAGCCAATATATTGCTTGCTTTTGAAATGAAGTGTTTCTAATGGTTGCCTGGAGTCAGCTGTTAAGATGACATCAATATCTGTAATTAGGAAACAAAAGTGAGAAAAAGCTTATCAATAAGGTAGCAGAAAACCCAAAACGAAAACAGCTTGACTTCCCTGAACACATTTTCCAGATGAGGAATGATCATCCGATTGTAACATTGTGTTTTTCAGGCCAGCAGCAAGGGACTGGACTGTGCAACAGTGGCTGAGTAGCAAATTTAAAAACACTATGCTGAAGCATGAGACAGAACAAGAACATACTGTCTGCATGGTGTGTACAGTCATTATACTGTGCTGGCAGAGGAAGAAAGGAATAATATGCATTTATAGTAATTTAGATTAATACCCACATTTTTGCAGTGCAGCTGAAAGCTACTGCTCAGAAATTTAATGTCAGGTAATGAATAACTTAATGAACTTATTACCAGTCAAGCTGAACTGAAGGCACAACTTAAGTTCATTAACGGTTTAATCACCTAATGATTTTAAGGTATCAAGTTAGTTCCAAGAGGTAATTAAGGCCTGAGTATCCTTCCTGGCCTGATTCTTTGCTGCTGTAGCACACATACAACCTCAGTAGTTTCAGCTGTGTTTCACTTGTTGCTGTATTCCACTTGTTTACACAACTGAAAAATATGGCCTAGAGGAGACTGAAGAGTGACCTCAGCTTGACCTGTCAGGAAAAAAAAAAAAAAAAAAAAAAAAAAAAAAAAAAAAAAAAAAAAAAAAGCGCACTTTTGAAAAACTAAGAGCTGAGGAATACATTTTAAAAATCCCATGCATTGCTGAATGAAGTCTTAAGCCTCTCCCTTTCTTCCTCTGGGCAACAGCTCTTTGGATGACAAAACCAACAGCCCCACATTAAAGGAGCCCTGATCCTGTTTGCTTATCTGCTAGCTGGTTGTTGCACACTCACTGCTTTACATCACAGAGAAGCTTGTCACAAAAAGTATCATCGTATCCTCAGACAAACATCTCTTCTTGAATGAAGAATCTGAATGATACAATGCTCAGATTTAATTGTTAAATCCATGAAAATCCTTCGTATATTACACAAAACACTTGCTACCTTGATAATTCTTGGGGGGTGTGTGTGTGTGTGTGTGTGGGTGTGTGTGTGTGTGGGTGTGTGTGTGTGTGTGTGAGAAATTTAATTATTTCCATTATTTACAAGGATTACACATAACATTTCTGTAGCCAACAGAATAAAGCTTCCTGAATATATAAATTGCCTTAAAACAACAACAGTCTTTGAATCTGCTATAAATAATTTGACCACTAACTGGAGACAAAGCCACAGCATGTCCACATAGTTGACATAGCTTACATAAACTGTTAAAAAACATGAATCAGCCTAGACTGACTTGCAAACTTCTTTCCACATATTTAAATAGTTGATTTTTTTCTTTATTTAGTATTTACAATTAAATAAATTCCATATGGATTATATTCTGTTCTCTTAATATTTGGAGGTAGCTGTTGACACCTCTTTTATATTTGGTCTCTTTCTGTAGGGCTCCATTATCCTGGCTTTCAGACACCTAATGTTTTTCCAGATAATAGACTGCAAACTATGAGAAGCACATCTTTCCATCTCTTCCTAGGGCCACAGTTCACAGTATATGCAATACTGTCCAAAAGGACCTCTAAATTTCCGTCCTCTGTTATTAAAAACAAAACCAAGCTACAGATTTGGTTTTCCCTTTGCCTCAAAACAAAGAAGTTAATTGCTTTATGAAAAACAGTCTCAGGAAAGGAAGTTATACTTGGATATACTCCCCTTGGACATCTCTTCTGACCACTTTTCAGCAGATGATTTTCAAAGTCCTTTGAGCACTGGAGAACCTCCAGCTAATTCAGTCCTGACTTGAGAAGAATACATTTGGGTAGAAGAAAACAACAGACCCTCCCCAATCCAAGGACCAAAGCTTCAACCCCTTTAAGTGAAACTCTAAGATCTCCTATGCAAATGTAAACCCTAGTTTGTTTTCCTGAAGAGTTATTTCTTGGATATTTGATGGGTTAATCTAAATTAGCATTTTAGACTGCTTCAACAGTGTACTTTTCTAACTCTGCAAGGTTTCTGACTATCCCGGTCTGATGCTGGATCCCAACAAGCAGGGAACAAACCTTTTCAAGGCAGGTAACTATTATTAACATTCTAGAAAAAAAGTGACAGAGAAAAAAAAAATAAATCCAACCCTCATGTCTTCTGATGCTAGGAACCACGAGATGATACAGCATTGGATGGACCTCTGGTCAGGACATGACGCAATGCACTGATCTTCTCCATAGGGAGGCTGACCAATTCTATGTTCACTTGCATTCTTGTAGGGTCCTGTTTACAATACAGATTCATCTATCACTGACAGCAATTGAGTCTGGAATGTGGATTTAGCTTTGATGAGCACCTTGGTGGTAGACCCTAATATTCTTATCTCATCAATAAACCTGAGAACAGGCACACGTAACACTTGCACATTGATTAAATACATACCTCTTAAATAGCTAGAAGTCACACCGCATTCATGATAGGGAGGCATACACCTGGATTTGCTATCATATAGATTACTAACTCCTACAATAGTCTTCTGGGCCAGCCACCACAATCCCCACTTAAATTTGTTTCACAGAGTGATCTAAGAATACACAGCTGGATTTACTTGGATTAAACCTGCATGTGCATTTCAGAAGTGTAACCAAAATTCAAACATTGCTAATAGATGTTCAGTCAATGGAACCAGACTAGAGTTAGTCCTATGTAAACCTCCCAAATGTGTACAGCATGGACCCTCAGCCTTAGCACCAAATGATTTGCTTTAAAGAGCCACTTATATTGCTCTGTACTCCTTCTATAGTACACATAGTCTGTGCAGATGAAAACTGAGGTCAGGGTGTCTCATTTTACAGACACTTGCAATAAAAAAACCCCAACAAACTGACAAGCCAGAAAATTAAATATAGTGACTAGGACACCAATCTAGGAGTCAGAGAACCAATTTAAATCTAAAGCCAACAAATTGAGCAAGACAAATTTCCATTCTGTGCCTTTATTTCATCTCCTTAGCCTTCACAACAAGACCTGTCTCTCATCGTATTTGTACGCTGCACTGCACAAAAGGCCCTAATCTCAGTAAAGAACACTAATCCCTATTATCAGACTGTATGCTGTTAAAAATATAAAATTTTCTCTATATATACTCTCAGATGAATAATGTAATTTCTTGGGATTAGGATACATCCATATTGTGTTTATAAAGTGTGACTGTGTCACAGAGCGAGTCTGGAACCTGACCAGGTTTGTCCCTATAATCTGTGAAGCCAGACCAAGTCTCTGAATACTCATTCACAAGGCAACCCCACAGTCAAGTCTCTGCATCTTCTTTGCCACCAGAACTGCAAAATTGATGACAGGTGCCCACGTCTTCAAAGGTGGAGTTCACCATGTGTTGACTATTCACTTTGAATCAAAACAACTTTTCCAGTTAGATTAAAAAAAAACAACAAAAAAACTACCAAAATAAGCAGATGCTCCAATGTTATACTTCACATTTTCCAACACTGAATACATGTTAAATAATATCCCAAGCAGCTATTACAATCTCCTGAGCCAAGGGGATTTTCTTAGGTTGGAGATAAAGTAAATAATCAAAAACTGTTTATCTCAATTCTACTTCTATCCAAAGACATGGTTTTCATAATTTTTTTACACATATTTGTAAAATTATCCTTTGGACATCTGTGATACTATAGCCAAATTTGTAACCATGTAAAAGACTATTAAACACTATACTATACACACATATATTTTAAAAAAAAAAAAAAAAAAAAAAAAAAAAAAAAAAGGTGTAATTGCATACTTAAAACAAGGGGAAGAAAGAGGAAGACTATAACCTGAAGTAGTCTGAAGGCATTACAAAATGAGAAAAGAATGGTTGGTTTTGTTTTAAGTTGCACATGTGCCTTTACACTGATAGAAATCAAATTGCTATCCTTCAAGGGGGGAAAAAACCAAAAAAAATCAAACCAAAAATGGAACAGCAACCAAAGTTAAAAACAAACCTTCCTGTGATAGAAGTTTCACGAGTAGGAACTTAAAATAGGTGTCATCTGATATACTTTGTAAGCAAAGCATACTTTTTGCAATCTATCACCAAGACAGTCTATGAATTACTGTATTCATACATTTTTACCTAGTGTCCATCTTCAACAAAAACTATAATTGCTAATGGATAGCAATAAATTTTTACCAACAAAGTTGTTTTTTCAGCATCTAACTGAAGAATGTTGACTCAATGACTGATTTGCTGGAAAACAGAAACAATAGAATCTGGCTGAAGAATAGGACTGCAGCCATCACAATGGTTCTTTGAATATAGTCTCATTTATACTGTCCCTCACCTACTACACACTGGCTGCAGCACTCCAAGTCTATAGGCACTGAAAACATCAGGAGCCCAGATGGCAAGCAGTGCAGAACCCTAACAGGTTCTAAATCACCCACCTAGCTCAAGGTAAGTGTTAGGAAGAGGTAGTAGGAATGCAGGACAGTTAATCTTGCTGACTTTTTTCATTTTATTTTTAAAATCATGAACTAGTACTTGTTTGCTTCAGCATGCAGATTCACAGAGGAGTGAAAGTACTTAAAACTATATGCCCCGTTTGCACCAAAACTTTTTTTTGTTTTTTAATGGAAAAAAGACAACATTCATTTTCTGCAAAAGCATCTGTAATTGCGTGAGGTTTCCAGTTTACAGCTTTCTGATATTACAGAATGTTTCCTTTTACTAAAGGGGAAAAATGGTATACTGTAAGTATAGGGTTACCCATTCATGTTTAACGAGAAATTAAAAAAAATGAAAAAAAAAAAAAAAAAACACCACCAAAACCACCCCACACACAAAACCCCAACCCCTCAAGTAGTTGCAATACAATACACTTAGAAAGAAAAGATTTCTATTTAAAACTATGACAGACTAAAGAACTTTAAAACAAGGCACTATCTGTGCTGAATATACTCTTAAAAACTAAGCACAGACCGAAGCCCTCAAAACAAGGGCTTCACAGTAATCAGCACTACATAAGCCATCAATATGTCTTCCTGCAGAGCTTAAAACTGAGAATTTTAAGGCCTTGATCGCAAGTTCATTGGAATCAACAGTGTTTTCAGTGGCTTTGGATTATTTCACAGAAAAATAAACAGGCACAAGCAGACAGGAAGATAAGGCAAGTTAGCAGAAAAAACACATTAATGGTAAGGGTAAGCTTTATGTTCTGAGAAACAATTTGCACACCTGCTTTACTTCAAAATTGTAATACAATTATACTGCAGGCTACATTTGCATACAAGAAGCAGCACTTTCTCTGAACTGAAATTCTTTAGCTAATTTCAAGATAAAACAGTAAAACCAAGTATAAGAAATAATAATAATAACACAAAGGTAAATTGGTAAGAACGTTATTTCATAAATTTTATATGAACTGTAATGAAAAAGACTAGATACATTGGTCATAATTCTGGACAGCAAAAATGCAAGAACAGTAAGTTCTAAATATTTTCTTACCAGAAGCCACTATTTTAATTCTTTATCCTGATGCTTAAAATATAACTTCATTCACAATTAAGTATTACATTTAGTTATAGTGAATGCAGTCCAGAGGCATAAGCACAGACTATGTGACACTAAATCTTCCTTTCAGTCTTGTTCTTTGCGATTTACTTGAGAGGAACGTATTTCATGGGCATGCTTTCAGTGATCCAATTATGAAACTTACACTGTTTTAAGAGTTGATAGCAAGTATATACACTATCTTATTACACCATTTTTCTTTTTCACATTTCCCAGCAAAGTAACCTTTGCATTCTGAGAAAAAGTTGTATAAGATACGCTGAATACATGTATTTTTGTTAAGTGATCTTTCACCTTTTCAATAGCTATTAGTTAAAAGGTTTCTGTGGCACACTGTTCACATAGGTCGGTTACAATTTAACGAAACAATGTATTTGATACAGTTACATAGAAATATGATCAAACATGTTAGTAACTAACTGTAAAAGACTGTCTATTGGTTTAAATAATTACTCCAGTGACCTTAGAAAAATGAAAGGAGGTAGTAATTTGTTTTGGTTTTAAGGATTTGTTCAAGTGTATATATATGGTTTTGTACTTGACCTTTCACAGTATCCCATAAGTAGGGAATCTGATGAAGTATGGGCTGGATGAGCAGATAGTGAGGTGCACTGAACACCAGCTGAAGAATCAGGCCCAGACAGTGATGATCAGTGACATGAAGTCTAGTTGGAGGCCAGTAATTAGTGATCCGCCCCAGGGATAGATACTGGGTCCAGTCCTATTCAAGAGTTTCATTGATGATCTGGATGATGGGGCAGAGTATACCTTCAGCAGGATTGCAGATGATACAAAACTGGGAAGAGTGATGATACACCAGTAAGTCATGCTGCCATCCAGAGGGACCTCAATGGGCTGGAGAAATGGGCTGACAAGAACCTCATGAAGTTCAGCAAAAGGAAATGCAAAGTCCTGCACCTGGGGAGGAACAACCTCACCCAGTACATGTGCCAGTACAAGCTGGGGACACCGAGCTGGAAAGCAGATTTGCAGAAGAGGCCCTGGGGATCATGGTGGACACCAAGTCGAAGATAAGCCAGCAATGTGCCCTTGTGACAAACAAGGCAAATGGTATGCTAGGCTACATTAGAAGAGTCGTTGCCAGCAGGTCAAGGGAGGTGATTTTTCCCCCCTACCCTGCACTGGTAAGGCCACAGCTGGAGCACTGTGTCCCTTTCTGGGCTCCCAGTACAACAGACATATGGAGCTACTGGAGAGAGTCAAGCAAAGAGCCATGAAGATACTTAAGGGACTGGACCATCTCTCCTATGAAGAAAGGCTGAGAAAGCTGGGACTGTTCAGCCTGGAAAAGAGAAGGTTTGAGGTGGAGCTTACCAATGTGTACAAATATCTGAAGGGAGGGTGTAAAGAAGATGGAGCCAGGCTACTTCCACTGGTGTCCAGTGACAGGACCAGAGGCAGTGGGCATGAACTGAAACACAGAAGATTCTGTCCGAACATCAGGAAACATTTCTTTACTGTGAGGGTGACTGAACACAGGCACAGGTTGCCCAGAGAGGTGGTAGAGTCTCCCTCCTTGGAGATATTTAAAAGCCATCTGGACATGGTCCTGGGCAGCCTGATCTGGGTGGTCCTGCTTGAGCAGGGGGTTGGACAAGGTGACCTCCAGATGTCCCTGCCAACCCCAATTGTTCTGAGATTCTGTGAAGGCACAGTAGTGAGTTTACCTGCAGGAACTTTCTTCCCAAAACTGCCCTGAGCTTCTTTCCTCCTGATCTGAGTTTTCTAGGTTTTCCTTATGCTTTTGTTGTTCTTCAGGTATTTCTGTGAAAGACACCTATCAAAACCTAGCATATTTTACACTGTATATTCTGAGAGCAGAACCCATTGACTACGTTCAGTATTTTCCTAATCTGGTATTAAAATAGACCTGAGAGATTAGGGCTTTTTTTCCCCCTCAAGCATAAGACACAGCAAAAACTAAAATGCTTCTGAATTTTTCCATTTGTGGAGGAGTCTACTTCTTTTAAAAAACAGAATTTGCATGAAGTTATTCTTAATAAACCAAGTAGATAGGCTAGCTCAATTCAGTTTTTCATTTTTGCATTATCTTTTCCATCTAATATTATGAAGACCATACACCATGGAAGCAATTTTTAGAACATCCACTGTGTCTGCAGATCCACATTTTTTGACATAACTCTTTTATTCCAGTGTCTCCAATAACATCTTGCACTGTTTATTCACATATTTGAGCATAAGCCTCCTAACTTGCTGTGAGAAGCTATGGCCACACATAGTATGCAAATAGTAATAAATGTTATAAAAGAGTTATTGCAATGTGTGCATCATGTGTGCCTAAGGATTGCCCTTATTAAAACATAAAGAAGCCAGATAAGAAACACTTTATGTGGGAAATGAAGTGTCTGGTAAGTAACATTAGGAATTTGTACTAGCAATACAAGTTTAATCAAAAAAGTCCAATAACACATGCCTCAAAGTTACACCCTTCCTGAGAGGAAATAGATAAATCAGCATGCTAGAAGACTGAAGGCAAAAAAAAAATATGAAATTGCATAAAGTCATATTAAGGTTTTCTGAAGCAGATTTCATTATTATTTTTTCATATTAATATCACCTTTCAAAAGCAGGGCCCAGAATGACCTTGCAGGCAAATGAAAGCCCTTGTTCAGACAAACAAATCTAAGAAGGAGCCCTAGCAAAATGCTAACATGCAATATGATAATATTTAAGCTTCCACCTATCAAAAGTGGATATGCTTCAGTTTCCTCTTGGCCCCATATTCTGCAAAGTAGTGAGGACACATCTAAATTCGAGAACTTCCAAGCAAGTCAGAGCCCTACCTCTGAAGCAAGGAGGCAGGTCTACAGAAATAACCTAGTCTTATCATTTTGGGAAGTATTTTCTCTTAATGCTTTGAATTTAGGCACGTAGAATTTTACTTTCTGGAAGTTACCTGGATAATTGTTAATGTTGATGTTGACATGGAACAAAGAGGTAAGTGAAGTAATCTGTCCTCAAATATCATTGTTCATTGCAATAGCCTGCAAACATCTTGGTTCCTACTCTGAAAGAGACAGATGCCTCAAAGAATACTCTATAGGAGGCCATGATGAAGTCAAACACATCCCTAAAGATGCCATTTTGTTTTGCATTTCAACCAACCTGAGTTTATCAACCATCAAGAGGGAGGTTTCTGATTAGCTCCCCTCCTCACATACCTGCTCCTTTTTCTACATCATATTTGGCTCACCCTGCAACAACGTGATTGATAGATCAGTTCACCTATCTGAAAAAAAGTTACAATTTCAATTTGGGAAGAAAGGTAAATAAATTTTCTGTAAAAATCAGCAAGTTGATCAGCTTCACTTCTGGCCACATAATCACTAGCAACAATACAAGGAAGATGGCAGACCCTGCAACTCAGGAAGCTGAGCATCATTTCTCAATATCAACTTGCCACTGGACCAGATGAGACATGAATAGAATTGCATCTAAAATTGCCAATGTACCACCTATTTTGAAGAGCTGAAATTAAAAAAAATGTTATCACTTGTCTAAAGTATTCATATGGTTCACAACTTGCCCATATGTATATTTTATCATTTTCCCTGGATATATCCTCACAACCCTTATAAAAAGCTGAGTAATGCTCTTAGCCCATTATACATGCAGAAAAACGAGTTGCAGTAAGAGAATGATATCTTGCCCAGGGTCACATGTAAAATAACAAATCCTGTTTTCACTCTGTCTTTAAAAGGAGTAGTAAGTCAAACACTGTCCTGAGATCTTATTCTCTGTCTATGCCCAAAATATTTAGGTGAGGACAACTTTAGGAGACTCAACCTAGAAACTGAATATAAACTCATAATAAAGTGAAAATTCAACATTTCCTCTGCTCAGCTCATCTTCATCACTCTTTCAAAGAGTAGCCATTTTCCTACAACCAGGAAAACTTCAAGAAAGTTAAGCTAAGCTAACTTCACCACAGAAGAAACTTCTGACAGATGAGAAAATGTAGTCAACATCTTGAGTCTCAAAGTGTCACTACCACAAAAAATACTAGTCACAAATATGGTCTCAATCTCTTAGAGTAACAGTCAGTCTAACTGCAGACACCTTGTCTTGGAAGTCATTCTGTGAAGGTAATAGACAGGTGTGCTAAAGAGAAGGTACAAGGGAATAATTTATATCCACTTCTTACTTAGTGCTGGAAATGGCAAATGTTTCCCACAGTCAAAATGAGACCAAGCCCAGGAATCAGCTACTGAGATGCCAAATGGTCAAACTTTTCATACTTCAAGAGGGAAGGCAGCAAGTGAGGTAGATAATGTGGACATGGCTTGGATTTGCCAAGAGCAAATTGTATTCAACTAACCCGAATGCCTTTTGTGTGAGATGACTGTGAACTCCATGAACTAGAGAAAAGCAGAACATATTGCATATCTTGACATTAGAAGGCTTCTGACAGTCTCCCATATAACCCTTACAGAGAATCTGGCAAGATGTGCACTGGATAACCATATAAAATGGGTTGGAAACTGGATGATCCATTGGTCTAAAAGGCTTGTGATTACCATACAGAGTCTAACTGGTGGGCAGATACTACAGGAGTATCTTAGAGATCACGACCAGGGTCAGTACTATTTAATGTCTCATTAATGACCTAGACAATTGGGCAGAGTGACTTCATGGGCAACACAAGACTATTCAGACAGATTTCAACAGTCTCAAGAAATGGGCTGACAGGAGCCCTGTGAAGGTCAAACGTAAATGTAAAGTCCCACACTGGGGTGGGGACCAATATAACCATTGAAGAATAAGCTTAGTTTTGAAAAAAATAATCAAAATTAGTCCACAGCAAAAGCACATGGATCAACTAGCTGGCACTGATAAAGGGTTACACAGTCACGCAAAAGATATTATGTTGTCTAAAAATCCAGAGCAACAAAAATCTCATAACTTTTTAGCTAAATCCTTAGCCAAAGAATATAGGGATTTCATTTTCCCGTAAGAGTAAAAAAGGGTATGGTGGTGAAAAAAGTTAAAAACTAAGATCCTTAAACCACATCAAATTAAATCACACACAAAAAAAGGCAGCTTGGAAACAATTTTTCCAAGTGGTATATACCTTCTCTTGAGGTCTATGAGAGCAAGGTATGTCATTGCCTCTGGAAAAGGAAAGAAAACAAACCAGTCCTATGATTGAGATCCCAAAAGATAAGACAGAATGAAAAGGTTACTGTAAAATCAACAACTCCACCCCCTCAAAACTGAATACAGAGGGAAAAAAGCAGCTTCTAAAAGTATTAGAGAACTTTCTGCTGGCACTTTGAGAAGTAACACCTTCTCCTCCCCTTGAAGTTAGTCCATACTGGGTTTTCAATTAGGATGTATACAGCAATGAATTCATGATTGAGAAACTGAAAGACAGACAAGTGCCCACCAGTCCAATGCTTTTTATCTGCAACTGGAAATTAGATTTATCTACAAGAAAAACCTAGTGAAAGTAATTTAAGAATTGAAAATGATCCTATTGCTATACCCAATTGTCATGGTTTGAGCCCAGATGGAAAGTGAGCACCACAAAGCCTCTCCCTCACTCCTTTCCCCACAGGGATGGAGAGGCAAAAAACAAAACAAAAGACACAGGGATCAAGACAAGGACGGAGAGAGATGACTCACTCACTGTGGTCACCAGCAAAAGACAGACTTGTTATGGGAAGACAAAGAATATCAATTTAATTCAAACACCACCACTAATTTATCAATCAGAGTAGGACTGTGAGAAATACAACCACATCTTAAAAAACACCTTTGCCCCACCCCTCCCCTTTTTTCCAGGCTCAGCTTTGCTCCTGATTTCTCTAATTCCTCTCCCAAAGCAGTGCAGTGGAGCAGGGGATGGGGGTTGCAGTCAGTTTGTCAACCATTGTTTCTGCCGCTCCTTCCTCCTCAGGGGGGGTCTCCTCACACTCCTCCTCAGCTCCCGCATGGGAATCCTCTCATGGAAGACAGTCCTTCATAAAATTCCTCTAATGTGAGTCCTTCTTGCACACTGCAGCTCTTCATGAACCGCTCCAGTGTGGGCCTCTCTTGCAGGCTGCAATCTCCCCAGCAAGGCTGCTTCAGCGCAGGCTTCCTTTGGATTCCCAGCCTTCTTTGGGCACTGCCACCTGCTCCGGCATAGGGTCCTCCATGGGCTGCTGATGGGTATCTGTTCTGTGGACCATCATGGGCTTCAGAAGGACAGCCTGCCTCTCTGTAGGGAAGTCTGCTCCAGCACAACTCCCCCTCCCCCTTTCTTCCACTGACCTCAGTGTTTGCATAAGTATTTCCCCCACCACCCCTTTACTCCCAGGCTCCCTTTCTTAAATATGTTACTGCCGAGGTGCAGCCACTGGTTGCTAATTGGCCTGGCCTTGTCCAGAGGTGGGCGTGACGTGGAGTTAGGGAGCTTCTAGAAGCTTCTCACAGGAACCACCTCTGTAGTCCTCTCCCCTGCTACCAAAAGCCCGCCACACATACCTGACACACTGGTGTTAATACTGTATTTGAAGGCAACTCCGGGTCATAAAACACTTGTCCCCATTGGACCTGATGATCTTATCTATACTCTTTATGTCTTCCACCACACAAAGGAAAGAATCATCTGAAATATCCACATCAACTCATGTTTCCCATATCAAGTGAAAGTGTTCATGAAACATCACAGAAAGGAAAGAATTTCAACTCTCTGGAAGACAATGCTGTCACTCAAATGACAAATGGAGGCTAGTCATAGCATTCAATGGGTTATTCACATGGAAAAATTATGATTGACGTGACTGTGGTGTTCTCCCTACATGCTTCAAGTAGTACAACAACCTTACAGATTATATTGTAGCCAGTAACAAAGGAAAAACATTATTTAATTTCTGTAGTTTAGAATCCTCAGGAAGGTATTTCACTTTGAATACAGCTTTTCTTTGCAAAGCGATATGAAAACTGCTTGACTTTACATAAATCAATGGCAATTTAACTGACATAAAGACTGCAGAAAGAAACTAAGAACACTGCATCTCAGGATAAGTATATTTAAACAAATCAGGTGAGACCATTACATATGAAAATCAGCATTTAAAAAAAAAAAACAAACAAAAAGAACAAAACAACCCATTATTATTTAACCTCTGTTTTCAGGTGACATCCATACAGACATGTAGAATGAGCTTTCTTGGGTTGAAAAAAATCTCACCTCAGAAATATTTGTGCAAGCGTACATGTGCAAAGGCTTAAGTCAAAAGTGTTAGCATAGCCATCCAGAAATTAATTCTGTGCCTTCTCTGCAGACAGAAAACATTAAAAAAAAAAAGAGAAAAAGCAAACTGAACACAACATTATTTGTGTCCAGTCATACACAGTGAATTGCAAATAAATAAAAAATTTAAACCAATAAAATCTACCAAAGAACTTGTCAGTTGCATTGGGACTTTGATAAAATTAACTCATAATTAAAATACCTGCAGCTTTTGGAAAGCAAGAGTGGCCCCTATTCAGTCTAAACACTTCATATTCCCCTTTTTGGTAGTCTGTGTAGCTTCCATATTCCTTACTTAAAGCTATGTAACAGCAGCTAGTTAAATGAGCCAATGACGGCACAGGTCCCAGGCAGATATTGAAGTCTGTAGTTTAAACATACATTTATTACACTACAAAAAAACCCACACCAACAAAAATCACATCTCTGCATCAGCATTCATGTATGTTTTTTGCGCCCACTATTCCAATGAGTCAATCACAAAAGCTGCTTTTTTCAGTCTTGTCTTACTGCAACATTTGGTCAGTTTGTATCTGGACGTTCAGAATGGAGCTTCATTTCAGCCAGAGCCTTCAGGTGAAATCACTGAGTATACCAAACAGAGAGACAAAACCAAGCAGAAACAACAAAAAAACCCAAATAAAAACTCTCCACCTCTCCATTTCTAATTACTAGCAAAAAAATACTAAGCTAATATAGAACCCAGAACTCAAACCCACTGCATGGAAAAATCTAAAAAATAAATTTTGGCCCTATAATTTTGTAAGGTATATCTTCTCCTCTGATTTAGCTATCCAATACAAAAATCTTTCAAAAGCTGAGCTGAACAATACTCATGTTTTCACCTCCAGAGCCCTAAAAGAGACTCTATGTCATCATCCTACTACAGGCAAGTTCTCTGCTCCTTTCAGGAATCTTCCAGCCTACTGTTTCCTTTAAGCTTCCCAGTTCCTCTCCTCCTCTGCTTCTTCCATGTCCATCTTAAAGGATTCTCCAGGCCTCATGGCTCAGTTGCTCTCAAAAATCACTCATTCCCCACTTCCTGCAAAGCACAACAGCCAGGAAAATATAAGACAACCATCTTCCTTTCTGCTGACAAGTTTGGGGGGTTTTTTTTTGTTTTTTTGGTTTTTTTGTTTTTTTTTTAAAAACAAAAAGGGAAAAAACAGCACAATGCATGATAAACATGCAATAAATACAACTAAACAAACCTATCAGTTACAGTATCAATAATTAAAAGCATACACATATATAGACATGCAATTAATTAAGTAGCACTAAAACAAGCTACTATAAATCCAGCACAACTCACAGAAGAGAGGTCACAACCAGCAGTTATGTTGTTTTCAGACTACATCGCATGATGTCTCTAATTAGACATGCAATTATTATCTTGAATGGTATTTTGGGAAGCTGTTCCTGTCACAGTGGTAATAATCAAATGCCCATCAGTAGACAGTTCCTTGTTGAGCTATTCTACTTGACTCAGAACTTCCATGCTCAGAGCATCAAGAAATTAGCCAAGTATGCTATCAAAAATTAATGATGCCCAGAAATAAACTGAGAACATCTGGTGCCAAACAGAATCATAAAGTGAATAAACAAAGCAACAAGTATTTGCAAAGGTTCTTGTAAAAAAATGTTAATCTTCTAAATACTGGAGAAACAAGTATTTAAAAAAAAAAAAAAATAAAAAAATCACATATACCTGTTGGGTACTTTTATCAAAACAGAAATCATAGGAAGCAACAGCTTAAATACAGTCACCAGATTAGTCCAAACAGGAAGGTATCTTACAGCCTTTCAAAAATACCACCCCCCTTATTTAAGCAATGTATTGAAAAAACAAAACAACACAAACACAACATACAGTGGTAACCTGAGAGTTAAAACATACATGCAGTATCTTATGTACTGTGGACTGTAATTCAGAAAGCATTTCTATAGAGTGGTGCTCCTATAATAAACATTTTTTTACGGCTGCTGCAAATTTCTCCCTAGATCAGAGAAAATCCTATTTACCACCTGCACAAACTAACTTCAAAAGATACACTCTCAGAGTTGTCTATTTCTGGAAAAACAAACAAAAACAACAACCAAACAAGCAAAACGTGCAATTGCTTGGAAAACAGATTCTGTAATACTGAGAAACAGTTTTCGCATCCCTTGCAAGGCACAATGGTACAGTGTTTCTGTATGTCTCTGCACTGAAAACATCCAAGATCCCCTTTAATTACAAAGGGAGAAAATTCTGAAAAGACTATGCTGTTGGCTGACACAACAAAAATGTTTTGTTGCTCTTAGTGGAATCACTGCCTTTTATATTACTAATCTATAGACTGCACTTGCAAGGCTGTTGCCCAACTCAAACTGTCACACAACTCGGAAACCTTTAATTTTCATTGTAACTTCAGGGCTTTCAAAAGGACTTTTGAATACTCAGGACTTTAAATCACTTAAGAACTTCAGAAAGTGTTTTCCCACTAGTACAAATATTATGTATAAACCTTGTAAGAGAACAGTAGTTTTGCAAATTTTACTTGACACATTTTCCCTGGGAGTTCCACACAATGTGGCAGGCAATACCAAAGTAGGGCTGTGGATTTGTCAGAGAAGTTCAGGGGGACAGGGCAGCAGGGTGGGGAAAAGTGAATAAAGAAAAATAATTTAAAAATTAAGCATATGAAAGAAGTGATGAGATTAAATTACAGAAAAAAGGAAAAAAATAAGGCCTTGGTTTGGGTAGGTAAACCCAACCTTGGAGAAGTAAAAAGGGAAAGGGTTGCGCAGTCCAGTAGTTTTAAAAAATTGGATATGAAGCAACGTTATTTAAAGCCAAACAGAATGCTTGGAACAACACCAGCACAGACAGACTAGGGGAACAAAGTGCACAAACTGAAGAAAAAATATTTTTAAAAGTTGAAATTTCCAGCAGTCTAAGGTTTTAGCTGTCATATGGCGCAGAAACAAATTGATTTAGGCTGATGTGCATTAAGACCATATACCACACAGACAGAGAATAAAGGCTGGCACGTTCCAGCTTTCCACAGCAGGAGTTTGATGCAACTAAGCCATGACAACAAAGCTCAGAGAGAACAATACTGCATAAAATGGGATAAAATAACACAGAAAGGGTTAGGTGCTATCTGCCTGCCACATGGCCAATAGGGAATTGAAAGAGGAGTCTGCAGGGACAGCAGCTCACATTGACAAAGGAAATTGCTTTGTTCAAGGGCAACATTTTCCGAAACACTTAAATGACTTTGTTTCATGCTAGACCCAAAGGAATTGTTGTTGTTATTCAAACAATAAATCATGCTCACCGTAAGGGCCTGAAACAGCATTTGGTGTATTGATATCTTTTGATGCTCATGGCATCCCAAATAAGCACCAGTCTTCAGCATTGCAAATTTGGTCTAAGTCACATTCTACAAACAAATCATTCCAAAAATTGTTTCAAATTGCAAATAATTTAAAAATTGTTGGGCTTTCATTCATCTGTGTTCTTTTTGCTTGCTTGTTTTAAGCTTTCCATTTTCAAGTTGTGTTTCCTTAGAATCATGCCCTCAGCTGCACAAACCAGGGTGGCTATGTAATTTTTACTTATGTAACAGGACTTATTCAACAGATGCATCTTCTCAGGGATCTAAAAATCACAGATTTAGTAGAGGAAGCATTGAATACACTTCATTCCATATTGTTTTAAGCAGCACTTATGCATAGGACTGTATGCATGACTCCAAAATACTTTTTATGTAGCAAATTGTAAAAGTTGACTCTTCATGAAACATACTGGTTTTCTATTAAAAGACACATGGAGAAATAGCACAGTTTAGCAAACACTTCAAACTGTGACTGAAGCCCTGTCTAAATGATGTGAAGGACAGGCTCACTATCCTACCAGAACTTAGCATTATGAATCCTGTTGAAAACTTAGGGAAACTACTTTTCCATGAGGCATCAAAGACCACAAAGATCAGGAGATAGCATACCTTCAATATTAGAGTTTACAGGACTAAGCACACTGCTGTAGGCCATAAGACAACTTTTTAATAAGCAGGAACAAGTTATCAAATGTACTGAGTTAAGAGAAGAAAGGAAAATGTGTGATTGATACCTCAGTCAACCCATTGGCTTGAAAACTTTGAACTACTTTATTCCAGAAGGTGACAGTGAACGGGCAGCACAGGGTTACAAATGCGTATCACCTTCTGTTTATAAAGACAGAAAATCTCCACCCATCATACTGTGTAGACTCTTAGAGCTGTTCGGGTCCTAGAGCAAACTGACAGAGCTTTAGCCCTAACTTAATTCATTCCACTCATCTCCCCAACATAATCTATGCTGGCTATTTTATCACAGCCCATGAAGAGGCTGAACAGGTCAACTTCTGTCAGCAGCTGCCAGAAAGCCAGAAATTCTGGCTTAGAATTCTATGTTCTCTAATCATTTGGATTTTTTCTTAGTGTTCTAGGAACACAAGTCTTTCCAGGTGCTCATGGGTCATCCACAATGAACAACTACAGGGAACTAGCAGAATTTGACAAGAATCTCCATTGTAGCCATGAGTCACATTCATGCACATTCTTCTATTTGCTCACCTCATTAATTTTCCATAAAAAGAGATTTATAATTTTTTCCAATTATTATCATTAAAGCAGGTGTACATTTCCACTTAAATGAGCACAAAGCATGAAAATAGATGATGCCCGCTATCATTAAACTGAGACGATATTCCAGTTTACATTTGATTTGATTTTTTTAGCATGGTGGGCATTTTTTTTCACCTACACTTTCTAATGAGGAACAGAAATATTCTAGTTAGGAGCAAAGAAATAATTTCACAAGCATCTTTGTTTTTCTGACTTTTCTTTAGGTATCCATTGTCTTGGCAGATAACTGAAGTTTAAAACACACCTGAGTTCCCTTCTTCTGTATTATCTATTCTGAAACAACTTAAGATGGACTTAAATAGTGGGCAACTGGATCTATATCATTTTTTGCATGCTCACATGGGCTTCACAGTTTCTTACATCCCACATGTTACATTAGGATACCTTCTCTCCTTTCTATAGCCTGTCAAGGATTTTCCCCTGTGCTAACTGCAAAGTGTTCTCACATAATGTATCCAGCAACTAATCCGATGATCTAGAGATTTAAAACTCAAGTAAAGGTGAGGCCTGAAACATCTATTTCCCCCAACTGCTTAGCATGATATATCGAACATGCTTTTATGCCCCAAACCCACAACAGCTGAATTGATCTGCAGCCTTCTCTCAAGGAGCTCATATATAACCTAAATCTGTAGTAGTGAAGCCAATGGAGACTTTACCATGGCTTTGGAATAAGATTAAACACAAGTGCACAAACTACACTGAGGAAATAGGGTTCGAATCACTGTCACCTTTAGCACCATTCCCATAAATAGGTAGCCTCTGCTGAGGTAATGCCTGAAGTTTTCTCAGCACACATAAATGCATATTCCCTTATCAAAAAACTCCTGCCTAGAAAGGATCAGTCATGGAACTTTATGGACAGCAGCACAATTTCTGTAGCACAAAAACCACTAGTGAGACATGCCATGTTTACTGTGGCTTAAAGTGCTGAAGATATTACTAACTTTTACTCTTTCATGTTTCAAAACAAATACACATCTGCTCATTATGATAGGCTCTTCACAGCATATACTAGCTTTTAGAGATCAAGTTAGATAATTACCCCAGATAAATATGACTTTATTGCAGTAAAAACAGGATTATAAAAGTTAAACTGGTCACAGTTGCTATCTCAGCACTGTTCCACATTTCGTTCTGCTCCAAATGATTTAGAATATCAGGGGGAAATCCAGCCTATTTAATGTATCAGAATGATAGGAATTACCTGAATCACTATTCTCAAATACTTCAGCTTTTTTCTTTCATTGAACATTTCCTTACAACCATAAATAGTGAAATACAAATAGCAATAAAAATTAGAATAGAATGACTAGCTTTTATGAGCTGCAATGACTACATAAATCATAAAACATGCTGTTGATTATGTTGGCATCATGCTGTCAGAAATGGAACTTACCAAGTTCTTTTGAATTCTCAGTTTTAATAAAAAAAAATAATGCACAACTCACCTACCGATACCACACATAAAGAAGACAGTTTAAAGGTTTTGCAAAAGTGGAAAAAAAATAGGTAATTTTTTGTGTCTTCAAAGAGCAAGCCAATGAAGTATTGCTAAAAATACCACTCATATTTCTCTGTCCAGGGCTAGATATTATCTATACAGTCAAATTACACAATGCATTGATCAAATCAAAAGAAGGTAAATCTCTATAAAAATACTCAAATCCTATGTTACATTTGGAAAGCCCTTATAAAACTGTAAGAACTCCAAGGAGTAAACCTTAAAAAAACCCCACTTTTTTAAAAAATCAGACTAAGTTTTGATGGATGAGCATCCAAAACAACCTAGGTGTAAAGTTTGTGATCTAATAAAAATTAATTTCCGATTAAATTAATTCACTCCTTTGGCACCAATGTGTCATATGTTCCCTCTCTACCTCCTCTTGAACTTCTGAGGTTCTGCTGACTCCCTGTACATACTTCTTCACTTTTAGCTGAGTGGCTCTTCTGCCCACTAAGGCACAGTAGATAGTCAGACAATCTCAAAAAGCCCAGTATTTAAGTCACTTTGAAGGAACAGGAGGTTAACTGGCTTCCTTTGTAACACTAAAGACCAGTGAATCTGGGAGTGCCTCAGCTGTCAATAAATGGTTCAACTGCATGCCCATCAGATAACACTAGAGAAGTGTTAATGCACTGGAAAATTAATGTTAGACTTTTTCTCTCTAACAGCTGTCATCTAGTAATACAAAATCTAGTAATGCAAAATCTCAAAAAAAAAAAAATCATCCAAATCTCATTTTAAGAAAGCTTCTTTCAGATTCTGAAATACGGCAGAGGGAATACTCAGTTTAAAAGGATATATGGACCTTCTAAGACATTAACAGTGTACCTGTTTTATTTTTTCTCTCAGTAATGAAACTACATAAAAGGCCTGGGAATCATACCTTAAATAATGTTACAAAAAGAGCAAGGCAAGAGGTGGGCAGTCATAAGAAGCCTAGAAAAAGGCTCCATCAGGGGAGACAGATCTAGGGAGTCTATTGCCAGCACAGGACTTTCTCTTTTAGGAATGATTAAGAGTGTACGGCTTCCCATCTTGAAAGACAATGAAGTGGCATTTATTGATCATTATCATGAGTTGGTCTGTTGTTTCCATCTTTGGATAGTCTGGTAAAGAGATTTTCACTGCAGTATTTTAGCATTCCTTGTTCTGGAATGGAAGAAGGCCTAAACTAAACATACATTCACCCACAGAGACTAGTTTCTTTGGGCATCCTCTACAGACAGCAAGGTGATTGCATTTGTGAGGAGATACTCATTACAGATAATTTTTCTAGTGTCTTTAATACTCCTGCTATCTTTAAAATTGTTAATGATCTGCTACAAGACCAAACCACTGAAGGCTGCAGAGTATTCATTTGTGTAACAGACAAGGAGATTAAGTTTCTGAAGCTGCTGCTAAAAAAATCCTTAAACAAGGATGGCCAACACCAATCAAAAGAAAGGATGGGATAGCAAAAAATTAATTTGGATTTTCCTTAATGCTGGTAGCATTACAAAAGGCATAGCCATGAAAACCACTTTTCCCATATCTTCAATGAAGTTAGCATCTGGAACAAACATAGCCTAAGATTTAGGTCTTTTCTTCAGAAACCAGGAAACTTCATTTCTAAAAAGTCTTGAATGGACTGAATTACATTTATACATGCATATATAAATCAATTTTAAGAGCAACTTTGAAACTTCAAGTTGTTTTGTTTTCTTGTGCAAAATGAAGCCAGACACTATAAATTAAGTCTGTCACACTGACTATGCCTCTCAAATGTTTTAACCTGAGTTTTAGAGATTTGGACTTTCAAAGTGACATTGAAATCATCACTACTTCTGCATCAGATTAATGCAACATTAAAAGTTTTTTCTCATATGTCAGAAAAAGAAGAGTAGCTTCTAAGGCTAGTGTATTGGGTTTACATGGCTAGATTTTGGTAGAGGGGAGTGCTGCAGAGGTGACTTCTGTGACACCAGGGTCTGTCTCCATGTTGGACACAGCCAGTTCCAGCTGGCTCCACAACAGACCCACCATTTGCCAAAGCTGGGCCCACCGGGCAAGTGGTGCCTCTGTCAATAATGTATGTAAGAAAGGGTAAAAAACACTGTGTGACAGCTACGTGAAAGAAAAATGTGAGATAAACGGCCCTGCAGATACCAAGGTCAGTGAAGGAGAAGGGGAAGGAGGTGTTCCAGGGGTCAGAGCAGAGTCCCCTGTCATCTATGAAGACCGTGATGAAGTAGGTTATCTCCCTTCAGCCCACGGAGGACTGCACCAGAGCAGATACCCACACTGCAGCCCATGGAAGACCCCACGCTGGAGCACGTGGATGTGTCCTGAAGGAGGCTACAGTCTGTGAAAAGCCCACACAGGAGCAGGCTCTGGCACAGCTGTGCCCTGTGGAAAGGAACCCATGCAGGAGCAGGTTTTCTGGCAGGAACTGCAGCCTGTGGGGGACCCAAACTAGAGCAGTTCACTCCTGAAGGACTGCACCCCACGGAACAGTTTCTGAAGAGCTGCAGCCCGTGGCAAGGATCCACATTGGAACAGTTTGACATGGACTGTATCCCATGGGAGGGACCCCACACCACAGCACAGGAAGGAGCAGCAGAGACAAAGGAATAAGCTGTCAGCAACCCCTGTTCTGTGTTATCCTGTGCCACTCAGAGGACTGGAGGGAAGGAGGTACAAGAGTCAGGAATGACAGACTGGAGCTGTGCCTGTAAAGAAGCGGGGAGAGGGGGAAGGTAGTTTTAGTCTTGTGCTTGTTTCTCACTATCCTATCCTATTTTTAAATGGCAATAGAAGAAATTAACTTTCCCCAAATTGAGTCTGTTTTGCCTGTGATGGTAACTGGTGAGCAATCTCCCTCCTGTTATCTCAAACTACAACATGTTTTATCCCATTTTCTCCCCGTCCTATTGAGGAGGGAGAGAGAGAGAGTGGCTTGGTGGGAAGCTGCAGACAACCAAGGTTAACCTACCACAACTAGCAAGAGAAAAATGAAAAATTAGATATCATATTTTCACTGTTTTGCAATACAAAATTACTTTTATGCATGGTAACTACCGAAATAGGTTATTTTTTCCCCCTCCAAATGTCAAGATTTCAAATTCCCCATACTATTTTTGAAAGAAACCATTTTACATTTTCTGCCCTAAACTGCTATGCACTATTTCCCCAACACTGTTAATTATTTTGGTCCCCTTTTTACATTTCTCTGAACATTTATTTTCTCTAATTATGTTTGTCTACAAAACATTACTAGAAAAAGATACCTTCAACGAAAGCAGCATTTCAACAGAAGAATTCCTCCACACACAGTCTGTCAGCAGTGAAGCAAACTGCATGCTACTACTTCAGCAAGAACCTCAATGCATGCCAGTACCACTGTTGCAGTCAGGCAATTCCAAATGTCAGTCGTCTTCTGAGAAAAAGCCAAAGTTCCTCTACTTAATGGATTTTGTTCCCTCGATTTTAATGATGAAATATAAATATAGATATCTATCTCCAGGACAAGATAGACATTTAGAATTGTCATCTGCAACTATGGCATCAAAAAGCTCCAAATGCTGGAAACCAACTCTTTAGAACCCTCTGAATTGTCACCACTATGTACCTTCATACATGGTGCACTCTTCTTGGTATCTGACATTATTCCAGGTGACAAATTATTTATACCTGCTTAATGCAAAATACTCCAACCACTCTTTTAACTTTAAAAAAAAAAAAAAACAAAAAAACCAAAAAACCACGAACAACAGGGGCTGCTTTAGGAAAATGTGTAATGATTTTTTTTAGTTCTGATTTAGATCCTTTTATTATTCTCCCTTAAGTTCAAATTGTTGGCTCTGTCCAGCAACTGATCTGGCCTGACTGAGTTCTACTGTTACTTGCTTTACATCAAGCTATGTCCACCTTTGTTGTTTACGTGCTACAGCTATGCATGTGGTATCCTCTGCCATCCTTCGGGTGTCAAATTCCAAAGTCTATAAATCTCTCCTCTCACTTTTAACACTTGTTCCAATTTATATGCAAGAGCAGAAATGCAATTTTAAACTGTCCATCAATGGTTTTGCTAAGAATTTCCTGTATAGTAAAAAAAGAAAAAAAAAAGGAAAAAAAAAAAAGAGGGAAAAAAATGTTGTCCAAGAGAACTACTAGTTTTTGAAATATAAAGATCAACTGACAGAATCAGATTTGAGATTTCAACTTTTATAAAGATGTTATGACAGGTGAATTATAGTTATATTTTATTTTGGGTTTGGTCATGAGGCTCTGAGAAGTACCACACCCATGCCTGTTGGACAGCGTTGTAAGTTGTCTTAGGCCTAACTTCTGCATGTTATACACCTGCCTCTGTTGCCATGTGACATTGCCCTCCCACTACCTCATAGCCTCTTTTGTCTCTGGGTAACAGTGCTGCCAAAGTGATAGCGGTATGCTGATCAGCTGTGTGCCATCAACTTGGCAAGTCAATTCTTATAACAGCAAGAGTACTAAGAATCTAAAAATCCCATTGTTGACTTTGCTACTGATCAGAACTTAAGTAAAAACAAGAGATGATGCAAGTATTATCAATATACTCTCCTAATTATGATAATACTAAAGGTAACAGAACAAGAATCTCCAGGAAATAAAACTGTTCCGATAGCAGGTCTCCCAAAAAGTTATAGTCTTGAAGCAGTTCTTAAAAGACAATTTTTTTAAATGTTTTAACATAATTAAATAATTAAGTTATAAGATAAAGACTACCACTACGTCTTTGAGAAGGAATAACTGTATTTGTTATAATCAAGAACGTATGTTTGAAGTATATCTGTTGTAGCTTAAAAAGAAATCTGTTCTGCTTTTGTTTTAAGTTTTGATTATTTAAAATAAAGTTCTCTCAAATTTTTTGCTGAGGTACTAGCAAAGTAGCTATACAGTACTTGTCATTACTGAAGGATATACAGACATGCTGGAGAGCTGCTGTAAATTAAACTAGACATAGCTAACTCCCACCAGCTAAAGGCTATCAGGTTGACTGCTCTTCCTCCCCATCCCTACATCCTCCTCCTCCTTCTCTTAACCAATTCACATTTCATTAAAAAAGGCAACGCCAAAAACAAGCAAACAGAAGATGACTGTGCAAAAAATATTTCACACAATAAAAATATTTCACACAATTTCCCTCCAACACTTCCAGTACCAGGCAATCAACTTCACAAAAAGGCATGAGGAACCAGCTGAAGCAGATACATAGAATCTGAACATTCTCAACTCTGCAAGAATTTCAGCCAAGGGTTTAAAACAGCACTGTGGTCACATCTGCAGTGTCAGAGTTCCTCACACCTCTAGTAATTTCCTCCATTAAAAGTATGCTTCCCTGACACATTAGCTACAGCACACAGTACACCGAGACCTCACTTAAGCAAAAACTCCCCACTGGCCTATCTTTAAACATGTTACAACAGATCCGTTTAATCTTAAATTCAGTGTTGGAGTTCACAAAAGAAAATGGGTGAGTTGTGTTCAAATCTTATATGGTACAAATTGTGTTACTACCATTTGAAAAAAATATAACCCACATAAACAATTAGCCAATGAGGAGAAACAGTATATTAAGATCGATTTGAAGAACAATCAATTAGCAAGACGCCAGAAATGCATTCCAGATTTTGACTTCCTCTATGGTCAGTCAATAATTAAGTATTGAACAATTTAAAAGAAAATGTATCATATTTGTGCATCTGAACTTCTGTGCTTTTAGAAGAGATATGGCAACAGTTCAGTTTTGAACCTCTTTACCACACTCTTCAAACTGAGATCTGTTTAAAAAAAAAAAACAAAAACCAAACCACAAACCAAAAAACATAACACTAAACCCCACAACTTTGGTACAGTTTTGAAATCTGGAAACAAACTATTTGTATATTTGAGATTTTTTTAATATAAACAATTTATTTATATTGGTTTCAGAAGATGTTTCTTAGTTCCTCAAACTATATATGGATTAATTGGATGTGTCACACATGAATAAGTCATGCTACTCACTTTAATGAAAGTCAATATGATATATCTACTGTGGTCTACAAGGATTTACTGGAAGTATCGTACAAATTATACTGGCTCAATTTTATCCCTATTACAACCACACTGAAATCAGTTTAAGAAAAAATTTAACTTAGGCAAAGCCCACCCCTCTCCACAACGCCTGAAGAGTACATATGAAACTTCAAAATCTGTTCATGCATATCTTGACTTATACTCACTATACAGCCTTCTTCTGCCTATATCTGCGATTACGACATACTTTCAAAATCAGTGCCTCAATGATTGCTCACTCCTCGTATTTTGATTTTCTTTGTAGGTATCACGTATCTCAGAGGGAGCTGCAGTGAAGTGTTATTCATGTCCCCCGCCCACCTTGTGAAGTTTGTATACCTTCATTATCCAATATTGGCCATAAGCTATCAGATGTCAGTGACTATACCACTCAGAATGATGCATCTCAAATTGTTTTGTCTTTTGGAGTAGAAGAGTGGAGTGTAGGAAATAACTTCTTTGGCAAGAAAACACTCAAACCCCTCAAAGATTATCTGAAAATAGAAAATAACAACCTTGCTCCAAAACTGTACAAGCAAAATACAATCTAGAAATTAATACATATTTTATTTACATTAATTAAAGGGAGCTATGCAATAGCCCGTCTGTTACAACACTCATGAGTAATGCAGTTACCTTAAATCATATAAACAAAGTATTTTCAGATATGTACTGTTGGCGTATCTAATATACTGCACAGTACTCAGGATAAATGTCAATGAAACAAACACTTCATGGCAAGCAAGAAACATCAGTGTTCCTATTTTTTTTCTTTACATTGTTCAAATAGGCTCCAGAAATAAAAATAACAGAATCATATGAGGGGGAAACCCCCAGAAGAACATGCATTCATACCAAACTGATCACTGAAAAAGCTTTTCACACCAATCCTGCAAGGTTACAGAAGATTACTATCATGACAAAAACCAACTGAATTCAAAACCAACTGAATTCATACAAAAAAACCCAAAGAGACAACAAAACCCCACACAAAATAAAGGGTTTGTACTTGTAATCTTCAAACAAGTTAATGCCTGTTTTCCTTGTCCATGCTAATATTGTGGTAGGATTTAAATACAGATATCTGAACATGTTAATATTCAGCTACAAGAACAGTAGTTAGCTATCAAACTGGTGACAGATTATCCCCCCCCAATTAATAATCATTCGTATGATGACACATACCAACATGTAAGCACATGTAGCAAAAACCTCTTAAAAAAGCCAGAGCTCAGATTTGTGTGCTTTCTATGTTTTAACTGTACTGAGAGAAGGCACTGACCTTCTTGATTCACAATGGGAGAATACTCTGCTTACAAGCTTACTACTGTGAAGCCTTGTTGTTAGTGTGAAGAATCACAAAAACATGTGTAAGAAGGCAGATGGGATTCAATACCTTTCTCAACATTTGAAACGTGATCTCTTCAATAGTTCATCAGTTCTTGTCGTTTCCCCAGAAGCGTAAACAACTAAGTTTAAGATTCACTAACAAGCATAAAATACTCTGCAGGTTAGTGTGAAGGGAGAGTAATACTCCATGAACTAGTTGACAGACGAGCTTTTTTCAGGTTTCATCTTTAAAGGACTCTACTGTGCCATCTAGGATTTTCAAGTAATAAAGACAATTTATCCTTGTAATGAGACCATTTCTATCCAGAGACCTCAGGTGGCTGTACCACAAGAAATATTTTTCTGTGTATCCTGAAGTCAATGTGACTGTGATTGCAAATTACTCACTAACATAAAGAATGGCAGACTGTTGCATTATGCAAACCCATACCACATTCTTGTGCATCCCTGTAAATGCAGCTACTTTCCTGTTTTGATTGTACTGTACACTGTAACAATGGGTTTCAGCTATTCAGAAAACTCTTACACAGTATACAGGTCACCTCAATCCATTTCCTTGCTGTTAGAAGTAACATGAAAAATGCTTTCAAACATCATCTGAGACAGGTATGCTTAGAAGTACCTTAAATCCTCATAAAATATTCACTAGAGCTGTCCACAGTATCAGTTCTATTGTAGTCCCAAACACAGTTAAGTCATGTACTACTGCTGCAGGAATAGATGTCTGGAAGGAAATCTCTTCTTTCCCACATAGGTTGAGTATTTTCAAAGTCCCATGCATGAAGAAGAAAAATAATAAGGGGGGGAAATCACAGCTAGAATTAAGAAAAAGCTATTTTCTTTTTAGCAATTCTAGAACTACACTATAGTCACCGTGAGATAAATGCTCTAACCTCCATCTGCACCATCCCAATCTTTCTCCTCCCACATCAGCACTGAATTTGCGGGAATAGAAGACTGAATAAACCGAGCACATTAAAAAATATTTCCAGTTAGGAATAGACTTGCGAGTGGTTTGGGAACAGTACCGACATCCTATTTACCTCAGATTTGACCAGTCTGGGACCTCTTAAGTTTCACCTTTCTCTACCATTTCGGAAATACCCTGCCCAATTACCGGAGCAACACTTTTCTTCTGGAGTCCAGGCTGGTAGCGAGGTAGCCTAACAGAACATCTAGCCAGAGGTGTAGAAAGACAAAAAAAGGGGGGAAATAGAAGCTGGCTTACGTGCTCCAGTTTGTCTTTCCTCCTCAGCCAGACACTGGCACTGTAGTCCTGCTGCTTGACAGTGCTGTAGAAGTTCGCACCTACTCTGGTGAGGCTTGGGGAAGGCTCCCTGGGTCTGCTCTTCAGCCTCATCTGCTCGAAGCCCTCATGGGGGGATGAGGAGAGCCAGTCATGCCTGACTTCCATCTTGACATGACAAGGCAAAGTCCAAGGAAAAAAACCAGAAGAAAACAAGAAATTAGGAGGCACTAGACGAAGAGGGTCCAAAAAAGAACAGGATGGGGAAAGAAGAAAGAGAAGGAGAGCAAAACCGCCCCCAAAACCGGAACATGGGGAAAGAAGGGGGAGAAAAGGAGCAGCGAGCAGGTGGGAGGAGTGGAAGGAGAGAGAAAGGCTGCAGGTGCGAGCGAGGAGCGGGCAAAATATCATTCAGAAAACTGACAGATAATGAAGTTATCCTTTCAAAATTCCAAGGATAAAGGCAAAACTCCCATCACACCCCATAACCAAGGATTGTTATTAATAGCTTATACTAGTATCTTCCTAAAATGCCAGGAACATAAATTGAACAACAGGGGTTTGGTAGCAACATAGAGTAGAGCATTTTCCTCTCAAAATAAAAAGGCAATTTCATAATACTTAGCTAAATGCTACTACAAAAATATTTTTTTTAAAAAAAGTTATATATTTTTACTCCCCAGTATAAAAGACTTCTGACTTGCTTTCTAATAGCTTCCTCTCTCATGTCTTCATAACTGAAGTAACGAGTAAATCTGGGCATTTCCAAGGTCATCAATATACTCTCATAACACCTGAAGGAAAAATTAGGACCATATATGACTCAACTGCATGCAGGGTACACCTGAAGGCACTGAGGTTTATTGTATGGCATATCACAGCTGCAGTAGTTTTAATCTCACACAGAATAACTTGATTTGAAACCTGCTGAACCAAACTTTAGCTGCAGATGCCCATTTAGGAATTGTATATGCTCACAGATGCACCTACTACCTCAGGACTGAAATACATGCTGTCAAAAGAAAAAAAAAAAAAAAAAAAGAAAGAAAAGAAAGAGCCTCTGAGCTTCTTTAAATATACCATCGGGCTGATGTTCTCAGAAAAAGTTTGCATGTGCTGTAAATAAGGACAGCCTGGTTTTGCATGAGAAGTTTCACATTGTTTCTGTAGCAGTATATAAAGCACTTCAACCTCTTCCTTATTCCTCTGGGCTTTCTTGTTTATGCTGCCTGCAAATATTTTTTTAAAAAAGTTTTTAGTAGCATTCTGCAGTTGCCACCTGCTTTCCTCACCATCCCTTAATACTATGACAGGCCAGAATCAATATGCCACTATGCTTCAGTACAATATGTTGTTCCATTCCTCCATATATATTGTTTGTTGGGTTTTTTTAACTTAGCTTTTTTGTAGAGTTAGTTTATCTTAGCTTCCCTAGTGACACCACTAGCAGACTTCTCAGTTGCCAGATTAACTTCTTTCCGCCTATCCAGCATAGTCACAAAATGGAGTGCTGAAGCTTCTTTTAACCCCCTAGGCTATAAACTTGGTTTGCTCACCTTTCCAAACATCTTCTTGCATGGCACTTAGATGTGCTGCATGTGCCTTTTTACTACTACTGCTGTGAACATTAATATTACCCCAGTCCTATTCTCATTAGGAATGAGAGAGAAAAGGAAAAAAAGAAGCTTGGGACAAGTATATTAAAATCATATGAGTAAACTATGCTTACAAAGCCTTTGTTGCTCCCTAACCCAAAGCAGGAAAGAAGATTTGGGGTGGGAAAAGGTAGTATAATGACTATGAATTTTGGTGTTTTCATAAAAATTTTACTTAGGCAAAGTAAAAAGCTAAAAATACAATGACAGTCCTTAGTGAATAAAAGAGCTGTTTCCCATATTTTCTCTTTTTCTTTTTCTTTTTTTTTTTTTTTTTTTTTTTTAGTTCCTTCAAACCAGAACCACAAGCATATCAACAAGCTTAATTAAGAGATAATTTCTGTAGTAGGTCAGCGATTCCAATGAGGTGCATGATCTGGATTAAACTACTGTCTTTTTCTTCCATGCAATTTCCAGAATTACCAAAACACCTGCTCTTGTCAAGGCCCTTTGCTTACATGGATGACTACAGCAGCAAGGATGACTGAAATTGCAAACATTGTACTAACATCATTAGCAATAGATGCAAGTCATGCATATCATAACATGATTTTACTTTACTGTGGTTCACGCTACAATTTAATTCACTGCCCAACTTAATCATAGAATAATCCAGGTTGGAAAAAACCCTTGGGATCATCGAGTCCAACCATCAGCCCCACTCTACAATGTTCTCCCCTACACCATATCCCCCAGCATCTCATCTAAACAACCCTTAAACACATCCAGGGATGGTGACTCCAACACCTCCCTAGGCAGCCCATTCCACTCTCTGACCACTCTTTCTGTGATTTTTTTCCAAATGACCAGTTGGAACCTCCCCTGTTGGAGTTTAAATCCATTCCCCCTTGTTCTGTCACTAATCACCTGTGAGAAGAGACCAGCACCAACCTCTCTACAGTGTCCTTTCAGGTAGCTGTAGAGAGTGATGAGGTCTCCCCTCAGCCTTCTCTTCCTCAAACTGAACCATCCCAGCTCTTTCAATTGCTCCTCACAGGATTTGTTCTCCAGGCCCTTCACCAGCTTTGTTGCCCTTCTCTGCATTCACTCCAGCACCTCGATATCACTCTTGTATTGTTAATATCAAGACTAAGAGAAAATCTGTCCAGGCAATCTACAGAACTTCCCATTTTCTATACCAACGGGATGAATGCTGTAGGGGACAGAGTTAACTCAGGGTAATGCAAAGAAAATAATCAGGATGTAAGTGGAAACATGTAGGTAGGGCTACTATATATATATATATATATATATATATATATATATTTATTTATTTATTTTTAAAGACAGCTTCTTTTTCTTCCAAAAATCTTGTCCAGACAAATGTTAAAGGAGCTGCTCCCTGTGCTTCAGCTTTCTAAACACTTTTTTTAAAATTATTTTTTTATTCAGGAGTTCTAGCAATACAGCACATCTACAAGAGCATTAGGCCTTTTATCAACAAATAGCTTACACCTCAAACATTAAAACCTCCTATAGCAAAACTTTATTATGGCTAGATAGCTAATATACATGCATGCATGCACCTGTAATAGATTCAAGGCCTCCTTACAAAGTACTAATTTATGCTGCAGAGCTGGACTGCACACAAGCCCTGGCCCACTTTTTAGAATTTACTACACCTGACCAAAACAGCAGGCAGCAATTGCCTGCAGGCTTCAGCTGGTCTCCAGTCAGAGGACTGTGACTGACATCAGCTTCAATAGCAGCACTGCACCTGGCAGCCAGGCAGAAAGCAAACTACCATCTTCTTACCCAGCTCAGCTGAACTTGCTTTCTCATCTAGGAATTGCCAACAAGGCTTAGCTAGGAAGATCTTTTTAACAACCCAACAACACCGGCATGTCCGAGATTGAATTACTAGCCTTTCAAACAATTTTAGAATTACCAAAGCACCTGCTCCTGCCTAGCCATCCAAATTCTAGCGACCTACAAAGAAAAAAAACCATTGCAGTCATCTGTTTCCTCCTCTATGCTGATAGGCTTGCCATGCATATCTCCCAGTCTACCTGTTCCTTCCTCCTGGAAGTAGTTGCCAATCCCTGAAAAATGGATTTGCCATAGGGAAGGACCAAAGAGGGAAAACAAAACCTCAAACTTTTTCCCTGCAATGCGATCCCCTACAGTACTATGCACAGGGTCAGCATAGCAAGATTTACTAGTTGCAAATTAGGAAAACATTAAGAAAAAAGCTGGAGTGCTACATGGAGAGTTGTGACTAATTTCTACATTGTTGCCTTCCCAAATTCTATGCAGCATAACATGCAACCTTTGTACAGAGTATCTGTATCTTCAGTTTATGGACAGGAACTGAAGTCACGAGTATATAATGGTAGGGTTGAAGCTAAGGTTACACTGAAGATTTAGATTTGGAAGTGCTTTAGATTTCAGATTAACATATCAGGCACCTACCAGAAATAACATGGAAACATTGTCTAATACTGATAATGTTCCCTGCCTTAGCCTCCTCATCTCTTTCTGGATGGAGCTATTAACCAAACTCTTTTGTGTCTCTTGCCTCACATTTTAAATCTGAAGTCTTCTTTGCATAATCATTGATTTGAAAAAAACCCAACCAAACAAACACACAAAAACCAACTGCCTGTCAAGAACATCATTGCTCTTGAGACACTTCCCCTCTGTCAGACTTGGTTGAAATCAGCCATGTGTTTCAGAATATACCAGTCTGGGACTGACAGACAAATAGTATAATTATATAAGCTCTGTTTTCTTTAGAAACCAAATAAAAATATCTGAGTGATCAACTAGTTAATCTCCCCTTTGAAATAAAAGATCATCCTGTAAATATAATTAAAATTTGAAATTAACCTAGAACTCCAGGGCTAGAATTTTCCTCCAATGGCATCATTTCCACCTCCATATAATCTAAGAGGGCCCTAAACTTGCCCCTTGGCTCCATCATGTGCTGAAAGCATACCAGTGTGGACTGGGATGCTCTCACTTTCGTCAGGGATTGTGACGGAAAATATGATATCTTTCATCTCAAATCCAACTTTGCCTTCTCTTTTTCTCCTCTCTTTCATCCCTCCCTCCACACCCATTCACACCTTGCCAAAGAACATTTTCAGTTCTGGGCCTCAGTAATTTGTCCAGACAAGATATTTCATCCTGCACCTTAAAATAACATTCATTAGTGGCACATACTAATGGGGCCAGATTCTGTCCTCCATTACACCTCTATGTCCCCACTGGAGTCACGAGACAAAAATAATTGTATAATGAAAGTGTAACTAGGGGGCAAAATTTGGCCTACATTTCTTTAAAATAAATCTGCAGCAAGTAATGCCTGTCCACCTCCCCTGAGAATGAGACCCTTTACATTTGTGAGAAGGGTGCTGGCTTTTTTTGCTGTTTACTGGATATGTTCACATTTATCTCAGCTTGGGTTCTTCATGCTGTATTTATTTGGTTGGTGCAGCTAAATACAATAGGCAGTCTGCTGACAAGATCTAAGCTCTTGAGTACTCTTGCTCTGAAGTGAGTAGTTAAAATTGTTCCAGAGTGTAGTAGTCAGAAGAGGAAAGTTACTCTAAGGAACAACATTTTTTTCCAATGAATTGGAAGTGAAAACACAGCGGGTAGGGATCTGTACCAGTGGAAGGAGGGATCTGCACTGATAGATAGAGGAATGCTTTTTCACTTTTATTTTAAAAACATACATAAATTATGGCTGATAACAACAGATATATTCTCTACATCTGCACAATATGAAGTGTAGGGAGGGAGGAGAGAGAAAAATTGATCAACCTTTCATGAATGTTACTAACTAAACAACAAAGAATGTAAAGAAAATAAAATTGGATTAGAGAGTAGGGGAAGTAAATCAGAGAAGAAAACATTTGTGAATGCTTTTTTTATGGCTAGATTGGTAGGTCCATATAGGGAAAGAACAGGTTCTAAGGTTAGCAGTCGGAAACTTTCCCCTAGTATATTTTCACAATGCATTAATATAGGTAAAATAAAGAAATATATTCCAAAAGGGATAAAACATCATGGAGACTTTTTTTTTAATTTAAATAACAAATACCTCTGTAGTGTACATTTGTACTTAGGAAATTTTCCAGTAAAAAAAGTATTAGATCAGGAAGTGTCCAAAGAGAACTTTTACAGGTAAGACTTTTTTTTTTTTTTTTTCCTATAAAATTTTTTTCCTACCATACAAAAGAGTATACTTTAAAATAATCCAAAATCTTTTAATGCAGAAATTTGTGTGCCTCCAAATTATTCTTAATATATTCTACCTAATTTCACATCACAGATTTTATTTTTTTTTAAGCTATTTCTCTGAATCAGGATGCCCGAATTTATAACTGCCCTTTGGAAATTACCTCAAAACTTTCTACTCAAGAATGTCAAGCTTCAGGCTACAGTATCAGAAACTTTAAGACAAACTGTGTTCTAATGGCAATAAAACTTAGAAGTAAACATGATTCATCTGTATTTGTGCCATCCTGTATACTATAGATACGGTCTATTTAAAACATTCAGCATTGAAGTGTTTATAAGTATTAGAATGCTGGCTTCCAGTGAAAGACAGGTGAAAAGGGCCATTATTTAAACAATATTTCACACTGAGAGCAAGCAGAAAGTTATGTCTCAAAAATAATAACCTTTTTCCCTCAAAAGAGATATGCTTGTTACATCACATATTGGACTTACTTGTATGACCAGAAAGATGTTTACTAATGTGACAGCACCTAAAAGAAGATTAAATAAGACCCATGAGACAATATGACATGAGTTCTTTAACTTCATGCTTATCTTTGTACATCTAACAGTATTTAGGGTGATTGTCTTTCAACCAGACTAGCTATGCATAAAAGAGCAGAATGGGATGACAATGTTCACACATGGTGCAGAGAAGAAGGACAGGCTGCAGCAGCCTGGATTTAGTGGTTTGTCTTACAGGGCACCATGTACTTACAAGCATGTGTACCTTATGTAAAGCTTGACTGACCTATAAGGATTACATCATGATAAACATTTCAGGATTCATCAGTGACTAGCATACATTATAGCACAGGTACAATATAAATTAATTACAGACTGTCATATTCAGTCTTGCTGTGACAGAGATCTTGAGACTCTGAAGGTTTTGCAAAGAAGTATTCGAAGTGATACTCCCTGCCTCAAGTTCTCTGTCTAAATAAACAAGAGGAGATTGGAAAAAGAAAGGAAGCAATGTTATTCTAATTTAGTGGATATAATTTGAGACACAAAGAATGCCAAAAGTTATTAAGTAGCCTGTAACAGACCTAAAGATTGAGGTAAGATCTCCTGGAATTCATTCCAAAATTTAGCCAAAGATGCACCATGCCTTTACGTTAATCATGAAACACTACAGGTGAAATTTCGACCTGCTGGTTGTGTAGTAAAGGATTTCACTGTGTTTCTTTGCTAGGGCTTTATACCGTACCAGTGAGGGTGCTGAAAATACTACAGACATGCCATCAAACTAGTATGTCCTCAGCTGGACTTGGTGATGTTCATTACATGATGTTGACAGTTGCATTACAGACTTCCTCAGACTCTTGATTACTTTACAGCCCCGATGCTATTTCACAAAGGAATCTGAAAACAAAGTAACAGAGAGTGAAGGAGCAGTAAGGTACAGAGAAACAAGAATCCAGAATGTGTCAAGTGTTATTGTAAGGAGGGGAAGAGCTGGGAAGGAATAACTATCTGTGCCAAATGCTAACAGGAAAAAACACCCTATAATAAGATGGTGATAAAAAGCAGGCAATATGGACCAGTTTTTGAGCTGGAACAATATAAACCAAAAATAAAAATGGTGTTCACATACCAGGAAGGTGCATCTACCTTGACAACAGTCTGAAAACAGCAAAATTGAAGCACATTCCTAGTGCAAAAGATTTACTGTTAGAGGTCTAGAGCAGTTTTCTACCAAGATAAACTAGTTCAAAGAAGGGAAAAAATGCAAATATCAAAACTTGGTGTTAGTTTTTTTACTAGTATAGATCACCTGATCTGGCTCAACTGTGTTGCTTGCTATATTAGGGGCCAAGACTCAAAGCTGCCAACATTCTGTCTCTTAGAGACTGTTTTCCACCCAGAGCAGCTGGTAAGCTTTGATGATTAAAACACAATTGTATATAGTGTCTTGTATTTCAGAAGAATGGAGAATAATTAATTATGTAGTCTTTTACACTGTCCCAAAAATAAATATTTATTTTTTCAATACATATATTTCTGTTGCACCTAACATACAAAAAGGGACATGATGGCCAGAAAAGCGGTTGGTTATACTTAATTTTATGCGTTTGCAGATGCTTACTGATGTACAGGTGTGTTAAAGTTATGTGACCAATACTTTGCTGAATCGTTGATGGCTATCATTTGAAAGGACTGAATCTGTGAGCTCCTCCAGATATAGGGTGGTCTTACTTTTTATGAACTTCTACAGTGAGATTAACGTAATTAAATGCACTACATTCTGTTTCTAGAGCCACAGCTTTAAATAAACAGTCTTAGCTCATCCTCTCTTAGCTGTATCCTCACTTGGAGGATATAGTGTTAAACAAAGGCCAAATGGGGGAGCATGGATATATATCCCTGCAAGCTGTGCTTCTGCCATTGTATCATCTGGTTAGGCCCTTGTATGCAGTGTCAGGCATCATTGCCATAGCTCCACGCTGTTACAGCCACATCTGAGACATGCTCCTGTTGAACCTTGCCGAATTCTTGTACAAAATGTGTTTCATTCTAACAATATCCACAGGAAATGTATTCCAAGGGAAGAGTTATTTTTCCTTATGAATGCCCTCAATGGCTTAAACCAAGTCTTCTTGGAAAGAAAAATTAAAACTCCTGTGAAATTGGAAAACTTAATTTCTTAAGTTAAGTCACTAGAACTACTGTAAACAGGCAAGGCAGCAACTGCAGTCATCACACACTTTTCTTACTCTACTCTAGAAAGAAAAAATTCCAACTTCCTTTGTGTGACTGCAAAATAAAAAAAATTAAAAATGTTTTTCAAAAGTGGAATACTGATCATCTGCAAGGCCTAGAAATTACTATGAATGTTCAAGATATATTGCATTACCCTTTCCTGAAAACTGGTTGTGATGCGTATGTTTCCTTTTTATACTGCACAAGAAGGATTTGATTAACCCCTGAGATGTGCAGCAAGTAGTTCACTGATGCATTGCCTTGTTTAAAGATGAGCATATGTGAGATAGACATCTTATCTACATATTTTGCTTTCTTCTGTCAGTAAGAATTTTTTTATGCAGAAAACATTTGCAATTGTGATAGTCCTGAGGAAAATGCAGGTAAGATTGATGCAGCAGAAGGTATCTTAGTATTTTGTAGGTATACCAGGTTATTTTTGTTTGTTTGTTTTGCAGTGAATTTTCAGCATTTTACTTCCCCTCTATAAAATATTCAGCTATCCTCGTGTAATGAAAATGTTCTACTATATGTATGTTCAGCATATATAAAATTAGAAGCTGAAAAACCTGATGCAGCTGCATCAATGCTCAAACCCTTCAAGCAATCAGGAGTTCTAGAATTTACAAATTCAGATACAAATTCTTGAAATGTTAAAAAAAACACCCCACAACATAAGGCCTGAACTGAACAATGGCAATTAAATTATATCAGTTTTACGCTTGGGACACAAAAATCTCATTTCCTTTAGAGTCATAGCGTAAAGAGCAAGCAAGTAACGCCAGTGCTGCAACCAGTCATTAGGGACTCCAGTGAAACTGCCACAGAGTCATTAAAGTGCAGGGCAGAGAAGACATTAGGTGATCATCTACATCTTCCCCAGTAATGACACCAGACAATGCCTTAGATTCTCTTTAATGTAGAGTTTTCTGGCCCTCCCTTAGTGGAAGGAGATTCCATAGCCTCTATCAGTTGCCTTTGTCACTGCTTATACTTTGAAAGAGATTATTAGTATCTAGTCTGAATCTGCTTTGCTATTAATTCACTATTTTATTTTTTTTTTAAGCAAGTGCATAACAGTGACAGTGAATAACTCGTTATTGTCCTTTTTCTAATACTCTCTCCATATTGGAGTAAGGGCTGCATGTCTCCTTACCATTGCTCTCAGTTCTCTCTTTTAAACAAAACTGATTTTAGTTTTTTTTCTTGAGGTAGGTATCTTCTAAACTTTATATTCTTATTACTTTCTTTTTTAGTTACTTCAGCTGGTCTATTTCTTCCCTTATATGTGTTGCCAAAGACCTGATGTGATGCTTCAGCTGAGATCTTGCAGAGGCCAATTACAACAGATATTTTATTGCTTGTATGCACTGCTTCTTTTTCTAGAATCTACACTGAGGTTGCTTGCATCTTGCTTGCACCAGAATCACTTTGTTGGATTATATTTCAGTCATGGTTTCTTATAAACTGCCTGTCACTCTCTCCAGGATGATAGCATAAGCAATTGCCACTTACATTTTGTATGTGGACTTTTGATTGGGGTTTCTTTCCAAATGCAAAGCCTTATTAATTTCAATTTATTCACTTCAGAATAGTCTTCAATTTATCAAGACCATCTGAATGCTGATCCTGTCTCCCACATCAAATACAAGTCTTGTATCTTTCATGTGGTAGTGTATCTTTCATCTTGCATCTTGATGGTGGTAATCTACACCCCATTATTTCTCACATTAAAGGAAATACTGAATAGGACTGGGCATAAGGCAGACTGCTGTAAGACACCTGACATCTCCACTCAATCTAACACCAAAACATTGGTATCTGCTTTTCCAATATATTTTTTTCAATCAGTTGGGCCTATTCTATTTTATCTATCCCTCTTGTTTTTCAGAAGGTAGTTGCATGTTCTGTGAGAAACTAAGACAAGTGAGCATCTTGTCATTAGGTGTACATTTGTCATACCAGGAAACTGCTCCTTCTCTGGAAAAAAATTAGAGAACTAAAATAGGAAGAGATGGAAAACACTGACACAGTTCATTCTTTCTTGACTGGTTACAAGAACGTCATGTGGGGTGGAATCAAAGTATCACCGAAGTCCTGATAAACTGCGTTCTACTTCATCTAGGATAGAGTTAAGTTTCCCCAGCAGTGAGGAGGGAGCTCCAGTCGGGTTATTCAATACCATGCTGACGTCAGGTCCGGGTGCCCAAGGGCGGGAAGAGCAGGGACACCTTTTGTTTGTCGTTGCTACCCTTCGCTGCTCTATCCTTGTGGTATATCTCTGTATATCTCTTGTCCAGTTCATTGTTATTACTGTTTATTGTTATTTCTATTGTTCTGTTTATTGTTATTTCTATTGTTGTTGTTTGATTTATTATTTGTTCTACTGTTGTATTAAATTTCTCCTCATCTCAACCCCGGGGTCTGTATCTCACTCCCTGCCCCATCCAGTCGGAGGGTGGGGATGGGACAACGGCAGCGTGGTCTCGGGTCCCAGCAGTGCCTAAACCACGACACCATGTCAATTGCTTTTTCCTTATCCCCTCTGAATTACCAAAGGCAAAAGTACATATTTTTACCAAGGTTGGAAGACACAATTATCCTTATTAGAAAATGTTCTTAGGTTAGTAATTTGGGCTAAAGTTTTCCATTCTGATACCTGCACACTTTTTTTTTTTTTTTTAATGTATTGAAATCCTCAGCACCTCAGCTAAATCACATTTCTTAGAGCAAGATTAGGAAAACAAATTGTGCAATGTACATTAAGAATATTTTTTGAAAGGCTTTAGTATGTTCCATGCTTTGGGAAAGAAGTAGAATTTACATGGGGTTGATTTTGTACCAGGAATGTGCTTCCTCATTTCTTGTAAAAATCCATCCACAATTGACCATATTGTACTTCTAGTTCATAGAGTTTGCTCATTATATACCTCTTAGAGCTCACATGAAATGCCAAGAAACTATATATGTAAAGAATATCCCAATGTCACAAACTAAGCAGAGTTTTCCCAGGTTTTTTTTGTCTATATTTCTTGTGTAAGGTTGGGAACCAGAACTAGAAATTCCTCTCTCTTTCTATGATCCTCTGTCTTACAACAACCCATAAAAGACAGAATATACAAGAGGCCATTCAAAAAGGAAGGGAAAGTTAGAAATGGGATATTGTCTCTGAGAATGGAAAGTTCAAAGTGGAGTGAATTAGCTCTTGTTTTCTAGGAATCAAGGCAGTTGTAGACTTTTCACCAGAAAAGACAAGAGTTTCCTTTTAGACAAGACTGAGGCTTGTCTTTCTGCAATTTGGTACATCCTTTTTTGGGGCTCCTGAGGCTATCCCAGAAATGCTACATCCCTATAATCAAAGTGTTGATAATAAGTTCCTTCTCTTGGTTCAATGGATACTTCTTCAAGAGCTTTCCCTGTAACTCTAGGCAAATGTGGTACTGTTTGGATAGCACCATCATAAAACAAATAAATTAATCTCGGTATTATATAGAATCATAGAATCATAGACTATCTCAAGTTCAACTCCCTGCTCCTCACAGGACTACCTAGAACTAAACATATGACTAAGAGCATCGTCCAGACGCTCCTTGAACAGGGTTGGTGCCATGACCACTTCCCTAAGGAGCCTGTTTCAGACAAACAACCCTCTCAGTGAAGAACCTTTCCAATCTGAACTTCCCCTGATGCAGCTTCATTCCATTTCCTCGGGTCCTATCGCTGGTCACCAGAGAGAGGAGATCAGCACCTCCCCCTCTGCTGCACCCCTTGAAGATATGTCTTATCTAAAGTGACAGTGGAGTCTTTATCAAGTCATACCCTATTAATGACTGTGGGACCACAGTCTGAGAATGGCTTACAAAGAGGATGGACTAGCTTGATGAGCAACATTATCGAACAGGATAACTGGACCCAGGGCAATAGGGGCTTAGAGTGAACAGAGAGGCTGAGGAGAATAATGTAGCATTTAGCTGTGTGCTGCTGTGTAAAGATCTTCCTAAGTGGAGTTTCTCTATTCAAACTACAATCAATCTTTTTCAGTCTGCTATGAAGGATCCACAATTCAAGATGAGAATGTCATTACTTACATTTGATTTTAGAGTAGAAACGCGTCCTTCAATGCTGTTTTAATATACTTTAGTTTTATCATCTAAAAAGAAAGGAGAAAAAAATTCTGGAATAATTTTATGTTTAATTTTCTGTACCAGTAATGTAGTGAAGGCAACTTTAATATTTATGAATATGTTAAGGGAATCCATTTTGAACAATTCTTCACAGAATAATTTCTTCAAAGACTAGGTTATTAATAATGAATACGTCTTGCAAATCTAGTAAAGCAATCAACCTATATAATTTCTAATAACACAAACTGTAAAGAAGTCCAAAATGAAGATGAGAAAAGCATGATAAACAGTTAAAATTATTATGATATTACAGTGACTTTAATTCTAACATTTAATCCTAGTATTTTTATATAAATCTGTTCTTTTATTTTGGGTAGATAACTCAGCATATTTTCCAAATTTGACACAATTGTTTAAATTTATTCTTCTTGTTATTCTGTTATCCTTTTATCTTGTCACATTTACCTGGACATTTCCTGATGTTCTCCCTGTCTTCTCCATCACTCACAGGTACGTACAAGATCATTCTAGCAGGGTGGAAAACCCTTTCAGTTCAGTATGTCTTTCTAGCATGGTTCATATTGTCCTTAGCCTAATTTTAGCTATAACTTTTCTTCACCTTCTGTGTGGAGTCACTTCTCCACACAAAGGAATCAATGACTTAGATGCAGAAGCACTTTTGTAGCCAAGACTTGCTTACTTACTGAACTGGTAGGGTGGGTGAACCCTCAACTCTTAACAGCCTTAACATGCTGCTCATGAGCAAAGAGGCAGAGTCACTGAGAGCTGATATTCCTCGATGTTCTTCTTTCTGTCTTTCTTAGAACTAAAATAACTGGATGGGAAACACATCTGATGCACCTCATCTGAAAGAGCAGTGGGATGTGCCTCCAGATATTTTCACAAGCAGAAGGAGAAACACTGATATGGGTGGGGCTTTGCAGAGAGCAAGCTCCCATTCAGAATAAACTAATCTAGGTATTTGTTAACCTGAACAGATTGGGAAATAGATATTAGCCTTCTAATATCTTTTACCATTCTCTTCTGCTTTAGTACAGCTTGTGTTTTTGCTCATTTGGGACAATATGTTAAAATATTATCATGACAAAATGAATAATACAGTAACAAAGAATTAGCCACAAACAATGAAAAAAGTAATGCAAGGAAAGAACAGGTTGGGTTTTTTTTCCTAAATTTTAGTTGTGAAAGACTCATGAGGAGTGCACACATTGAAATGATTTGGGGATAGAATACTGGAATAATGGGCTTGTAAGAATAGCACACACAAAAATAATGAAGTTCTTGATATTGTCTCAGATTCTCATTCCCTATCAGTTTCATTCCATGAAGGGAAGTGTAAACAGAAATCTCCTGACTTTTGAAGCCTCAAAAACTGAGATACTATGGCAATAATTCTTACAATACAAACTTTTCAGGGTACCTGATTGTTAAAGGAAGAGTATTCATAACAGCTCAAATGACAGCTGATATGGGGTATAGTAAGAGTATGATCTTTCTTCTAATATGCCTTCTCTGCTGAGAGAAAAAGCTGGGTGAGAAAGAGAATGTGGTAGGGAGAGCTGTGACTCTGGTAGGGGCATGAATACTCCACGTTATCTTCCTTAGCTACTCCCTAGGGAAGAAAAAGCCTGTTGAGATGCTTGGGGGGAAGAGGAAATGGAGTTGAATAGAGAGAAATAGTTAGCTCAGGCATTGTACAAAACATGTTGGAGAAATGGTGTCCTGGGGAATGTAAAAACGAGGAAAATTCCCAGAGTCGAGGGAAGAGGTATCCAAAACCATATGGAAAATACAATGAATGCATAAATTTTGCTTATACTTCAAAGGGATACTTGGAGGAAGCACGTTTTGGAATCACTACATCCAAACAAATTTCGAGGCTTGCTTTATCAGAAAAATAAAAATTGCTAAGATAGTAATTAATAATTAAGTTGAAGTCCTTTATTTCACTACCCCAGAAATCAAACTCTGGTATGCTGTTGCAGGCTTCTGCAAAATGGCTTCCCATTAAAATGTCTAAAGTGGCCTTGAGTGGCAGGTCCTAACAACAAGTTCTGTAGATCATAAACAGAGAAAACCCTGAGAAATAAAGATGCAGATTTTTTTGGCTTTCTGAATTGTGAAAATGGATCCTAAAAAGACTCATTATGCTGCATACATCTGTTACTAATCTATTAACACCTGTTGGTGGCCAGGATGTTTCTTGCTTTACTCATTCATAGAGCCCAACTAACTCCTTTTATGAGAAAAATGGGTAAGATCTGAAGCATTTTCCATTACCTTTGGGCCAGATTATACAGAAATGTCAAGACCTGATGCATAACTACTGGATCTGAACTGCAGGATGCCAGATTGTCTCCTTACCTTGTAAGGAGAGCTGCTCTACCCAGCTCTCTTATGCAGAACCATCCTTCATTATGTAGATTAGAAAAGAAAATATAAAATCTTAAAAATTATTTAAAAAAAACACAATGGAATGGCTTATCCTTAATCTCTAGAGCACACTACAGGGGACACTATATCTCATGCAAGCATATCCCATAGTCAAGTTCTGTCATGTCTTTATTACCCAGCCTAAGGAGGTAACTTGTTGGCCCCACGACAGTTTGGAAGACCATCTAATGTCATTCAAAATACTCATTAAAAAAGCAAAGAATCCAATCCAAACTAATTTCTGCAAACAAGTAAGAATTTTCTATGTTGCATATTTGGGGGAGGGGACTAACTTTCTAGGTTTGTAGAAGAAACCCTGAAAATATGACCCAGTTGCACCTTACAGTTTTAGAAAAACAGAAAGCAGATGCAAAAGGTCAAGTGTACTGAGAATTTTGGCATTTGGGGGTATATTATGATCCATTCTCTTTGAATTACTCGATTTGTTAATAAAATTACACAGGGCTTTTTTTTTTTTTTTTTTTTTTTTTTTTTTCTTGCTTTTGTCTTACTAATCAGGCTATTGACAGCAGTTCTACAAGCGATTTGTGGTTTCCCAAAGTGTCTGGTTTAGGAGTGAGAAACAATACTGTTACTTTTGTAGTTCATGGAATGGCTTGTCATTAGGGCTTGGAAATCAGCTGCAATATTTGTGGCTGCAGTAGTTACTGTATTTTCTGTAGTTTTACACAGTTGGATGAAAACATATAGTAGCTTGTTACAGAGCCCAGCTAAAAGCTCAAACATTTACCAGTCTTCTGCTTGGCATTAATTGGATGTTTGGTATCAGAGAAGAAAAACAACACACTGAAAAACAAACAGAAAGAGCCTGAAAATAGAGAAGAAAGTAGGCAGGAAAACTTGGAGATAAAGATATTGATAGAAAGCTGTTGTCTGGGACAGCAGTAACTTCATTAAGTGTCTTTCACATGCTTCTATATTGTATAATCCACTTTGTACAATACAGAGAGGAAGAGAAGGCAAGGGAAGGCAATGGAGGAGAAAGGGGGTGAGGGCAGGGGAGGGGAAGGGAGAGAAAGAGGACAGGAGGGGAGGCAAGGCAAGATAGCATGGATTTGTTTGACTCTTCTGTGTTTCTAGACAAGTACAAAGAGCAGAGACATTTCCTTAATAACCCAGAGGATAGGAGCAGTAGCTGCATTGTACGCTTGTCTCTCCTATTTATAGAAAAACAGCACTATATATTGTAGTTTTGTCTACCTTCTATATTCCCAGTGAGAAAGCTGACAAAAATGTGTAAACAAGGGAGTGAGTGCAAGGAGCTTAAGTGATTTATTTATGTGGGATTGCAGGGGAAGGTCTGTGAGAGTGTGTTTGACTTTCACAAATAGTTTAGCTGAAGGTCAAGAACGTGCAGTATTTCACTGTACACATGACTACCTCAGTGGTGCTGGTACATCATTAAATCCACATGGGTCTTGTGAAACCATTGTGGGTGCACGGGTTTCTGTTAAATTGCAAGAGGATTTTCAGTCAGTACTATGCTAGAAATATTCCCAGATAACTACAGCTGCATGGTGCTCATCAATTCAGAGGCAGTTTCCTCTGGCTTTTAGTTTCTCTGTTTTCACAGGAGGTAAATCATATACCATCATATACTCTGCTGCTTACTAAGAGTTGGTGTTGTTGGTCTTTGGGTTTTAGTGTCTTGGTTTTTTTACCTGAACAAAGGAAGCCAGTCTGGCATAGTTAAAGAGGGCATTTTTGTCGGAATCAATGGAGAGAAAGACTTTTCTGCAGCAGTGAAAAAAAAAAAAAGCCATCTGCAACAACTTCTTACAGCAGTATAGATGGGCTCACAATTATTCATGGACTAAGAATTCTCCTTCAAATCTTGGTGTGTCTCCTGTACTTTGGAATAACGTTCTGCCTATTGTCCATTGGGCCCCCCACACAGGAGAGGGATCAAGAAAGAAGGATATAAAGAAAAGCATCAGCAGCACATTTTTTATGCTGCTGAGCTTTTCTTCCTGCAAAAGGAAAGCAAGTGGCATTTTGTTCCCATTGCTGTCTATGGCACTTTCCTCTCTGTGGATTCCATTAAATTTAACACACTGGTTTTACCATGTACATCCAATCTCCCATCTCATTTCTGGTGCCTTTGGGTGCCCTGAAGACTCATAAGAGGAAGTAGGACATAGCTTTATGGGAAAAAAGAGAGCAAAAGCTCAAAGTAGGTGAGAGTTGTCTGCAGAAATGACAGATTGCTGACAATCTTGCGAAGCAAGGCAATACTTCCCCCTTCTTCTCTTCATTCAACTTCATTCCATTTACAGTCAGAAACAGAAAGGATTTTCCTACATCAGTTGAGCTCCTATCCCCTTCCTAAATAGGCAGAACTTGTAATGAAGTGATCATTTCTGGACTAAAATTTTTTAAAAAATTCTATTCAAGCAATTAAAATGTAATTCACAATCATAACGAAATAAGAAAGGTGCAGATGTTTCTGTGCATTTTTATTCAGTGACTTTCTGTGTGTTAGAGATGATATTCTTTTCATTCTTAATAAATTCCACAAAAATGACACTTAAATAGGTGTCTATTAGCTAGTGTTGATGTTCAATTACTAATAATCACACTACAATGTAGTTCAAGAAATGCTTATATTTTTATAATACAAACTCACAATTACATGTTAGTTGGAACAGCCAAGTTCTAAGCAATCTCTTTTTCTAGGTGAAAAATCTCTTTTATCTACTTCTGGATCCTGATATACAAAATAAAATTACATTTTCAATAACAGCAACTTAGCTGATATTTTAACCCCAAATTTTCTTAACTGTCTTTCCCTGAGATTGCACAAGACTCTAAATAATGCTGGGTGGAAAAAAATGGGATAAAATGATGCCATCATAATCTGCATCAAACTCCAGATTTTTTTTCATATTTGATTAATAGTATTCTCTCCCAGTTCACAAGGGGAAGACCTCCTGTACAGAATGGAGCACAATTCTATTTTTATGGAGAACAGTACAAACAGGTACTTACTGCCTTTCTGTATTGTCCTCAGAGTCTTTGAAGATGTGATTTCTGAAAGTCAAATACTTTTCATATCATCAGAAAGTAACATACACAATAAAAATTTGACAGAAATATTCATTATTTAAACTGAAGGTAGCTTAACGTGAACATGTACCCTATACTGCATTCTGCTAGCCACATCTTTTAATTTTCTGACAGATTATGCCTGTATTTTCATTGAACTCATGGGAAGCGTCATGATTTAAGCCCTATAATTCCAAAGACAGATAAAAACCATAAAAATCTGCCTCCCCCAAGATTAATCAACAGGCAACATACGAAGTTAACTCTCCCCTCTCTTTTCTTCCTGCCATTTTCCATCCAGCATAGTTGATTTAACATTTGAAGAATTGAGGACATCTCTAGCTATAAGGAAAGAATAGTGCTCCTGAGACAATCATGAAAACTGCAATTGGTCCATCATCTCACATGATGGACAAACTATAACTCTAACTCAGTGATTTTTCTAAATACACACACAAAAAAATGCTCACATTTACAGGTGTGATGAAGAACTGATGGAAGCAGGGATTGCTGACATGTCTATGGCCTCCACATTATCGTTGTCACATATAATACTTTTGCTTCTTGTCACATGGCACTGAAAGGTTTATGTAGTCCCTTATGTTTCCCTCCATCAGCATCACAACATGCATATTATATCTGTACCTACTGTTGCATAGGCAACAGTTTTAGTTCCCCAGTCAAAAAAAACCCCACAACTGAAGTGATTATGGAAAAGTAATCTGCAAAGGAAGTTCTTTTATTGTTTTTTAAATCTTCTATACTTTATGGGACTGGATAAAGCTCAATATCCATATCAATATCTGGGCCCACTTCATAGGGAGATCCGCTGCCTCTCTGGGGCCCGCATCAAGGACGTCACAGCTAAACTCCCTGCTCTAGTGAGACCCAAGGACTACTACCCTGTCCTGGTTTTTCAGGTAGGTAGTGACGACATTGCCAGGAGAAGTCCTAAAGCAACGAAGAGAGATTTCAGGTCCTTGCAGAAACTTATTAAGGGGTCTGGGGCACAAATTGTGTTCTCCTTCATCCCTTCAGTTGGGGGAAAGGATGAAGAAGAATACCAGAGAAGTCAACAGATGAACTTGTGGCTGGTGTTACCATCAAGGCTTTGGATTTTTCAATCATGGGTTGGTATACAGGGCACCAGATGCTTTGGCATTAGATGGGATGCACCTGCCACAGAGGGGGAAGAGGATCTTGGGGCAGGAGTTAGCTGGGCTCATTGACAGAGCTTTAAACTAGATTTGAAGGGGGAAGGGGGCAAAACATTGGCCCATCTGAAGTGCATCTATATCAATGCACACAGCATGGGTAATAAACAGGAGGAGCATGAAGCCGTGATGAAACAGGAAATTTATGATGTCATGGCTATTACAGAAACATGGTGGGATGTCTTTCATGACTGGAATGTACCAACTGATGGCTACAAGCTCTTTAGAAGGGATAGACAAGGAAGGAGAGGTGGTGGGGTGGTGCTGTATGTTAGGGACTGTTATGATTGCTTTGAGTACAAGTGTAGTGAAGACAGGGTGGAGTGTTGCATTAGAATCAGGGGGAAGGCCAACAGGGCAGATGTTGTATCAGGAGTCTTCTATAGGCCACCCACCCAGGACAGAGAGGTGGATGAAATATTCTATAGGCACTGAGGAGAAATCTCATGATCGCTTGCCCTTGTTCTTGTGGGAGACTTTAACTTCCCAGACATCTGCTGGAAATACAACACAGAAGAGCGAGACCAGTCCCAGAGATTCCTGGAACAGGAGACAAATTCCTGATGCAGCTGGTGAGACAACCAACCAGAGAAGGTGCCCTGCTGGATCTCCTCTTTGTAAACAGAGAAGGACTGGTGGATGATGTGGCAGTTGGAGGCCGACTAGGGCACAGCGATCATAAAATAATAGAGTTCTCTATTCTTAGAGAGGCCAGAGAGGGGGCAGCAGGACTGACATCCTGGACTTCCAAAGAGCTGACTTTGTGTTGTTTAGGCACCTGCTTGACAGGATCCCTTGGGAGATGATCCCTAAGGGTTTTGGGGTCCAGGAAGGCTGGGCGCTCTGTAAGAAGGAAGTGTTAATGGCTCAGGAGCAGGCTGTCCCCAGGTGATCTAAGAGAAACCAGTGGCAGAGAAGACCACCCTGGCTGAACAGGGAGCTTTGGCTGCAACTCAGGGAGAAAAGGAGAGTTTACAGCCTTTGGAAGAAGGGGCAAGCGACTCACAGTGATTACAAAGATGCTGTGAGGCTATGCAGGGCAGAAATCAGGAGGTCTAATGTTCAGTTTGAAATTAATCTGGCTTCAGCAATCAAGGGCAACAAGAAATGTCTCTATGTCAGTAGCAAAAGAAAGACCAGGGAGTCACCATCCCCTGCTAGACGCAGGAGGTAACATGGTAATAAGTGATGAGGAGAAGGCTGAGGTCCTTAATGTCTTCTTTGCCTCAGTCTTTAATAACAAGACTAGTTGTACTGAGGGAATCCAGCCTCCTCAGCCAGAAGACAGAGACTGGGCGAATGACCACTGCTCATTCCAGGAGACAGTCAGTGACCTGCTGCATCACCCAGACACACACAAGTCTATGGGACAGGATGGGATACACCCGAGGGTGCTGAAGGAGCTCGCTGTGTGCTTGCCAAGCTGCTTTCCATCATTTACCAGCAGTCCTGGCTGACCGGGGAGGTCCCGACAGATTGGAAATTGGCCAATGTGATGACCATCTATAAGAAGGGTTGGAAAGATGATCTGGGAAATTACAGACCTGTCAGCTTGATGTCAGTGCCCAGGAAGCTGATGGAGCAGCTAATCCTGAGTACCATCACACAACACATAGCTGACAACCAGATGCTCAGGCCCAGTCAGCATGGTTTATGCAAGGCAGGTCCTGCCTCACAAACCTGATCTCCTTCTACAACAGGGCAAGCTGCTTATTGGATGAGGGAAAGGCTGTGGATGTTGTCTACCTTGACATTAGTAAGGCCTTTGACACCATTTCCCACAGCATTCTCCTGGAGAAACTGGCTGCTCGAGGCTTGGATGGGCACACGCTTTGCTGGGTAAAAAACTGTCTAGATGGCCGGGCCCAAAGAGTTGTGGGGAACAGAGTTAAATCCAGCTGGCAGCCAGTCACGAGTGGTGTCCCCCAGGGCTCAGTGTTGGGGCCACTCCTGTTTAACATCTTTATTGATGATCTAGATGAGGGGATCGAGTGCACCCTCAGTCAGTTTGCAGATGACCCCAAGTTGGGTGGGAGTGTTGATGTGCTCGAGGGTAGGGAGGCTCTGCAGAGAGACCTGGACAGGCTGGAACCATGGGCTGAGGCCAACTGGAGGAGTTTCCATAAGGCCAAATGCCAGGGGCTGCCCTTGGGCCACAACAACCCCCAGCAGTGCTACAGGCTTGGGGAGGAGTGACTGGAGAGCTGCCAGTCAGGGAGGGACCTGGGGGTGCTGATTGACAGCCGGCTGAACAGGAGCCAGCAGTGTGCCCAGGGGGCCAAGAAGGCCAATGGCATCCTGGCTTGTGTCAGCAATAGCGTGGCCAGCAGGGACAGGGAAGGGATCTTACCCCTGTACTTGGCCCTGGTGAGGCCGCCCCTTGATTCCTGTGTTCAGTTTTGGGCCCCTCACTACAAAAAGGACATTGAATGACTCGAGCGTGTCCAGAGAAGGGCAACGGAGCTGGTGCAGGGTCTGGAGCACAGGTCGTACGGGGAGCAGCTGAGAGAATTGGGGGTGTTTAGTCTGGAGAAGAGGAGGCTGAGGGGAGACCTCATCGCCCTCTACAGCTACCTGAAAGGAGGGTGCAGAGAGCTGGGGATGAGTCTCTTTAACCAAGTAGCAAGCGATAGGACAATAGGTAATGGCCTCGAGTTGCACCAGCGAAGGTTTAGACTGGATATTAGGTAGCATTTATTTCCAGAAGGGGTTGTTAGGGGTTGGAATGGGCTGCCCAGGGAGGTGGTGGAGTCCCCATCCCTGGAGGTGTTTAAGAGTCGGGTCGACATAGCGCTGAGGGATATGGTGTAGTTAGGAGCTGTCAGTGTTAGGTAAATGGTTAGACTGGATGATCTTCCAGGTGTTTTCCAACCTAGATGATTCTGTGATTCTGTGATCCACTCCAAGTAGCTAAGCCAATATTACTAAACTATATTTAAGTTAACCATTCAGTAATAAACATGGTTGAGTTAAAATATCTATGAATGTTTTATTTGTATTTCTTTTGTGCATATTATACACTATCTCAATAGGTTTTTACACATTTCTTCTGCCAGATGAAAAAACATGGTAGGAAAATATTCACTAAAGTGTTATATCATTTAATTTAGGATGCTGACAGTACTAAGGTTCCTCAACGATTACTGTCTTGCACTTTACCATCAATTCGTAATAAACCTGATTTCATTGCTGTCTTGTAAAGTTTATGAGGAATTAACAACAGAAATTGACAAGAAGCTGGAATTCTTATGATGTGATATAATTGCCTGTACATATTATTAAAGCTAGGTCCAATTTAGTGAACTGCTACTTCATAAATTCTTGTATATTAGAAATTATGCTGTTACAGAGAATGTTTGATGTACCTCAGGAGCTGAATGACAAATCATTTCTCCTTTTTCATCAGTGATTATTATGAAACTTTTATAAAACACACTCTAAAAGCAGATTGGTTTCTCCTAGTCACTAGAAATGCTGAGGACTTTTCCATATTGGGTGACTCAAGCATAGCAAATATTTACATTAGAAAGATCATGGATAATTCTTTGGTATTTTCCCTAATTTCTCCCTGACTGGTGATGATTATCCTGTTTTACCACAGACCTTCACATACCTGAGAACATAGCAGCTATGTAACAAGCTCAAAACCAACCACTATAGATGCTTCAAAGAGCACATCCTCAGTCTTACTGTCTGGGTGTTTCCATGGCACTCAGAAACGCCACTAGCACTGAAGTTCATTCCTGGATTCACAGAAAAAAGGGAATTCTAAAGCTATAGCACATTTTTTCTTGCATGGATTTTATGCAAAATGATGAACTGAGCTATTTAAATATGTATTTAGTGATAACCTTGTTCTTTAAAGTCCTTTGCCTGATATCCAATCAGACCTAGACATATTGAGCACAAAAACATCTTTCACAGTAAAATTAATCCCTTGTTCATATTGACCAAGAGAAAAGAACATGCTTCAAATGATACTGGAACAGGTTTTCTGAAAATGAAACCAGCAACAGTGAGGTAAAGAGAGTTTCTGTCAGTGAGAAACTTTCTCTCTTACATTCTAGTGATTATATATATATTTTTGTTAAAGGAAAGCAAATTTGTTTACAACTGAATACAAGTTGCAGCACTTTGATTTTTTTTTTCTGATATTGCTGTGGGGTTTGTGGGGTTTTTGTCTTTCTTTTTGTTTGTTTGTTTTTTTCTGGAGCAATAAAAATGAATGCAAAGCAAATAAACAAACAAAACCCCAGAACATCAAGGCAACACACCAGTTTCCTCACTGTTGCTGTTCTCTATGGTCAGGTACAGAAGTGCTCTTGTTCTGAGGCTAATCCTCGTTGATAAAATATTTCAGTATATAATGCAATGTTATTTTCATTTTTCCAAAGCCTCATGGTGTTTTCACCACAATTCAAGCGATAGGGCATTATCACAAGCTACAAATGAGTCAGTAAGAGCTGTAGTTGTACAAGACAGCACTTCAAGAATACTGTATAAAGCTCTCTTAGTTAAGTGCAGTTCTAGTGTCCAGCTTTTTGAGCTGCTGGCTGCAAAACAGACAACATGATGGAAGGCACAGGCCACTTCAAGAAGAAAAAAAAAAAAAAAAAAAAAAAAAAAAAAGCATCAGCAACAGACTGGTGCCTATGTTTGAGCAGTAGTGTGAAATGCATTTTTAAAAGCGCTTTGTTCAGAGAAGTTATGGCATATAATTATTATCTGATACTGCTGGCTTTTCTCCTTATTAATGTGTCCACAACACTGGCAGTCTTAGTCATCACTTTGGTTAGAAAAGAAGGCTGTGTCTCAGCACCTCAAGCCTGTATTTAAGTTAGAGAAATTAATGAACACCAATGTTCTGTTCCTTGAATTTATCTCCCTCACAATTTTTAGGATTCATGACCAAAGTATCAGGTGTAAGTGTTACAATATCAGTCAAAAAGAATCACTTTCATGACCCAGGACATTGTATATGTGCATTTTCATATCAAGTAGACACATATTAGTATATTTGGAGTAAAAAACCCATGCATATCTTAAACCCAGAAGAGTTGCAGACACATATCAAAAAAAATAATGCTGCTGACAGTGCATTAACAGTGAGATGTTCTTCTTTTCCCGATACAGATTTGACTACTACTTCCCCTCTGTTTAGTAACCTAGTAATCTTTCAAAACTCCACAGGGGATATGAATTCTTTATCAGGCTTAAGTCATATTGGAGTAAATTCAGAAAAAATCCAAGCTGCTGTTTGTACCAGTGCCAGCAGCCCCATCGATCTAGTAATGCCATACAGAACAAAAAGATACTTAATGGAATCAGTCTGGGGATTAAGTGGGAAGTTTCTTGCTGTTTCCGTGGACATTGCTGTTTTGTAAGATTCTGTAAGGGGCTAGATTTTGCATACATTCAAGATTATTTCTACATCTTCTGTCTACACAAGGGAAATAAGCAACCTAGTAAATCTTGTCTACTAATTGGTTACTCGGGACTCCAGGGTACCCTCAGTGTACAGGTGCAGAAACAGTTCAAGATTATTCTTTGTCTTTCTGCATTCTATTTCATCAAAGAAAGTCAGGAAAAACAACAGGCTTCATAGCTGAGAGAGGCATTTGGGTACTCGGGAAAAGCTGTACAAGCTGCCTGTCTAGTTCTTTGTCCTTTTGTAGCCAAACAAATTTTTACCACATTTGTCATAATACAGGTTCTGGAATTGCCACTATTATCAGAAAAATAAATAAAAACATTATGAATTCTTTTAAAATACACCCAGGAAACATGTAAAGCAACACAAATCCATGTAAAAAAAAACCCTGCTATCACTACACTGAAGTGCTCTATTATCCTTAGGTCAGGAGAAATAGCTTGAAAGAATTTACATTACACTGATGTGGTTCCTATAGACTGATGCTACTTAAAGTTAATACTAACACTACCCTCACAAATAAGAGCAAAAAAATATTACAACAGTTTTTATCTATAGTATAATGCTATTTAATTTGATGTGGTTGCCACAAAGATATGCACCGTTATTTAAGCTACAAGTACTAATCTGCCATCATAAATAAATCTTGTACAGAGTTTTCATAATATATTTTTCCTTGCCTAGGACTGATTAATATAGAAATGTTCTCTACCATGACTAACAATACCCCATAGGTAATGGATTTTGATTGTTTGCTCAATATCTTCTAAGCATACATGTGTTTGAGTCAATATAATCTGGTCTTCTCTCTGACAAAAGAAAGATTTTATCAATGTATTTTACTTTCTATTATGTGGAGAACAACGTGAGTTTGCTTTGTATACCCATCTGAGATGACCACCAGCAGTAGTGTACAGAAACAGAAACAAGGTTTTTGAAAATTTACACTCCATAATATTCTATAGACACTCATTGCATTTACAATCAGTGTGTTCCATTTCTTATCAGTAGCAAGTCCCTTCATAGCAATAACTTCAGAATATGTGCTAATCTGAAATGCAATGCCACAAATGAAATTTCGACAGGAGAAAAAACAAATATTATGATTTATTTCAAAGACCCTCAGCTCTAGTATTTAATCCTCAAAAGAAATCTATTCAATATTGCAGTTGTAAATTTGAACATGGCCAGAAGGACAGAAAGAAGAAAAGAAGTATGTATCTGCAGCTCTTTCAAAAACAAGTAATTAAAAGAGTGTCTCCGTTCTCTTCCTCTCATTGCTTTTAGAGTCTAGAAGGAAAACTGAAGTGCTGCAGAGAGTGCAGGAGAAAAGGTAAATTTGAGGGCAGTTTTCAAAACCAGTGGCTTAGTAGGGAGAAAGCAGAGAACTAAGGTTCTCTTATTACTACATTAGGACATGCTCAAGAAATATTATGCATATTGGTCTTTTGGTTATGCTCGGGTACAGCATGAAAATATTATCTGATGTACTGTCTCCTGAGACCATTTCCCCAATGGTCTTGAGTCTGTTTCTTAGGTTGTCTACAATATTTTTTCTTTATTTTCATCCTGTAGCATCACTGTTGCCTTTTACTCTTACTGAAGTTATCAAGAGAAAATCAGAGGGAAGTTATCAACATGCGTATGAACTAGTTCTTGTTATACACTGGGAGTTCTGAAAATCACATATTGGTATACCATTTTAATTGATAATTATTTCCTTGAATTTATCTTTCAGTCAGAAAAATAAGACTGCAAGAAGTCTGTGTGTGTATGTGCATGGAAATGGTATATGAGATTTTCTAAATGACAAAGGAAAAAGACCTGCCGTAGTCATACAGGAATAGTGTCATTTATGTGACATGGCGTATGTTTCCTTACCTTGTGACCCTGAAATTACTTTGTCCTTCATGGACTCCTTGTCCATGAAGAATCTTTCAGTGAGTTCTGACTTCTTTTGCAAGTCACTTCCTCCCTCCACACCTCAGCTCTTGCCTTGTCTGTCTTGCCTTGATTATCCAATCCACGATCAAATGAGATGCAATGGTTTACAAATGTGCATTTGTATAGAAGGCTGGTATTTGGGAAGTGACATCCGATCCAACGTGCACTAGATATGGGTAATGTAAAGACAAAACAACTCTTCTTTCGTTTCTTCTTTCATCTGGAAAGTGGTTTAATGGGAACAGCTGAATTCATCAAGGCTGGATCATCAGTTAAAGGACAAGCATAAGAGAACTAAGCTAAGAAGCTGACAGTAAGTGGTGCTCAGCTGCACAAAGACATTCATTACTGCACAGTAGCTTAGATTTATACATGCCTATTATAAATATCCGTATCTATCTGAAATGAAAAACAGGATGTTGTTCCCCTCCCCAGGAATGGCTTTACTGCAGTTTCACCAAAAGAGCTGATATACCAAAGAAACAGAAGTTCTCCAATTTCTGAAAGGAGATAGTTCTGCTAATATATCAAGCTGGTAACTACCCAAAGAAGTTAGCCTGAAAGGCAAAACCAGTGTAAAACAACTAACAACCTGAAGCATGCTCCAAAGGAAGGAGTCAGAGCCACACAGATTTTGGCCTTCTGGGATACACAATCAAGAGATTGGAGAAGACATGTTACATTCAAGCCATCTAATTTAAAAGGATCTACCTTGATTCTTTTAAAATCCCAGAACCAAAATATGAATGCTGACATACAAACATCTAATTTCCCATCATGCCCTTTTTAATCACTCTTGCCGAAGGTGGAACATCTTTCTGTACTTAGTTTTTTTCTTGAAGTAAACCCCATTCAGACCCATTTACTTTTCCCTTGGAACAGTTATATCTTAATTGGGGGTAGATAAATTACCCACCCTCAGCTTCTTTGTAAAAACTGCAGAACTCGGTGTGTTATCACAACACACTCTTTCTATAGAGATTCATCTTTATTCCAAAAGAATTTATGAGTTAGGTAAGTGCTCATCAACAAACTATCAGCAATTTGTCTGTTAGTACAGTAACAGAAAGTTGTTATGATTACCTGGCCTTTATCAAATGACAAACTGTTCATGTGGTGTAACTGACCCCTTTTTGAACAGCAGAACATAATTGCTATCTTTCTGCTTTTTGTTTTGGAAGTATTTGAAGATGGGCTTCAAATACTTTAAAATGATGAAATAAAATTTCATGTCCCACACATGATCAGTTATTTGAGATTATTTTCAAATGGAGCTCAGATGTAGAAAAATAATACTCATTGGGATTTTTTATTTTAGGATCTGATTTTGAACAGTTGTACATCCACCTGAGAAGTTGTCACAATTTTTGTTAGTCTAATTCATAATACTGTGCTTTCACTAAAAAATGTGTCAAGCTCATGAAGTCAAGAAGATGATTAAGGGATTTTACAGATAGCCAGAATTTGAATCAGCAACTGAAATCTGAAGTTAGCAGAGTTTAAACTAGAAAAACGACACCATATTTAATAGTGAGACAATGAGGGTGATCATCATGGAACATGACAAATTCATCACCTGCAGTTAGGATTGATGTCCTTCTAAAAGATGCACTCAAATAGAGCTTATAAAGTCAAATGTAGTAATAATTTTCAGGAATTCTGTATGAATCTAAGAGGTCAAACAGACATTTGAAATATTTCTCTGACTTTTAATTCTATGAATATTATATATACAGCAGAAACATCTGATACATGTAATAGGATAATTATGAAAGAGGAAAAGATTAAATCAACTTTGAAGAAACTGGTTTTCTTTTTTATACTTGTTCTTATAAAGAAAATAAATCGGATAATTATACTGGACAATTGTAATTAATTGTAATTAGTGTTGTAAAATAGATAAATGCTAAAAATCTTTATAGAAATCATAATTTCAATAAATATGCTTTAGAGGGTGAAAAAGAAAGTGTCTGTTAATTTTGTTGAATCACATATTTTAGAAAATACTTAAAACCCAGCAGAGGTAATTTGAAAATAATTTATCAAATGATACCAGTTCAAACTATCTTCTCACTGGAAAATGCTGAGGAACCCGTGAACTACTCGGATGATGCAGGTCACAGAAGCTACCTGCTCTAAGCTGGAAGGATTCTTAAAAAATCCTTTAAAACTTTTGGATCAAGCCGGAGCACATATGTGACATTCTCCATCTGGAAGATGTGATCGAAATGGGTCCATCAAAAAGTAGCTGCAGACTGTAAGTGCTTTCACCGTGGTCACAGCTGGAAGCTGAGCTGTGAATTTGTAGGTTAAGCTTTTACACTTATTGCTGATAACTATTAGAAGCTATGTGGGGTGGTGACAAATTCTTTTCAGGCACTGACCTAGATTTAGCCTGAGTCAGTTCAAAGGCCTTTTTGCAGGGCGAAATCTCTGTCCTTCCTTATATTCTAATATATGCAACTCATTTAGTCTAGAAGACTCTAGAGCCTGTAGAATGAGAAGACAATTCAAAGCATCAAGGGAATACTCTAAATATGAGAATACCCCAGTTTCATCACCTCTGTATGACTGACTGCAACAAAGATTGTTCTATAGCATTATAAAATCATGATTCCTGTGAGCTATTCCCAAAGGATATCAATCAAAGTTTCAATCTCATTATAGACTTGAGAGATCTCTTCTTTGACAGGTTCAAGTTCAGGATGATGACTTTGACATTCTCAGAACACCTCTAAATCCATGGAAATTGGGGTCTTCATCCTGGGCACTTATTTCTGTATATCCAGCAGAGCAGCTTACAGAAATTTTCTACTGTATTCACCATAAGCTTAGATTTCACTTTTCCACGATACTGCTTATAAAATTACTTTTCACATCTAGAATCTCAAGGAGAAGTAGGACGTTTACCACTTATCTTATTTTCTACTAAAAATCTACCAATCTTTAAAATATCAATATCACATTCTAGTGAGTACCTTTCTACTTAAATCCTTAATCTAAACAAAACCAAAACAAAACAAAACAAAAAAGCCTGTGTTTTTCTTTACTAAAAAGACTGTGCACAACCTTAGTTGACTTCGAAGATAAGAAAGATGTTCCCAGTTACACAGGGAGTTTGTGTAATTCTGTACATTGATATACTTCAACCTTAGCCCTTCCCAAAATATAAACATTTTCTGAAACTCTTGAGATTGCTGATATCACGTAGTGTTCTTACCTTTAAAATCTCTTAGTAGCTATCTAGTAGAATACATCTTCAGAAACAAACATACTAATTTTCAAAACTGAAAATGACTGAATCAATTTTCATAAACTATCAGAGTTCAGTGGAACAGTTTCCCAGAATAACTGCCGAGTCCAAATTTTTTTTAATTCCCATTCTTTCTTTAGTAACATTTCGTTTACAGAATGAAGCACTAATTTAGGTTGACTGACAATCACAGGATAAGGGCTGTTGTGCAAACCCTGTTGCATATCAATATATTAGGACCAGTTTTATAAAGATAATGCTAAAAATTCCTTTTTGCACACTCAGGATATACTATTAGCAGTGAGAAAACTAGAATCAGTCCAAATTTCTAGGCCAAGACACATCCTATTTTTCAACATTGTACATTGGTCAACTCATTGCACAATTGTTTGCTCATCTTTGCCAATCTACACAGGACATTACATCTTACACTAATTCATCTAGAATGTTTAATAGCCTTGGAAGCAATCAAAATGGCTTTCAAATGCCATTTCCAGAATCTTTTCAGGGGGGTTCTCTGCTTGCTTTGTATTATATCCAGGAATGAACATCTGAAATAGCAAGTATACAGAGGAAAATAAATCAGTTGATCTCTGCTTTTAGATCTCTTGGAAAATAATCACATTAGAACTGGAAGATAGATGAAACTATCAGAGTGGAGCAGTCCTTAGATTTGGAATTCCTGAGTTTTACATATGTATTTCAGCCCCATTGCTACTTTTCATGCTTAAAATCATGTTCTTGTTCTTTCTTATTTTTGGCTATTGTCTTCCTAGGTATCCTGTATTCCATCAGTGCTTATTAATCAGCAGTGTATGTCACTTAATTTCAAGCCAATCTCTACCTACCTGAAATTCAATTCAACCTTATAGCACATATGAACCACATCAAATTAAGCATAATGTTTTTCCTATACTACTCTATTTTTTGGCGATTCTAAAGTTATACATGATCATATAATCTGTTTATTTTTCTCTTGAAATGAACTCTTATCTACTAATTTTCGGCACTGGGGGAGAAATATTTTTTGTATACAACCTAACAGGTTGCATTTATTATCTTATTGGTAACGTCACTGATTTATTATTTTTTTTTCCTTTTTAAGGAAAACATGATAAACATCTAAAAATATGAAAGGAAACACATTGCAGTTTCCTCACTCTGGAACTGGAGTTAATTTTACCTATTTAAAGAGCAAACAGAATATTAAAAAAAAAAAATATCTAAGCCACCGCTCTGCTCTTTTCAAAGTAATTAATACCTGTAATAAAATTGATATTTTTGTATGTTTCTTTAAACTATCCAGAGCTCCTATTCCTTGAATTCTGCTTGTCACACAGACAATTTATATAGTTTCTTTAAGGTTGGTTTTTTTTTTAATCCAGTCCTTTCTAGTTATTAGTAATGTAAACAGGATATACATGTTCAACCAACTTAATTAATATGCAGTACATTCCTGCTTCTTAGATTGTCACCAATATATACAGTGAAAATGAGGGTGAGCATCCAAGATGCCCATGATGTAGCTAAGGTCTTTATCAGAGAGCTTGCAGTTTCTGTTTAATGCTTTGCATAAGGTTCATGGCCTACCTGACAACATAGGTGCATAGCTCTTTTTCAAAAGTTATAGCCAGTCACCTTAATCTCACCACACCAAGCAGAAACTTTTAAACTCTATCAAGACTTGAGTTTGAGTAGCTCTACCAGTTTGGAAGTGAAGCTTTCAAGCCAACAGCAGATCCTTCTGTTAGAAGAGCCATCCTGTGACCAACAGGGAGACTGAGCCGGGCTCAGTGGTGAAATTAACAGGAAGACAGAAACAAAACTATGGGTGAATCAAGTAGGAAAACAAAGACCAAGCAAAGATATAAGCTCAGTTAGGCCAGGCCTAAGGAACAAGAAAGAAAAGTGGTGTAGAGAGGCTTCAGCTTGAAGCCTGGAAGGCCAGTGATATAGTAGCTATGACATATGCTTCAGATTCCTGAGATGGACCAAGGTCTCATGGCTATGTAGTTCACTTGCAATGTCATGTGGGCAGAACCACCACCTCTCATGAGGTCCCTATGATCACAGCGGTCAGAAGGACCATTAACTCCTTCTGAATGGTTGGCCTTAGGATACTGGACAAATTTTTGGATGCAGCAGGAAAACGCTAGTGCATACAAGGTGTATAAGTACTATGACTATACATTGTTTTGCCTGGAAATGAGGAAGATCCACGGAGGAACTCAGCTGAGATGCTGCCAGAGAGAATTGTTCACAGTAGTTTGATACTTGGTGATCACCCAGAGTCTAGCGGTGGTAAACAAAATAGAAGCAGAAGCAGAAAGGAGTCTGACCTGGACATTAGGAGAGAATGTGTCATCCTTTTCTGGTAGAGTTCTGTCTCAGCTCAGAATCTGTGAGTTTTGGCTTGAATCTCCTTCCAGTGCACAGCTAGTATAGCAGCATCCTGAACAAAATGAAATCAAAGTTTGAACAAATGCAAATTATGTATTTTTATTTTACTCTTTTAATTATATACTTCTAACATTTTCAAAGTTTTTCAACAAATAAGAGATCACTGTTTATCAATATAACTTACGGTGGCTCCTGCTTGGCAATATATATCAACAATGTCTTCACTGATTCTTAATTTTTTTTTCAATTATTTGTAATGCTCTACAAATTATGAGAAATTTTTTTTTATAGAACTATCTCTTAAAAAACAAGACAGGTCTAAAAATATGCACATATGACAAATGGTTAATGCTTTCAGTAACAATGTGAGCTTTCTGCTTGGTTAAAGTTTTGCATAAGCAAATGACACACACTTAAAATAATGCCAAATGCAAACGAGATTTTCATCTGTCTGAAGACTACTTATTTCCCTCAGCAGTTGGCAGCGTATTTGGAAGCAAGACACACTTTCCCCACACAGCAAAAGGGGAAAATGTGAATTGTACTACTACTACTTAACTGCCATCACATCAGAGCTGTCCAGGCAGAGGGAGTGCAATCCACTTGTGTGTATCACAGTAACTTTTGGGGCTGCAACTTCTGATATTGTCAATTAAACCCCATGGAGCAGTGGCAGCAACCCACTTCCACAGAAAAGCAGGAAGGGCTGCAAAACTGTGGCTACTCTGTATACAAAGCTCCCCCCAAGTAATAACCCACATCTCACTGATATGGGTAAGCCAAACTCTTTGCTTCTTTCACTGCATAAGAAATATTCTGCCTAGATGATATGAGAGTCAGAGTCAGACCAGAAGTTTTCAAATTGTTTATGACTGCGGTGATAACTGCAGCTATGGCTCTGGACCAACTCCTTTAAGGAGCCAGGAGGGTTGCTTCTGCAGTAATACAAGCATCTCAGAAACTGCTTTGCTGGTTCAAGATGCAGGAAAAGGGTAAGGGTGATGTACATGCCACAGGGCTGTTGAGATATGACGTGACTGAAGTAACTTAAGGACTTGAGGCCCGGGTCTCAAGGGGAAGGAGATCAGGGATGTACAGTAGGAGTAAAGGGAAATTTCAGTGACTGTGAGCCAGGAACTGGAAACACTGACCTTAAAGGAAAATAGTTAAGGAGATAGAAGGTAGTATGCTGGGATGGTGGATTAACAGGCAGAGTCTGTACTGGGGCTAGAGGATATATATATGTGTATACATACAGCTATGTATAATGTTTTTCTTCATTTTTGCCATAGAATATTATTTTCTTTGACTAGATTTGTCAATAGTCATTAGAATCATTCAGCAGTAAGACTATACCCCTACTTACATTCAGGCTAATTTATCATCCAAATTAAACATTGTATCGCCACTCTCCTTTTAATTATTATCCCTATTGAAAGCTGCTGGCCTGATTTACAGAACAGTACGGCAAATGTAAGATTATACAGACTTCATTATGATCTGCAAGCACCTATGAAAATGAGGCCAACTTTATACTTCGGTATTGCACAACGCAGATCTAATGAACCAGCCACATTGCTGAACATATCCTGTATAAAACATTCATGATGAAAACAACACATTGCAGTGTGGAGGCTGACATTCTGAGAGCTTGTGGTTTTTTAATCACCTACTTTTCACTGAGCTTTGCAATATCAATGAGCATAAAAAGATGGCAAAAGATTTTTGATTTTTGGTGGCTGGAAGAATGAGACTGTTTTATTTTAAATGACGTTTAATGTATCGGTTTAATACCAAAATTTTGGCACAATATGCTAAAGCACAGATCATGAAGACAGAAAAATTTCCAAATAGATACACTAAACCAAAACATTTAAAAAAGAAAAGAAAAAAAGTTTGACAAGAAAACTAGATTTTTGCTTTGATTTTTTGATGGTGAAAAAAAGGTTTATGTATATTTTCCAAATTTCATAACTTCAAATGTCATAATGAAGTCTGCTCTGCTTACTTCTGAAGTCAGGATGTGGCTTATATTGTGAACTTTGCCAAGCTGCCATTTCATCCTGTTTAAATTCCTGTAGAGCTTGCACAGATTCAGCACAACTTTCTCAAACTCCAGCCATGCATGGATTTTAAAAAGTAACATCTTAGAAGAGGTAAGGAAAATATCACTTTGAATTACATTGAGCCCTAGTCTAAAATGTCTGAATTCTTCTGAAGTTGGTGAAGTTTAGACTATACTCTGGCTAAACTTGGCCCATTGTTTTTGTAGAAACAAAGGTGATTTGGTATCAACTGTGTTAGTAGTCAGATATAGTTTTGCATTACTGTGTGGAAGTCTTATTCTTTATGTTATGCTTGTTGTTTGACATTGAGGAAGTACAAATTTAGAGTCAAAATTGAGAAATAATCTGTATTATAGTATTTCTGGAACAAGAATATTTTTTTATCAAAATCTAATCCAATGCTGCTTGCAGGATCCTTGAGAAGTGCACCAAGGGATTTAGAAATGCAGTTGCAGTTGATACATGCCCAGGAGAACTCAGTGCCGAGTTATGATTAGAGACTATTCCTGTAATCTAATGACCTCCCCGACACTGGCCATGAATGTATTAATAGTGGCAATGTTAATTATGTGTAATGGCCTCTACCTCCTCTTTGCTAAATTCATACCATTACAAAGCACTGATATATTTAAAAGTGTTAAAAAGTAATTAACCCATAATTCCATGATGGAAAATAACTAAAAGAAATTGTGCAGGAAAGGATAACCTTACCAGAATGTCAATGCTTTTGATTTTAAATATAACAATTTAATCCACTGGACTACAGCATCTTCGCTGGCATCGATGGAAATTTACAGTAGATTTCAATTAAAGACACCTTTTTTTCTTGTCAAACACTGTCAATTAAAACATGAGAAGTACATAAAAAAAAATGTAAAACCACAGAGCTAGAGATTTTAAATAAACTCCATCTTCTTCATTCATATTGTCTTTACATGCTGCAGTATTTCATGTAAATGAGGCTGTATTTGCACCCTCAAAAAAGCTAAAAATTAGACCAGGCTTTGAGCCTAATTGATTGCAGTAAATTCCCTGATGATGTAAAGATTTGAGCATAATTCACAGAAGGCTGAGAAGGGGCACTCTATCCACACCCAGCTGCCGAAACATAGAAACATGGTATAATCTAATTTGAGATTCCTTTGTAGCATCTATAGAAGAATATGCCTAGAACCTTTCTGTTTTAAAAACTTCTCAAAACCTGTGTTTCTCTTTTGAGGAAACCTCACCCTCTGCTTAACCTGAAGGTACTGGCATAATCCAACACTTTTCCTTCATCAAAAATGGCCCAATTACATTAGGTATTTTTAAACTGAAGATTACCCTTACAGAAAAGATCAGGCTGAAACGTTTTAATTGCATCAATTATCTAAAGTAATTCATTAAAATGTCACAACACTGACAGATGATGCTCTCCAGAGTTCATGTATATGTGATCTTGGTTGCTTTAATGTTTATTTTGTATCATCCATAATCATTTTACTCAGCAAATATGCTTCTGTGTGTATATAAGGAGAACAATGAAAAAATCATTGTTTCAGGGCATATAAAATCTGAATAACTTGTGCACAGACCTGAAAATACTTTATTTTTTTCTCTTTTATTTTCATTCAATATAAATCTCCTAAACCAATCAATGGGAAGCCATGAACTATGTAATAGTGTAATCTCTCACTGCTACATATTTACCAGACTTCAGTTTTAACTGGTTATTCAGTGTTCCATTAATCATTTCAGATCACAGCTAAAGCTTGTTTGAGCTTTATAGAGGACACAAAGAAAAAAACATGGCAACTTGATTTCCTGGTCTCACTGAAAAAGTAAAACATTCATTCATTTATTTAAATTCTCCATTGCCTACAAACAGTGTAAAGAATAAGAAACCTTCCTGGGTGATTACTGTATTAAAGCTACTCTTATTATGCAGGTTAGGAGAAACAACTAAAGTTAAACTAAACAGACATCTTGTTTATTGGTAAGGCCATATGGTTAGCAGACAGGTATAGGCAAGATGTTGAAGACTTGCACTTCGACGACGAGCAAAGTTAATAAACTAAATCAATACAATATTAACACTGTGTATGTTAAGTAGATTGAAACCTAGTGATAGGTTTTGAAATGTAGTGCTGTCTTAGATACAAAATCATCAGGCACAATTCCCATAGGCCCTAAGAAAATTAAATCAATTCATTTAGCTTTGAGTCCTTCCTCCAGGAATTAAGTCTTGGTCTCAGTCTACTTCACATTTTTATTATTGACCTGTTTCCCAATAACAAGAAGATTAAGAAAGTGGTAAAAAATTAGGGCAGTCCTCTGGTACAGTGACACTCATTTTCTTAACAGGGCACAACCCTTACTTACCTCTACATATCAAATTGTACATCTAAGACAAGAGTGAAGGGAAACCTTACTGAAGCTTATCCTTGGAAGAAGTGACTGGAAGAACCTCCTGAGATCAGTGGATGATCAGATGAACATTCTTGTAATGTTTTACTCAGTAGTCAAAAGAATTACATGTACCAATAATTTGTGAGAAAAGGAAAAGACATAAGAGGGAAACATATAAGAACAGAGAGATCACACTGGTGCAACTGAGGTTAGAATAAAGTTTCACCAAAAAGGGATCTTTAAAGTTCGTCTAGTCCAGCCCCCCCTGCAACGAGCAGAGACATCTTCAACTAGATCAGGTTTCTCAGAGCCCCATCCAACCTGACCCTGAACGTTTCCAGGGATGGGGCATCGACCACTTCTCCGGGAAACCTGTTCCTGTGTTTCACCGCCCTCATTATAAACAATTTCTTCCTTATCTAGTCTGAATCTACCACAGGGATATTCCATACCATAAGATGTCATGCTCAGCATATAAATTTGGGGGAAGAAGAAGGAAGGGGGGGACGTTCAGAGTGATGGTGTTTGTCTTCCTAAGTAACTGTTATACATGATGGCACCCTGTTTTCCTGGAGATGGTTGAACACCTGCCTGCCGATGGGAAGTAGTGAATTAATTCCTTGTTTTGCTCTGCCTATTAATCTCAACCAATGGGTTTTCTCATTTGTACTTCCAATTCTCTCCCCCATTCCACCGGGGGGCGGCAGAGAGTGAGCAGCTGTGTGGTGATTCATTGACGGCTGGAGTTAAACCAGGAAAGCGTAAGAATATTGACAGGCTGAAAGATAAGTTGGACAACATCAAGTACAAAATGAGTTATTTTCAATAGTTAAAATAAGTAATGCTTGGAGCATTTAACAATTATTACTTTAGCAAATATTTACTTTTTCCCTTAGAAATCATGCTTCAGGGTTCACATCCAAGATACAGTATGTAGTAATTAATATGCAGAATATGAGGCCATTGAAACACAAAAGACAGAAGAGAAAAAATGCCAAGGCATGCAAAGGCTATGAGACTAAAACAGAAGGCTGAGAGTTCACTCAGAACAAGCTTTACCCTGTGAGTTTTCTGTAGGACTTAGAAGATACAGGGAAGAAAAAACACTCTTCTTCACTGTCTTCAGAGAACATAATTCTCTGCATGTGAGATAAAGGGAAGGACTAAGAAAAAGCTAAGGAAGAAAGTGGAAAAATACTAAGCTCACAGCTTTTGTATTTCAGTGCAAATCAATGATTAATTCCTAATAATAAATGCAATCTGAAGAGATAGGGATGAAATTAAGACTTTCAACTTTCCAGACTTGCACTCTTTGTGCTCAGGAAAAATAAAGGATAATTATTTAATGGGCCTATGATCAGAAAAACCAACATCAGTTTCAGATACTTTGCACCAAGGATGTAACTTGTGATGCCCAGTACTTAAAGATGTCTATCAAAGCATATCATCATTGTGCAGAAACAAGCACACATCTAACCAAAAAACATATCTGCATGATTAATCTCTACCAAGCAGCAAAATTAACCTGAGCAAATAGTCTTTGATTTTTCTTGCTTCCCATCCCCTAGTACAACAATTTTGCTGCTCAAATTTTATTATATTCTATCTATAACTACTAAGCTGCATTTCCAGTTATGTATATACATATATAAATACTGAATTATGAGCACATATAAAATAATCTTATATTTATTGAATGATATAATAAGATTGAATACCTTATTTGTTTGTTTCAAGCATTTTGCTTTTATTGTTACTATAAATGTATATCCAAAAATAATTTTCATTTGAAAATTCTTGGCATAACTTGATACTGTGATAATCTATTTCACATCAGCATTTCTCATTTTTTTAAAAAGCAGAAGCATTTGTAGATGAAAGTAACTGAAATTCCCACCTCTTTCACTTCTCTAACTCTCCTCCCAAGACAGACCCATCTTTAATGTTTTAGGCAGTTTTCTGACTCCCCACTGGGACTTCCCATACTTCTAGAGTAGAAGATGGGCAGCACAACAGAGGGTTTTATTTCACGACAGAATGATGAGGAACAATGAATTTACAAATTTATATTACATCTTCTGTGAAGATAGATGGAATCAGTGACATTAGAAAAATGATAAAATGAGTAGTATGTATAGTTTGGGGTTTTTTTAAATTAAGCACTTCAAAGACATAACATCAAGGTATTTGCAATATCTGCTTATAAATATACATGAAATAAGTAGCAAGTTCAGGGGTCTTAATTTGGCTTTAATAGTTCATCCACATTAATGAAATCCTAGAAATTTTACATCATCTGTGAACTACAAGGAGAGCAGAATTTTTATACCATCTTAGATAACACTATATCAAAGCATCTTGTGCTGATGAAAAACATAGCTGATGAAAAAAACTTCTAGTAGAACTAAAGAGAGAAGAAGAGACTCTTGCTTTTCAAGAACAGAAAGAGAGAACTAGAAATCACATCACCTAAGCAGAACTATGTGCATTTTTTTGCTATATACAATCTTTAATTCATTCAGACGGTACATATATCAATATTAGAAGTATTATGTAATCTAAATTGTTCATTCCAGGCAACTGTAGGCAAGTCTATGCCTCATGGAAAACCTGGGTCTATGTTATCTGTTAAAAGTGATATTTTGATTATACTGGCCAAGATTTGGAAAGTTGTTTTATTTAAGAATTCAAGCAGATTCCAGGTTTCAGAAACCAATAAACATGGGTTTATAACCATCTTAAGTCATCTTAACCTGTTCAAATTGTTAACAGAAAGAACAAAAGAAATCAGCATCCATTTGAGTTTGTTATCATTCAACTGTGCACTTATTATAATCAGGAGTAAACTATTTTTGGTTTTATTACATTCCTGCTACTACAGTTAATGAATAGAAGCGATTATTAGTCTAATCGTGCTCCAGTTGCACATACAATACATGCAGTCATTCACAGAGTACCATATGGCAACTCCACATCTGACTAACTTTTTGGACACAAAGTATACTAATTATACTTTGCTTTGTAAAGCAAAATGGTGCTTTGGTTGAATTCAAAACTGCCTGCTGGAAAACTGAGAAAGCTATTGCCAGTGGATCTAAAGTATTTAGTTACATATATGTGAGAAAAAGGAAAGAAGAAAGGAGTCTGACCTAACTAGGAGGAAATTCTTATCACCTACGAATAGTGAATGCCTAATATAAATTTAATTCTCACAGCCAAGTACTAAGGTAGATAAAGGGAAAAAAATTAACAAATAACACCAAAGGACTGCTAAATTCTAACCTAGTGATAATCAGGTTTCCATAAACATGTGAAAGATTCACTGATCATATCAGTTGATTTTACTGCTGTCTCTAAGACCTGGGAAATATATTTTGACTAAGTTGATTTTGGCTACTTTGTAAGAAATGTTTTGGATATTAAACAAGTGTCAGTTCAGTAGTATTATTACTAGCAGCCCAAATGTACTCCTGATAACCATCAGCAGTTCGGGGATTAGAAAAGGCCGTGTGAGCCTTGCATATGACAAACATTGAACTTTTGCTCACTCAGAAAGGCTGGATAGTGTTTATGAAAGGACTACTTGCCTCAAACAAACATTAGTAAATTTTTCATGTCATTCATCTAGAATGGGCTCTTTGATATTAGAAAACTTACAAGATAATGAAGATGAATAAAAGTTACGGCAAACTGTTACGGTTTTCTGCCAGCTCAGTGCAGTACTGTCAAAAGTCTTGTAACATAATATCAATCTCAAAGAACCATCACATTTTATAGACTGATAAAAAGAGGCTTTTTCATTTGCCAAAGCAAGCTGCACAGTTTGAGGAAAAAAATCTGAAAATCACTGATGGTATTGAAAAAACAGGTGTTAAAAAATACTTCATAATTGATTTATCTATAAAATTAAATTAGACTTTATTTTAACATTATTTACAGCAGTTATTATGCTTTTTCATTATCAAAAAGCAACAAACATATTTTGTCAGTAAAAACTCTGACCTTAGATTAACGGAGACGAGAAGCAGCAATGGACAAATATAATACGTACTCAGAAAGAATGGCTTTCCTCTTATGTTCTGCTTCACATAAAAGCACGCTTTGAAGTTTCCAGGTGGAGTACAGCCACATAGGTACATACTCCTCAAAGCAAAAATAAATTAAAATTTCAGAATTATATTACAGTTTCATAAAAGAGATTTCACAACAGCTCTGTCAGGTTGTCTTAATGTTCTCACTAGATATTGCTCAGCAGCACACTAAATTTTCCCTTGGTATTTGAAAAGGCAATGATTAAGTTACGTCCTTTGTATTAAAAAGTTTACTAAAATGTAGTGACATAATGGTTTCTTCTGTCATAAAATTTATATCAAATACCATATATTTTCACGATTGATTGGGGTGCCCTATGTATGTAATGTAAGTATAGAAGACACATTACGATTTCTGAAAGAGAATACACCAAAAAGGGATTTTAAATTTAACTGCTAGCATCAGCTATATGCATAATTCTAAGTATTCAGGATCTTGGCACGTGCAAAATGAAATGGTAAAGGGAATTAAATAAATTCTTAAACATCAGGAAAAAAATAAACAAACCAGTCAATGGTTCTGATTTCAGTCATAGAATTATAACTAATATTTTAGCTAATTTCCAATAATTACTTTCGGTCTATATAGCAGCTTCATTCATGAGTTCTATCCTCATATTGTAAAAATGTTCATTGGAATAATTTATTTGTGAAAAATATCTGAGCAGTATGAAATCTGGAATGCTGACTTGAAGAACCAGAAACATATGCAAATTTTTTTTAAAATTAAAGTTTTATTCCATGTGGTATTTGTTTATACAGATTAAGATGTCCCTTCAGAATACCTCCTAAGCAAAAAATAACAGAGGTAAAGATGTTGACATTAACATGAAGACTTTTTTTTGATATGTTGTCTCATATAACAATGAAAACCAGGAGAAATTCCATCAGAGCCAAGGGATTCACAGTCCTGAAAGTGATTTGAAAAGGGAATATACAACATTAACTCTTTGGCATTTTTCCATATATAATTTTTATCCTAGCACTGCATGAATTATTTTATTCTAGGCTGTGGCTCAATGTATGTTACAGTTTGAGAGATTCTCCTTCACATTTACAATATATATTCACAAGATGCACAAGAAAACAATAACAGCAGGGTATGTACAGGAATATCTGCTGCCACCGGCAGTTTTCTCTCATGTATCAGACAGCTGCTCTTTTAGAAGTTTTGTGCCTCCTTGTCTCAATTACAAATGCTTGCTCTCTTCTCCCAATCTTCAATTGCCTATATCCCACTTTCACATTTGTTCTTGCACCATGTAAATTCATTGGCATTTGTGAAGTCACTCAGCTTATACTAAAGAGTGTTTACATTAGCATGTGAGTTTAGCTCGAGTGTGCTTTTGAAGTAAATCTCCTGTTCATGTTCTATGTGTTGTGCTTTGGTTTTGACATCACAGAGCAGCTGTATTACAGACGAGAGACTTCTCGTCCAAAACTGAACTGAAAGATGCCCTACAGGAATGCACCTCCAGCACTCTGGACATTGAGTCCTCAGCACCAACTGCTTCTCCCTGCACACCCTCTCCTATTCACTTGCACTACTTGCTAATACCCACAGGTGTATGCAAGCAGCAACAGGCCAAAAGTATCCCCTCCTTACCAAAATAATCTATTTCAGTTTTTAAATTCTTTGGACACATATCTGGTTTCCTTTTCTAATAAAAGGATGTGATAAAGTGTGCAGCTTCTTGACACAGGAGTCAGAGAGGAAGCAGTTTGGGAGCACGGTGTGAAATAGCAACAGATCTTTCATCCAACTTAGGGTAACAAATGCACATGGGGAGCAAAACATGCAAGATGTGCATTGTGTCAGTGATGGGGAAGACAGGGTGGATCCTATCAATACCTGCAAATACTTCCTCATGTCTCTCCTCTCCCGATACGTACCTTACTTTACCATCCTTTCACCTTAGTTTTTTAATAGTAGTATTCAAAATGAACTAGTAGTCATAAAATTGGGGTAGAGATCTCTTATATCACCAACCAAAGCACAGTCTTTATACTTGTTCCCAATACTAATTTGGAAGGGAGGTGGAGGATGAGGATCCTTCACAACTGTGATTGACATGTTGAAATAAAGAGGATGAAGTGACGATAAAATTGTTATTTCTGACTGAAGAGATTGTCATCAAATCATATATCTGGCTAGAAGTAATCTAAGCCACTTCTTTTATGCTGCTAATTTCCTGTGCTGGACAGTGTTTCCCTAAGATTACATCAAGGTTCAGACTTCAGCATTATTTCTGAAGGCAGTGTGTTTACACTGAGTCATCCATCCATCTTGATGTTCTCACCTTCCTTGGAGATTCTTTTTAGTAAAAGGTTTGTTTTCATTTGCTTGAAGAGTCAGATGTGATTCTGAACGAACTTCAAGAATGTTAGCAAATGCTTCAGGGTCAACTGGAGTGATTAGAGGTTGATTCTGAGAAGCAGCAGAGCTATAAGTGGTGATCTCCAGGCCGATTCAGAGAAATCCAGCTTGAGCTCATTTAAAACCTGAATGTTTAATGCTTACGATTAAAGACAACACGTCCACCCTTGCTCTTTCAATGGTCTCATCTCGGGTTTCAGTCACTTACTATCGTACTGAAAGTAGGTGCTTGCATTGGGATACTGTCGGCATCAGTGTGAAGCTGTGCCTAAATTCATACATCAAATATAGCTTGAATTCATTTGACAAAGTAAAGCCAGTAAGAGAGGAAGAAAGACATCAGAGCATATATCAGGTACATCAGAGGTCTTGTTAGTACTGAGACCAATAGCTAGTTACAGCTAACTCGCAACACTTTCACTTAGCCCACTTCCAGCCCAAGATATCTTTTTAAATTATTAAAAAAATAACACAAGAGCTCCTCCTATCTTACTGCTCCAAAACATGCCTCTTTCCCTCTATCCCCATGCTCCTGTTGACTGAATTCTCATCTTCCTCCAGCTGTCTACAGCCCTCTTTGCAGAGACTCACCTGCCTCCTTTAAAACCTCATTCAATCCTATGAGCATGCCTTGCTGTGACCTTTTATAGCTTGCTTCCACTTTGCTCTCAGCTTGATTAATTTTGTCTGGTCTTCCTCCTCCTGTGCTCTTATTAGCACATACTTCTCTGTTATACAATCTATTTGGCCTTGTCCTCTATTTACCTTTGTCTCTCTCCAGCTCTCTGCATCCTGCCTTCTAGATACTTACACTCTTTCAGAAGGAATAGGGTTCTCCTTCCTGTGCTCCAAATATTCTTCTTTCTTCTTTCTAATACATTCCTTTGACCGTTATCTTTTGCAAAGCCTTACTATAATAGATTTCTCCAACAGTGTTCCTGACTTTTTGTTTTCCATAGAGTCAGTCTGTAAAATTGCTTCGCAGGGAAACCTCAAGGATGTCTGAAATGGTAAAACAAAAAGGATAAAACCTGAGTGCTTGACCTCTGACCAAGTATAATGCTTAGCTGTTCTTTCTCCTCCAGACTTTGTCTGGACTGTTCAAACCAGATTCCTCCAAAGCATCCCCACCTGATTTGGGGATAATTCATACCAGAGATCACACTGAAAAATAATGAGCATAAAACTGCATCAGTTTTGGCTCTCTTCACTCTATGCAATTCTCCACTACCCCACCCTCAGCAACCAGAGTACCTCAGGGCCTGTCATAAACATCTGTACTAGGTGATAAAAACAACAATTTGGAACATGTCTCACACTATTTTAAAAAATTTCAACATAAAAGTAATTGCATTTTAGGGCTACAGGATACCATGTAAACAGCACAGCTAAATGGTTGCTGCACTCTAGAAGAAAACAGCCTAGAAAACAGCCTGCAGCAATGTAGACATAAGTCCATCCACATAATTTGGCTTTAGGGGCCGGGATCTTTTTCCGTTCCTTTTTATTTCACTGTATAAACCTATTCTTTTTTTTTTTTTTTTTTTCCTCCTCTTTTTTCTCCTGTGGAATGAACTAGGCACGTATCACTCACAGGGCGTTATAGACATAATCTAATCCACCATGATGATATCTTCTCCATCATCACAGTTGTAGTACCTCAAGGCTACAAGTAATACTCAAGGCAGACACTTCCTTCTTTTATTCATCACTTTTTCTATTAAAGTAGGCCATGCTATGTTCATACTCAAACACGCATGCATAGCATGTGGGTGAAAGAAGGAGGGTGCTGACATTTCCAGCTGCCCAATTTCCAGTTAAGCGTCCTTCTGCAGCTAAAAAAATTAATGGTTGGATGCTGCTGCTTCATCTCAGTGCCCACAAGATTCCTCCCCACTGTTGTTGTTAGGTCAAGGTGCTACTCTAAGATTCACAGAATATTGCAGGACTGCCCAATTTATCATAAACGGGATGCCAGATTATATTGTAATAGTTTATTCATTGGCCAGACGACAAATAAATCTGTAGAGGTTATACACAAGTACTACTGGAAGAAGAGAGATGAGATGGAACTGTCTTGCTGTCCTCCAACTGAATAGTCCTGGTTTATATGGTCGTAACTAGATTAGGGCAAAAAAAGTAATCTCATTTTTATCAAAATCAGTGAAGGACTCTCTGTGAGGAGAGAACATATGGCAGTCATAGTTTGAATGGAGAACTGCATTTTTTTTAGACCAGCTGATACAGATGGAAAAAAACATTTTTGCACAGATTTTTTTTTTTTTCCCCAGGTCAGAAAACAGAAGCAACAAACTTCAAATAGCTTGTGAAAAATTGCTCTGACTTTAATTTAATTACATTCATAAAAAAAAAAAAAAAAAAAAAAAAAAAAAAAGAGGTAGGAGTTAGTAGTCGTAGATAGGGTGATATGTTAGCAAAACAGGGAGAAGAGAAGTTCAATAGCTCCTGTGAAAATACAGAAAAAGAAGTAATTATCACCTAGAGAGCAATGAGGTATGAGAGATGTTTGGCACAAGGGAAATTCTAAAACCTTGATCTAAGTATATGATTTTTTGTGTCTAAAAAATATGAACTTCAATTCTTAGGCTTTCCTTCTAAGAATATTTTGAAAACGTTCCTTGAGGTCAAAGATGTAACAGTTGTTTTGTGAATGCTTTGCCACTGGTAAAGAGCTCCTCTAACATCTGCATTAATATGCCTTGCACGAAGTCTATTTGAACTTTCCAGTTAGGTGGAAGTTATGAATCTAAGAAGCTGCATGTACATTGAATATTCTGCTGGATATGTAATAGGTAAAGTTTATTGCACATTAAAAAGGTGATGAACAAAATGTAAAGAAATAAAGACGTATTGAGAAAGGCAAAGAAAGAGGGGAACAGCCTGTTCCTACAGAACAGTGGCAAAGGGAAGAGAACCTTACCTCCTGATCTCTCCCATCAGAGAAGAAAAACAAAAACCAGAAGGAAGTTAGACCAAGGGAAAAGAAGAGACAGCCAAACTCTTAATCTATAAATGATCCTTGGCTCATGTTAAAGATACTGTAATGGTAAGCCTGGGACTTTGCAAAGTGAAAAGCTATGCTTAAGGAAAGAATTGCTCATGGGCACTCATTTATTATTACCATCCAAGAGGCCACAGAGGAGTCCCATACAGCATATGACTTGTAAAACTCATCCCATTGTCAATAGGTCAATTTAAAAAAATGAGCAACCTCATTATTTTATTGAGACTGGACAGTGACGAAGTTTACTCAAAAATTGTCCATTTGCAAGTGTATGTATGCAGCCCATGCAAACTAGTGGAAATATACCACAAAAAAATAATTTTTCCTTCCTTCATAATCTGTAAATTTACATTGAAAGTCTGCATTAAGCACTCTATATTGCTGACTCATGTTTTTGCAGATCATTACTTGTTTACTTGCTTTTTTAATCCTTCATTCTAAGGCAGGTCACAGAGTACTTTATCGTATCAGTAGTACAGGAAGGCAATAACCTGGTGGGGAGTGAATTTAAAAAAAAAAAAAAAAAAAAAAAAAAAGAGAAGACAAGCATTCTTGGGCTCAGTTTGCAGCAGCATCTAGGGTTTAAGCTTTCTGAGAACATGGTGCCTCTTACACATATGTAAGCAGGTCCCTCCAATGTTTTCTCTCCTCGTCAGAAGTGAGGATTGATATACGTTCTGTGGATTTCCCTTCAAATATTGTTTGTGAGGGAATTTTGTGCTTTTGAGGCTAGAAATATAGAGAATCTTTGGCTACTTAGAAAGAGTGTTCCAGAAGATTATGAAAGCCCACCTGAACTGGATGTAATATTGGATGTAAATGAGGGGAGAAGTGGGCCTTTATTAATACTCCCAAGCAAAAGTACCCTGGGTATCACAGTATATGGGGAAACCCAATTGCTGTACTGGTTTGATGAGTGCAGACTTGATCCCTGCTGTTCTTATTCCCTGTGAAATTGTCAACAAGCAATTTTTACTCTTTCATCAAGTATGATACTGAATTTAAAAAATGAGAGAGAAAGAGAGAGAGAGGGCAGTGTCAGACTAATCAAAATAATGTTCTTATTATGATGATCTTAATAAGCCAGAAACTCATCTTAATTAATTAGCTTTAAATCAGATTCTAAAAAAAGGATCTTGGTTTTAAGTGGGACCTCAGATTAACTAATTAGTTAATGTTTGCAAAGTGTGGTGAATACGTGGAAAGAGAGGGAGTCTGTTCTGTAGTGCAGTATCGGTACTTAGTCTGGGGGAGTGTGGTTTCAGCTGAGGCCCTGTTTGGAGTCTAGGTTTGCATATAGGAGAGAATATAACCTGGTGGTTATAGTCAGCTATTGCCAAAACATCTTGGTTTTGAGTTGATCTGTGCTACTGATGTACTGTGAATGGAAGCAAGTCCATTTTGTTCCCCTGTAAAACAGGAATAGTCAAAACAGACTGCTTTGGTAGGGTGGTAAGGTTCAGTTAGTCTATGTGGGTGATGCTCTTGGAAGGCCAGGGAGTGATATTAAGTGTGAACTGAATCTCTTTATATCAGTTGCGATCAAATGCAGTCCTAAGTCCTGTACTGGTAGGAGGAGAGAGAGTAACAAGAGTTTTCTGTGGCTTTCACAGTGCCATGTGCATGAATGAATACAGGTCTGTCTTTGGTTTGTTGGCATATCAGACTGCTTTGATTTGTAGATGTACAAGTGAGATGAAGTGACCACAGTACAAAGGGAAGGATAGAAAAGATTCAAAGCTGAAGAGACTGTGGGAGCAGCTCTCAGTGAGCCAAGAAGCACAACAAATTGAAAAATTAAGAAAGGCATAAGGTGGGCTGTGACATGAGAAAGGGCAAAGTTCGGGACAGGTACTTAATATTAGTATAATAATAAATTTTTTACTTCCTTGGGAAATGACAACACATTCAAAGAAATTGTATTCTCTCCGAGAACTACTCTGAAATAGAGAGGAGAAAATTCATGGATATTATACTGTTATGGAGTAATTCTTTGAGCACTCGTGAAGGACAGCAAAAAGGATTCTCGACACTGCTGTATAGACCAAAGGTATAAAAAACTAGGCATGTTCATGTACCACTAAATTGTCTCTTTCTTACATACAGATGAAAGGAAGATGACACTCACAGTATTTTGCACAGAAATGTGTGGCTGCTTGTTCTAGATACTTTGCCCTTTGACAATCTGCCTCTCTTTCTATCCACTTCTAGACAACCAGCAAACTTGACTCACGATTGACTGTTCCAGGACTGACTATCCATGCGTCAGGATTCACAGTGACTGCCTCAGAGTTTGCGTCAGCCCACCTGAGGACACCTGTTCCTCACTAACTTTATCTATGACATTGGAAACTAGCTAGGTCTTTGGCTCCTTCACAAAAATACCAAGCATAACATGAAATACCAGTGCCCAAACGCCATTCTGTGATGTCCAGCTGACAGTAGCTTGAATTCAAGGAATCCAAGCCACAGCTCCTTTCCATATCCATTTACTCACTCCCTTGTCTGCAGTTTCATGCGTTTTTCATCATGAATCTTATTTTCTACTGTAAGTTTAATCTTCATTATTTCTCAGTTTTATTAAAATGAAGAAAACTTTCATTTCCCTTCTACAAAACACTGTTCTACAATGTCCATTATTTTAAGTTCTTAAAATGCATATCCTTTATTAATCGTTTCTCCAGACTAAACAGTTCCAATTTTTCATATGTCCCAGTACAAAAATAAAACGTCTATTACATTTTGCCTATTTATGAAAACTTCATATGATATTCCTGATGATAGCACATGCAATTTATTAAGCACAATACTAAGTATTTAATTTCAGGATTATATCTGTTTCATTCTTAATACTTATCTTTCCCTCAGAAAGTGCTGTTACATGTCACTAGAGGCTTTCCTTCATTTGGAACAGTCATTCTTCTGTCTATACTTCAGTATCTCACCATTTAAAACTCAAATAGCATCTAACAGGCATTACTATGGATTTGTCAGCAATTAATTTCATCTTTTATCATATTGACAATTTATCTACCTTTTCTTCTCAACAGATCTTTAGACTTGAATAAATTAACTACTCTTTTGTCCCTCAAAGCTGAGAACAACTAGACTCATTTGAGAAAACCAGGATCACTGAAATGGTAATGTACAATGGAGCTGGGTAACAGGGAAAACAAATTCAGGTGACTTCAGTATCCTTTCCTTGAAATTCTGCCTTCTTATATTCTTTGTTTTGTATTTTAGCTATGTTCTGGCATGTACTCAAAAGGAAGATTATGCCATATTCACAGAAAGTAGTAATTTAGAATTCATAATCATGATGATTCACACTAGAAACATGAGCCAACTAGAGTTACAAGAAAGTACAGCAGCATCAAGGATCTTTACTCTTTCATGACCTAAAAACAAAACACATGAAAACTGTGGTGAGAGTGGCATTAGAGTTTGACGGTGTTTGTGTAGCTAGAGATGAGGCTGAGTACTACTTTTACCTGCCCAGTCTCCTTATTATGGTGAAGGTAAATCTGCAATGGGTACCCTGCAGAGTGAAGGGCTCAGACTATCCTAAAGGTCATACATACCCAGATCCCAAGTTCCACATGGTCATTGGAGAGGTTCAAATACTCATATAAAGACAAAATTCCATCCCCTACAGCTCCATTCCTACTACAGATGTGCAGGAGATGGACCAACTTCATGGTCTCACTCTATTTCTCTTCTAATCTTCACCCTTTCCTCCTAGAATAAACTCCTCAATCCCTACCCATTTACTGACAATAATTGAGCTCAACTGGCTCAATTTAATTCTTTGCCTCACCATTTATACCCCTGCCTACAATCTCTTTTTTCTTGGTTCGCCATGAAAATATTTGCATGCATCCTGTACTTACTTTTCTAAAAAAGGTATACTACCTTATCTTTAAAGAGCATACCATTTCTTTTTTGTTGTGTGGCCCCCAGTAGCACCTGGAAGAGGCAAAGAATCTGTCAGACACAAAGGCAAATATATTGCATATGAATGACAGATCCTTTCGTTTGGTTATCTCCTTTTCAACACTATTAGGCATTGTTTGGAAGTAAGAGTAATTTTAAAAATTGAGAAAATACATTGTTTTTTAAATTGGCAATGCCCCTTTAAGTGATTCCAGCTTTCCTTTAAAAGATAGTAAAAAAATCTGATAAAATGCTGCTAGTGTGAGGTATGCTGTCAGGGGACATGACAGTGATAACTTTTGAAGAGAAAGCTCAGATAAAGAGATTTGATGAAGTAGAGCACATTTTCTTTGTTTCTGCTTAATTTGATTCAGCAGGGAATAGAAATACGACTCTTGGTATCTGTGTTCAAGGAAAAAGAGCATAGCAATCTTTTCTCCCACAAAATAAAATTGAGCTGAACCAGTACTTCCAAACAGATCTGGAAGTTTTGATAACTGCCTCCTTTTTATCTGAGGTATGCTTGTCAACCCCACATTTAGATCAGTTTAATCCCATTTCAGTTTAATGTGATAAGAAATGGTTTTTAGGGGAAACAGAAGTCAAGTTCAGGGCAGTTTCTGGTTTTATCACAACTGGACAGTTGGTAGCTAATCTCCCAGACATTCTGTCCACAATACAACCACACATAATTTTTTCAGTGCCTCATTAGGACAGACCCAAGGATAGAACAACAAGAGAACAGTAAGTCAATAGACATGTTCAATGCTGTCAGATGCATAGTAAAAAAGACTTGTACAGGCTGGGGACTGTAGAATTGTGTTTTTTTCTCTGACACAGAAATGTGATGTTATCTCCTGTCTCCCATGGTATGAGTTTGGTTTAGGGAGTGAAGAATTCTTTCTCACTAGCTATTGTATTGAAGGGAATAGTCACAACAATTCTCAAGACAGTGTCTGGGCAAGAGTAATAATGATGTGTGTTTCACTTCAGATGATGTAATTTAAAATACAGACTGTAAGAGTTTTAGGGGATTAAAAAAAAAAAAAAAGCAGCAGCAATCAATGAAATTTTTTAAATCTACTGAAAATATCCACTGCAGCCTGAGGAGTCTACCAAAATTAGCTATCATTTTTTATTATCAACATTACTAATTAACTATTGATTAAAAAAAAAAAAAAGTATGTAGCTACTGAAAACTTAGCAGACTTACTAGATATTACAAACAAGAAAAAAGGAGCAGTGATTATCTAAACCACATAGTTCACAGATCATTCATAATCTGAAAAGTTTTCACATATGCTATTTGTTTATGGAAGCATGAATGAGTAGCAAAATCAAAAAATACAAAAAAAGCCAAATTTCTCTTTAATTATATGTGGTCTGCAGGCTGGGGACTACCTTTATGCTTTTCAGTGTTTGCTTCCTGTTTTTCTCTTTCTTCATTGTAAAGATTTTAGAGACTTCCTGAGCTAATGTCATGTCTTATTTCTCCAAAAGGCCCTTTTCACTTCTCAGCAGGAAGCTAGCAGCTGACTATCAATATCCTGCTTCTTTAATCATGTTCTTTCCAGAGAATCACTGGTTTCAAAAACTACCAGGTTTGAGCTGAAGCTGTGTTTATCCACAGAAGAGAGAAAACACAGCAGCCACATTTCTCCTGTAAGTCCCACACTTGAGGACTCAGTGCAGGAAGGAGATGGCATTTTAAGCTCCATACCTGAGTGCTATTTGGTCCTTTTCTGAGGCTGCCAGCAAGCTTGCTAGTTAATGCTAGAGTTGGGGGATAACCTATCCTCTAGAAACTAGACAGGCAAACATCATTTCATACTGTCCAATATCACCCTAGTAAACTATGCAAATATGCTGATTGAATATCCCCATATCAACCCCACTTCTGAGAAGAATGTCCTTGCAATGGCACAAAGCAAGTACAAAAAATCCCCTGCACCCCTTCTTTCATGTATAGAAACAAATGATGGATGAAATAGAAATTGAGACTAACTTGAATCTTCAAATTCTCTCAGACTGTTACTTAATTCCAGCTGAAAAGATCTGAAGCTCCACTCTATCTGCTGAGATCCATCCTGCTGAAAATCCATCCTCTGGTGTTGGCTGCAGCCTTCCAGTGGAACAGCCATTATAACAACTAAACTTGTGAAGTTTCTCTGAGAAGTGTTTTCGGGTATGTGGACTCTGGGAACCCAGCCAGATTGGCCAGGGCAATGCTTGACAATACCAGAGGGAGTCTCTGCAATAACTCACACTGGCTTCACCCACAGCTTTGGAGAAAGAAACTCTCAAAGACTAGGCTGTCACTTTGTCTTGCTACCTATAGATCTTCAGACCCCCTGGAAAAAAAGGCAGTGATGTGTGAAAGTGGTGTCCTTTTTCTACCCACAAAAGGCAGAATGCTCCCAAGTGTCCTCTGGCTATCCAGAAGCATCCATAGCAGATGAACGAAATAGTAGAAGGAACTTAAAAGCAGATAAACGGAAGATCGCCTTCTTGGTATTATTCCATCATGCTTAGAAGGTGGACCCTAAATATGGAAGGCCTATGACTACATTTGTTGATGAATAAACATTTTTTTATTTAATTGCCTATGTTTTACACATCTATTTCTGTACTGTTAATTGCAGCATTGTGATTGAGGCAAGGTGAAATGAGGTCTCTTTACTAGGCTAAGTTTTGCTATAGCAGCTTCTATTAGGAAAAAATAAGAGTCACAAAAGTTTGTTTTGGTATTGGATAAAAATCAAATTTAAAGTGAAATTAGTATAGCAATAACACACATTGTGCTAGCTACAGAGCTTCATTTGTTAAGAAACCTGATTAGCCAGGTACAAATACAGAGTGGTTTATCAGCAAGTCAGTGTTTGAAATACCAACTACTGTCACAGTACAGTTTGATATTGCTTTAGCTCGCAAACCTTGGCTCCATGGGACCTTTCAGTATTGTTAATGAACCAAAATAAGGAAAGACACCATGTCTTTATGTCACAAACGGAACCAAAATGCAAAAGCAATGACAAATTATTAATATAATTCGTAATCCTGCAGAGACAAAGGATATTTCTGGTAGAAACTAACAGAATAAAAGAAGACCTAGAAATATTTCCATGTTTATAGGACAGTTGGAAGAGGTCTTTCTCCCAGTAAACCTAATTTTTTCTACAGAAATTCATGTCTCACTATTCTGTTTGGGAAAAAAAATGATTGAAAATAGCTGCAGAAATCAGAATATACTAGCATATATATTTTTTCAACAGTAGGATTTGTACCAGTGTCCTGCAGCAGTTGCAACAAGTATACAATTTTGGGTATTTTTTTGAGTATTACTTCATGAAATTATCTTGCACTAAATTTAAATGCTAAATGTCCATTTCCTGAGACAATATACATTTCATATCTTTAGTTGCAAGTTTTCTTGATGTTATTTTTAAAACTCTGATTTTGGTTTAATCTGTTCTTTTTTGTCTTTGCTGGTTAGCCCTAACCAAACTTACTTTGTTCTCTCTTACACCTCTTCCCTTCAAGTGTTCTGTCATTCCGGTATTATTTTCTCTACAAATACCTTCAGATCTTTGGAAGCATCCTGGCCTCCATCTTTACAAATCTAAACAGTGGTATCCATATTTTGTTCTGTATCTTCTTTCTTATTTTTGCCGAATTTTCCAAATTTAAGTTCTCCTCCTCTTTCAATTTTAGATCAATGGTTGTAGAATACAATGTTTGTTCACCTGCAATAAAGCACTGTATCAATAAAATCTGGAGCAATTAAAATATAGACACAGAAGGAACATGTATTTTTATTACAAATTAAAATTATATGAATTATAGAACTGCTGTGTTATTTTGTAAGAATTTTGTGTATTTCGCTGACTAGCACAAGCATATGAAGAATCACAGATTCCTAGACACCTCTGCCAAAAAGGTTAACGACTCAGTAAAATTCAGACTCAACAGTATTTCTTGTCCTTCACACAACTCTCATCTACTGCGAGTGAATTCAAAGTACTACTGAATTATACATATTTAGTCTGGCCATTAGGAAGCATTTCTTTGAGAGGGTGGTCAAACACTGTCACAGGATTCCTAGAAAGGTGGCTGATGGCCCGAGCCTGTCTGTGTTTAAGAGGCATTTGGACAATGCCCTCAACAACGAGTTTTAATTTTTGGTCAGCCGTGAGTTACTCAGGCAGTTGGGCTAGATGATCATTGTAGGTCCCTTCCAACTGAAATTATTCTATTCTATTCTATTCTATTCTATTCTATTCTATTCTATTCTATTCTATTCTATTCTATTCTATTCTTTTCTATTCATTTCTATTCATTTCTATTCTATTCATTTCTATTCTATTCATTTCTAATTCTAATTCTATTCATGTTAAAACAACAGCAGTCTGCTCTCCCTCTTCTCAAATGGAAAAGGATGATTAAGATGAGTAAGACCTCAAGTGAACAAACCCATGCTGATTCAGATGGAATGATGAGAAAAAGGCTGAGGAAGTTTAAGAGCTTAGGACTCTAGAAAGAAAATGCCATTTTGCCAGTGTCCTTAGTTCTGTGTTAAGAAGATAACAGATGCTATGCTTACCCCAGGTTTTGCAGGATGACAGGAGGATGTACATTGTCTATTAAAGAGCCAAGGTGTGGTTTGCTAATACCTTATGCTTGGAAATAAACCACTGGCAGACACTGCAGATCTTAACAGCAGAAAGACTGGATCCACTCTACTTTAATCTTAACTGTCTCTTATGTGTCCAGGCTAGCCTAGCTATCCAAATTTCTTCAAAAGTGAATGAAGAGAGAGAAGCATCTGTAGTAAGTAATTTATCTCCCTGTAAAATAACTGAGAGAGATGTGATGAATCACTTTCCAGGGGAATTTTCTCCCTTCACTGATTTTAGAAGTCTACTTAGGTAGTTTAAATTGCTTTAGATGGTAACTATAAGGTCAGATGAATCTTGTCCACAGGTCTGTGCTTTTGGAAGATACACTATTCAGTAAGTGGATATTATACCCTTCTTAGTGCACCGTGTCTACTTTGAGGTCCTCAACAACCCAGGAAAACACTGACAAACTAGAAGGAGTCCAGTGGATTGTAACCATGGTGGCTAAGGGGCTTAAGCATGTGACAATATGATGTATGGGAAGAGTGAAGGGAGTTGTATCTGTTCAGTCTGAAGAAGAGGAGGTTAAGAGGGGAATCTAATTTAGTTTTCAATTACCAAGTGGATGGCTATGGAGAAAATGTATGGAAAAAGCCAGTATCTTCCTGGAAGCGCACAGTGAAAGGAGTAGAGACAACACTCACAAGTTTCAGAAAGGGAAATTCCAAATAGAAGGAAAAAAATTCCCCACAAGGTGTGCTTAAATACTGGACCTGGCTGCCCAGAAATGTTGTGGAATCTCTGTCAATAGAACTCCTGTGCACAAGGCCCTGAACTGCTCTGACTGAGCAGTTAGCTGTTCTGTGAGCAGGAGGTTTATGATGCCCTCCAAAAGTCCGTTCCAAGAAAGTCTCTTAATAGTATTTAGAATAACTTCATAGTAGCTGAATGTCATACTAAGTATAGGTGAAATGCCGGCATTAATGAAAAGCAAGGTCAAAAGGTACTACAAATGCATAGAGCTATGTAATCACAAACTCTGTCATTTCAGCATGAAAAATTAATTGAATTTACTTTGAAAACTGGGTCATAGACAAATTGCTTCATGAATAAGACCCAATTTATTCTTTACCACATCAAAATCAGAAGCTCAGTTTATCTAAAAATAGTTGGCAAAAAAACCCCTTTTGTGCAAACATCACGATGAATAAAGCCTCATGTTCTAGAAAAGAAAGATATTCTCTGACATGTACGTATACATAAAAACATGTAACCAAACTGATAAAATATTGATTCAGCCTATGACTTCGACAGTGCCCAACTTCAGGTGCTCTGCTTCAAAGATGTGAAGGCTATTGGGCAAGTCTAAAAAACCTGAAGAATTAAGACTTGATCAGCCATTAAGAAGAGAGAGTGAATAGGTAAACAACTTGAAACTCAAGATTTTGTGTGTGCTGTAATGCAACCACTGTTTAATACAACCATGCAAAACACTTGCAATAGCATTGTTCATTTGCATTACACTTACATATAGTTACACTCACCATATATTTAAAAAGAAAACAAATATACTCCATGCTATATTCAGTAATGAGTGCATTGATGCCACCCTGCTGAGGAAATCAGAAATGTAGTTTTACTCTGAAAAGAAACATAATTCAAAACACTCTTTTTCACAGCATAATACTCTAATTTAAAGGATATTTATATCCTTTACTAATCATACTAATTTGAGAATGTTCTAGCACTGTTTACACTGAGGAGCTGCAATTAAAATAACAACAATAATGAAAAATTAATTATGACTTAATGACCTGAATGTACATACTTTGTCCAACCAAGATTTTAATAAAAGGTAACATGGATGAGCAATAGTATCAATAGACTTAATCAAATCTGGTCCTGTTAGTTTCTGAAAACTAGCTGAGTTCTATGGTCCGTTTTCTCTGGTTCATCTGTGCCCTTCTCTCTAGGAACTCTAGAAACAGAAACACAGCATTGTATGGTGTTACTGTGCCACCTTTGCCTGTGTTGCATTTAAGATCATTTCACTGAGACCCTTGCATTTTCCTGCAAAGCTCCTTGTGTCTACTGTGCCACAGCTCCTATTTCTGAAAATCTTTACTGCAACATTCATTAGCATTCAGAATCACCTTTCTACATCTTGGAGTTCTTTTTCTCTTTGTAATCACCATGTTTCATGCTAAAGAGAAAAACACATTAATTATTTATTCCTTGATTTAATGCAGTGCTGAATAAAGAATAGCCAAATGGCTTCAACTTACACTTTGCACTACAGAAAACAGTGTTAAGGGGTTCATTTCAGTCACTATGATTCTCCAGTGTGAATTCTCCATATCAGCTGCATTAAACAATTTATCTAACCCTTCTTTTGCATCTAGTTTTTCCACAGATTACTTTTTCTGAGATCAAGAATAAAAGAGATGTAGTTTGAGAAGGATGAAAAATGGGTTACTCCTACCCAAGATTTACCCTTTCTGTAGATTACAGTTCTCTCTTACTAGCCCAACAATAATTACAACAGAAAACAACCCCTCAAAGATAGTCACAGAAATGCTCAGAGGAGCTTTCATTGTTTGTATTATTAATCAATGACTTTCAAAACCACTAGATCAACCTTAAAAAGAAGTGCATTTTAAGGAGAAAGATTTACTCTAAAACATGAACAGCAAGTAGGTAGGAACTTCTTGGTAAGTAATTTTTACTTCATATTAGAACAACACATGACATGTTTGCAACAGTGTAAGACTAGAAGTATATCACAGATCATCACCTTTTAAATAGTTCAGTGACATAGAGCTAGCTTTCAACCTTAAAGTATTCCAGATTTTTAATATTTAAAACATGTTTTAAACTTAAAAAGTGTAACATTTTATACAGGAGGAATAAGATTCCTCTCTCAACAACACAAAAGCACTCAAACAAACCCCATAATTAGCCTAGAGAGGAAAGGTGGGAAAAGCAGAAACAAGTATACCATCTAAAAAGATTCCTGAAAAGTAGAAAAAAAAAAAAAAATCCTTTTCATTCTGTGTGATGAACGCACTTTTCACTGTAATGAATTCAGTCATATAAATGCTGTATGTCTCAAGAATAGTTTTGGTCATAAGAGAAACAGATTATATTCCTTGGCTTTCCTGCTCTCAGCATCAATTAATTCTAGGCCCTCTAAACTTGTATTGCTCCATCTAACTTAATCAACTGTAAGAACCAACACTACCAGCCTTTATCTATATTGCCTGGAAAATTTAAATGGCATGCATTAGAATTTGTAGATTATTTCTTTGGCAAGTGAAAACTTACACACCTAAATATTAACAAGATTGTCACAAATCCACTTAACTTAAAAACTAAACAGTTTTAAAAACTAAATGACTTTTAGCTTTCTGATGACAAGAAATTGAATCAGAGTCAATATGATAATGTAAAACTTAACACTTGTTTCAAGCAGCTCATTTATCATAGTAAACATATCATGATTGTTATTCCCACTCCAGTGTGTTCTCCAAATAGCAGGATATATTTCATTCAAGTTGGTATTTACAGAAGAAATACCACATACTGTAAAGAAAAGGTTGGGTAAGGAGTAAGCATTTCCGTCAGTTGTTTTCCTGTGAGAAGCTGTAAAAATTATGAAAACTGACAGTAGACTTCAACTACTACTTCTCACACTTGCAGCCATTTGCAAAGTGAAAAAGGTAACATAATTATTTGTAATCATGTTTCTGAAAATATTTAGACAGATGGTATGGTGACAAGATGTTGGTAACTGCAGGTTTGAAAGAAAGCATAGTTTCAAAATCATCTCAATCTACCCATTTACAACAGCAGCCTAGCAGAAACAATATTATACATGTATATGAAAATTGCAGAAAAAATTGAAAAATTGCAGAAAAAAAAAAAAAAATCAAAAATTTCTCTGGTATAGTTGAGAGCAGGCATTGTTAGGCAGTTCAATTAGCCAATACAAGAATTAATGGAAAGTTAAACTAGCCAAAGAATATCTATGAGATACCCATATTCTTCTAAAAATAGATTAATGCAACAGCGTATAATCCTTACATTCCAAAATCTAATAATTATGTAGTATTTAGTAATACTAAAGTTCATGTTATTATTATCCATTTCATAAATATTAAGAGATAATAGTCTATTCCAATCAAAATCTATGATAAAATTTCCCCAGGTCTTCAGAGAAGACGGGATTTCAGTAACATCTTTGGGAAAGAGTCACTGCTGGAAATGTTTGCTATGGAGCCAAAACCACTGAAATATGAGCTATTTTAAAAAGGTAGATTCTTAGGGAACAGAAAGATGGCCTGTAGAAAGCAAAGAGAATTGACCTCAAGGAAAATTTCACTTCAAAACATTTGAAATACCCCTATGACTGGAAGAAAATATCTATGGTATAAATAGAAAATTTTCACTTGTGTATTAACATAATTCTAAATGTATTTCCTTTTGAAATTGTCTTTTATTTATTTATCACTTGAAGTTATTTTATAATGTCAGCAGATTTATGCTGTTATATCACAATTCCATATTCAAGGTAATGAAAATATTTGAACTTAGTAACTCAAAAGTGATAAATTTTTTTTTCATACATCCGAGTTCCACCACAGATGCTCACCAATTTGAACTGAAGTTTTGTGAATTGAAGGTATGTGGACAAATCAATTCTGCTGTTTTTTCAGTCATATGGTTCAAAAGCTCTCTTTGTCCTAGTGAAAGATGCCTCTTATGCAACAACTACGTAACTACAACAACTACAGTGTAGCTCTGAGTTCATTGCAGACTGTAACTGAAGTCGGGTCCATAATAATTGAAAAACATGAAATGGAACAGTAAATAATAGTTAATAAAGTAAGCATGGATATACAGAATTTCTATTCAGAATATCACCTCATGTTTCATAACTCTATGGAACTTTATATTTGAAGCTTATTTTATTCATGGTACTATTCAAATTATGAAAGTGGGTTTCTGACACACTAATTCTAGAGAATAACTTTTCTAGGATGGATGCCAGGAGCATGATTTTACCTGTGCAGTTTCAAGCAGAAACTGTATCAGGCAATAGAATAATATCAAATAAATCTGCAGGTCAATGAGTACAATGAGTTCTGTTCAGAGTGGCATGATTCAATTTGAAAGTGACAACTCCTTGCTCTTTACCATGAGTGTACCTGTGCAGTCATCAGTTTCAGTGATAAGAAAATTACATTTCTGTATCTACTAATTCCTCCACTTCTTTCCGATGCTGTCAGAAGGTGTTTTATACCTGCCATGGAAGTGACAGTGCTTTGGTGACAGCAGCAGTGAGGAATTTGTTGTTGTAGACTCTGGTACAATAGGAATTTCAAAAACGTTTTTCTTTATACACCCAAGGAAAACAAAGAGCATCTTCTAGACTGCACATATATATTTGCAGGCATAGTGACTCGACCACACAATGTAGAAACTACTATACACAATTTCACATAGGGCTCATGAGTACAAACAGACACGTCCTCAAAGAGGGTTCAACTAAGGAAAAATATTAATTGAAAATGGAGCATAAGTTAGAAATCATTAACCATCTTCAGTATGAATCTTAAAGATTTACTTTTGCTTTTTGAAGCTTTTTTCCTTCGGCACTTGTTTACCCATTCCTAGTGAATTTATTCTAATTCTGAGTTCCCGAAAATCTTCTCAGCAGGCCTACAACATCATCTTCACCTAGCACACTTCAATTACATAGAGCTCATCACTTTGTTGTGAATAGATATGCAGCATACTAAGTAGGGGAAGAAACTCTCAACTCACTGTCTGCTCAGTTAGAAAACTCTCTCAGTCTAAACTTTACACCAGAGAAGATCTGCCAGATATAGCAAAGGAGCCAGTTCAGTCTCACAAAACAGTTTGGTATAGAGTGCTGACTTAATAGCATCTAAAAGTGGAAAGTACAGTGCCAGCAGGGATGGGAAAGTAAACAGGTGTTGTCACTGCAGGAGACAGTGATATGCAGTGTTATCAGTATTCTTACTGCCTCCGTTTCAGGTGGTATAAACTGACTTATGAAATCCTATCGTAAGGATGAAAATCAGCAAGTCAGGAGGTAGAAAGACCTACTACTATCTGTTAAGTCTGAATATTAAGATATATCCCCTGTGTCACTTTTAGCAAAGTCAGACAAGTGTCAAGGTCAGAGAGGTGAAAGTGCCATGATATTAATTGCTGGAATGGAGCTTAGAAATCAAAGTCTCTGGGCACAAGGCTGGGCAATCTGTATTCTAATATTTCTGACTCATGAAAGCTTGATTTAGCATCTATTTTTGGATGGTTTGTGTTTATAGTATTACCTACATTATTTTGCCAAATAGCAAGTGATTAATTTGCCTTCTTAAATTCTAAATTAAATGCATTTACTTGTTACCAAGTTGGGAACACCAAGTTATGCAACAACTGAAGATAAACTAATTGCCTCAGCTGACTACATTCTGGCATGATATAACTGGGTTTAATTCAAAGATGTGCCTATTTTCTACAGTTGATCAGATCAATAAATTGCCTATGATATTTTCCAGCTAAATTATTGCTTCCCAACACACATCATAAATGCAATTAAGAACTGCCTATTGCTCCAAAACTGTTGTAGGTTAGGGACTATCAGCACTTGCGGTGGTAGAAAATGCAACGCTACTCTAAAACTCTGCAGTTTCACATTCATCTATCCAGGAAGTAGCGGATTATTATTTTCAGTTTGCATGAGTTTGTCTCAGGTAAACCACTGTAGATTATTATGATCCAAACACTTTCCTGAGACAGACAGTGCTTTGCTTTCTTTTAAGGACACCTCATTTTCTGTATCAGTCAGTAGCTAATCTATCCATTTAGAAACTTTGCCTAGGGAAAACAATTAAAATAAACTTAATAACTTTTCTATAATTTTAAAGTCTTCTTTATTAAAGTTCTGACTGAGGCCTTGAGGTAAAATATGAACAATAAAAAGTTGTATTAAGGTCAAAACTACACTATTAGATAGTTCTTTAAAATAAATACCCATCATTAGAAGAGGAGACAAAGAAGGTCATCAAGAAAAGTGAGAAGCCAGTACTCAGAAGACAGACAGACACCCTGACCTTGAACAAAGCAATTCTGCAATACGTTATCAATGCAGAAATGAAAATACATAGTGCAACTGAGGTAACACAGTCCACTAATTTCCTCCTTCACTATTTAGTTGAATGCTGTTCCACAAGTTCAGAAGAAGGTAAATCATGTAAAGAGCATTCCTTGTAAAAGGATGTGAGACGTAACGTAGTTCAGCAACTGAACATATGTCAACAACAATGTGATGCCGTGAAAAAAAAAAAAAAAAGTGTACAATTATTACTAGTTATTGTCTATAACATTCATAAATCATGTATTTTGCTCTGCTGAAGACTGGTAAAGCCCCACCTGGATTATGAGGCTGACTGTTGAGAAGTAATGCACAAAATATGCAAATAACTGAAAAGACTGCATAGAAGAAAACATCATCTGGAGTCCCAAAATGATCTACAAGCTATAATGGAAAGAAATTAGTCTGGTCTACAGGGAGAAAAAAGAGCAAATATGAATATATTTATCAAATACTTAATATTTTAGAAATGAAGGGAACAAACAAACAAGCAAGTTTACTCTGAATATGATTTACAGAAATAATAGATTTAAATCACAGCAAGAAATATTCAGAAGAGGTGTTAGAAAACACCTTTAATAGGAGAGCCTAAGCAATTGCCTGGTTAAGGAATCCCCATCATTTTGATAATGGTTGTGTAATCATTCAGAAATCATGTCAGGCTGTGGAAGATCAATGAGATGATATCTTGATGCTCTTTTGGCCTTATCTATATTATCCAGTGGATATACATGTGTACATATGTACCACTACATACTGCTTACATTTTCATGAGAGGCCTTTCTTATTTGAGGAATAAACTAGAAAAAGCATGAATACAGTGATAACTGCATAAAACTTGAGTCTCCATTCCTGACTTTATCTATTTAGTGCACTTTATAAGTTTTACAGTCATGACATAAGGTAGTAATTTCATAATTGCTTTTCAAAATACAGGTATAAAATTCCAATTATCTGTTTCATTGTTAACATTCATGACACAGTACATTTAGCAACTGCAATATTAACATAAAACTAATCACGCTCACATATGATGTGCTACTCTTTTTGCTAGTTTCACTAAGTAATATTATGTCATTGACATTTAAGTATGCTCCCTATTGATTTATCAGAAGTTCTGCTTGAAGTCTGATGACACAATATCATCCACTGATATTAAATGGCATGTGCATACATTTTGAGAAGGAAGATAAACACAGAAAATCATCAAAATCATGTTTTGTCATGCTGCTTTATTTCAAAGTGGCTAAAACAGGAGAATCATATAAAATGTTTTAACTGGTGACAAGCGACTGGTGTAGAGCTATGTAAAAAGGCATATAGAATATAAACTGAAAATTTCAGTCACATAAATACTAATTTTAAAAGAGATGCTGGATCCTATCCACCCTATAATATCCTCGGAAGACACTAATTATCATGTAGATATCACAACTGAAACTGGGCAAAAACTTGCTTGTTTCAGGCCATTCACTTTTAGGTAAACACATTAGATAGTCCATAATATATGATCCTCATAGGTTTGTACTCTAATTTTGCAAATCTTGCAAAACTTATTACTTTGATCCTGTAGCCATTAGAGAGTCTATGACTGTTTAGGTTTTGACCCAAGATGCCCATAATTGGCTTCAGTTCACCACAATATGTACTGAAGTTCCTGAGTTTTATTCACTTTAGATTGGATCCTGCTTGACTGAAAAGTGGAGCCACTGCTGTGTAGTAAAATAAAAGATCATCTCCAATTTCAAATTACAACACTGGCCAACAGTTGTCAGCTAATGGTATTTGTACCATCTGTCAAGAAAACAAAAAACCAAGCTGGATCTGCTATTTGCCCTTGGGAAGCAAACATGGTGTGTGCTGTGATCATCCATATCTGTCACCTCTTTGGAGTATGCTGACATTCCCATGTGGCCTGTGTGCCTGCCTTTCCTTTCAGTGGGCATCAGGAGCAGAGAAGCTTGTGAACACTGGCACCATACCCTAATTTGTACTTCATGGAATCACAGAATCATCTAGGTTGGAAAGGACCTTGAAGATCATCCAGTCCAACCATTAACCTAACCCTGACAGTTCCCAACTACACCATATCCCTCAGCGCTATGTTGACCCGACTCTTAAACCCCTCCAGGGATGGGGACTCCACCACCTCCCTGGGCAGCCCATTCCAACCCCTAACAACCCCTTCTGGAAAGAAATGCTTCCTAATATCCAGTCTAAACCTTCCCTGGAGCCATTTGAGGCCATTCCCTCTTGTCCTATCTCTTATTACTTGGTTAAAGAGACTCATCCCCAGCTCTCTGCAACCTCCTTTCAGGGAGCTGTAGAGGGTGATGAGGTCTCCCCTCAGCCTCCTCTTCTCCAGACTAAACACCCCCAGTTCCCTCAGCTGCTCCCCGTACGACCTGTGCTCCAGACCCTGCACCAGCTTCGTTGCCCTTCTCTGGACACGCTCGAGTCATTCAATGTCCTTTTTGTTGTGAGGGGCCCAAAACTGAACACAGGAATCGAGGGGCGGCCTCAGAAGTGCCGAGTACAGGGGTAAGATCCCTTCCCTGTCCCTGCTGTCCACGCTATTGCTGACACAAGCCAGGATGCCATTGGCCTTCTTGCCCACCTGGGCACACTACTGGCTCCTGTTCAGCCGGCTGTCAATCAACATCCCCAGGTCCCTCTCTGACTGGCAGCTCTCCAGTCACTCCTCCCCAAGATGTGGGTCTGCTTAGATGTGAGTGTTCAAAAGCACACTTGGGTACAGCAATATCCAAGACATAGATGGAGTTACCAAACTGTGGATAAAATTTCAAAGGATGTTAACAGTGAAAAATGTTGAAAGGTCAGTCTCTCACTTTACTGAGACATTTTTAAACTTCACAGGACTTGGCTTCTGTTGTTTTGTATCTTATATTTTTCATTTGCACCAGTGAAAAAAATGAATTGAAATCTGCTTCATACCTACAACTGTAAAGAAGATTCAACTTGTATAAAACTGTTAGTAAGAGGTGATATAACCAGAGTCTATAAGAATCTCCAGAGGGAATAAAACTTAAAAAAGTAGAATACTCTAAAAGAGAGACAAAGGCAAAGCAACATCCAAAATCTAGAAGCAAATAATTGAGAGATTCAGCCTACAGCTAAGATGCAAGTTTTTAACAGCGAGGGACTACTAAACCATTACCTCTGAAATCTCAGAAAATATAAAATCTTAAGTGAGTATAAAAAAAATCAGCAGTTCTGTTACAATAATATTCAGCATTTCATTTGTCTTTATGTGAACGATAAGTTAACCCACACAGACACTCACATTCTTTATGTAACTCTCCTAAACTTACTTTTAAAGAAATCTTTTTCCAGGTAAAGTATAAAAAAAAAAAAAAAATTTAAAAAAAAAAGTATGTAAGTTTAGACAGGGAAGTCCCAGTGACTGGGAAATTCAACCTGGAAGCACATTCTACTTAAAATGCTTCTATTAACAAATTACCAATTTTGATCAATTATTGTTTTAAAGAATAGAAGGTAGACATTTCTTTAAACTTGAGTTGAAGTGCTTATATTTATTGGCAAACACCGCCTTTCTGATAGCCATTACCATGATTTTTCCGTTCTCTGGCTGCTTTTGTTCCTAATAACCAAGCATTACTCAGCACAGACAAGAAACGTTTTTAAGAGCTGATTTATCCCTTCAAGTCTAGAGGTTTTGGTACTAGTAATCTTCAAGGACATCCAGGCCTAATTGAGCACATGTGGAGCTACAAAATGAGTAATGTACCAACAGGGATGGTAGTCTTGAAAAATGCAACCTGACTGGTAATTAAATGCAAGTGCATGTCAGCTTTTTGTAGTGGATTGTGAGATAATATCACAGCTCTTGTTTTATCTAACTTGTTCCTGATACCACTCTGCTTTGGAGTACCTAAACAGCAAGCACCCTGAAGTCACCTAACCGAGAAACTACATATCTACACTGTTAACATGAATTTTCTGAAGCGTGCAAACATCTTGTCTTCTCAAGGAGTACATCTGTATAAGTTTGTCTCTGACAAGACCTCATATGATTATCCAATAAAAAAAGTATAATTCCCTAATTGCTTATGATTACCAATCAACCTTTGCAGACAGCATAAACCAAATAGTGTGCATGTGAGAAAAGACTATTTATTCATGTGGTGTTTAAATACCTATAGGCATTGAACAATAGAGTGTTAGCAGAGACATATCAAAGACCCCTATTTTTTTCAGTTTCTATTACACTAATCAGCAAAGCTATTAACTTCCCAAAGTGCCTAAATGTATAAGGCAGAACTGAATTAAGCAAATCATCATGATTAATTGTGAAGATATTTTTCAAGCTGTATTTTGGCTGACCTTCGTGATTGAATTGGCAGTGCTGTAGAATATCCAGTGTCAGTTACAGAACTGGTTGAACAGTTGACTGCAAGTGTTGGACAAAATTTTCAAATGTATGTAATTAAGATGGAAATCAAACACTTGCATTCATATTTGCTCACATACAGGACCACACCTCTGACATTTGAATAATATATTTCAGCTCTCAGACATGGATTTTGGTGCCCTCAGTTAGGCATCAAGATTTTAAAAGTAGTGCTAATATTTTCTTTCTGGATTTTTTGTATTTTTCTTCTAGAATGTATTTTCTTTTCTGAAATCAGATCTCTAGCTAGCAATAATTTGACTTACTAAGTTGCTACCAAGGATGTGGGCATTAATGTGCTCTAGCAAAAGCTGGTAGCTCTCATTATAATGTCATTATCATCTTAGAAAAGCTCATCTGGCTTTCAGAGAAAAGATGACTGTTGTAATTGAATTTAATCCAAAGGTGCATATCTGTTTCATGACTTGAGAAGAGAGTGTAAATGTACCAAACCCCTCCAGACATAAACCAATCTAAATAAAGAGGTCAGTGAGAATGATGCATATCTACAATTTTTTTGTCTTTTGTGACTTTCATTTTTAGTAATAGCCATCCCAAAAGCCATAAAAAATGTCAAGTAAAAAGTGCTGTATTAAGCATCTGTAGCTTTTGCAACCAGAAATAAATAAGTGAATTTATGAAGTGAATTAGACACATTAAAACACTAACTGATTCTAAGCACAACCTCTTTGCTGTATTCTTTAAGATAAGAAAATGGAATCCTCTGTTAAAGCTCCTGAATCACCCTGAGGTTATTGTGAGGCCACAAATCTCTGAAGTGAAAATTTCTTCAGCCCTTGAAGAACAGCTACCTGAAAAAAGCACTGTTCTGAAAATGACCTTCTGTCAAGGATATATTCAGAAAGATTTCTATACTTGCCTGTAAGGTAACAGGGAGCAAGAATTAGTGTCTTTCACTTTTCAAAAGCCATTATGTATGGAGAGCTTTAGATGATCTATTACTTCAGAGAGTGAGACACAATTCCAAATTAAAATTTCCCTTCCGCAGCTTGAAAGAGATGGATTCTAAGACCATCTTCCTGTTCTGTTCCCCGCACCCTCAGCATCACAGTGTTTTCTTTGCCTCAATAAACTCTGGCTAATGCTTTTATTTTGTTGCTTCCTTGACTTCCTATCCAAAACAGAGGGGAAAATAAAAGAACCTAAAAAACCCAGAAAGGTAACCCTAGCAAGAAATCTCATACTCCTGTCTACAGTGAGTAGTCTTCTCTGGTTACTGGTGAGAGGAAGGGAGACTAGTAACTTCAAAAAAAGGTCTCACCATCATTCATTAGACTGGCAATTGAAAAAGGACACTTCATGACACATGTGCTAGTGTATCTGTTTTGCTTACTCCTGAAATCACAGGGTAAGATATTCTCTCACAAATTCAACCCTGCATGTGTTGCAATTAGGCAATGGTGACATCTTTACACAAATAATGCTTTCAAGCCTCATCCTACTTGTGAAGAAGCAGCAGCTTGTCACACTACATTTCACAGATTCTCAAGGGTTCAGATACCATGCTGGTAGTCTTAGTGAAAATAGTGAGGGCAGAGACTACAGAGCCATAGGTTACTGCTCTGTATTTTGGTACCTATCCAGGGAGACCTTGCTGTGGTCTTCCAATACTTAGAGGGGGCTTATAAGAAAGATGGGGACAGTCTTTTTGGTAGGGCCTGTAGCAATAGGACAAGCGGTAATGGTTTTAAATTAAAAAAGGTAGATTCAGACTATATATAAGGAAGAGATTTTTTTATTATACGAGTGGTGAAACACTGGAACAAGTTGCCCAAAGAGGTTTCAGATCCTCCATATGTGGAAACATTTAAGGTCAGGCTGGATGGGGCTTCAAACAACCTGATCCAGTTGAAGATGTCCCTGCTTATTGCAGGGGGTTTGGACTAGATGACCTTTAAAGGTCCCTTCCAACCCACGCTATGATTTATTTTAAATTTTAAAATACAAAGATTTTAACATTCAAAAGTAGATTTTAATTCTCTCTGTATGTTTGTGAAATAGCAAGAGATCTACAGATCTTTATAGTAATGTCACTGCCTCATCATCAGTTCTTCTAATCAATTCCACTGGAAATCCAACACTAGTAAAGAAAAACACAGCCACTGTTCAATTTTTTTGTTGTCTAAACTATGGGGAAGAGGGTTTCTGAATCATGACTTACATCATTTGAAGTCTCTTTTTCACTGTGATAATCACAGTAAGTACATACAGCAAAAAGAAATCTTGGATTCAAGATCTTCTCTATTAGCTGGCTCTAAAAGCAGCTTGGTTTAGAATGAGTTCCAGTTTGGGTATAGATTAAATATGTCACAATGGATTTTATGAAGATAAATAGGCAAGATACTATGAACTGAATTTCTTTTCTCCCACAGAAATCACAAGTATGCTTATGCATAAGCTAAAAATGTGTGAGTCGATGATCATGAAATCTTGCTCTCTTGTTTGATTGGAAATGCATCTGGTTTACTTAAGATCTTCTGAGAAAGGCAGGAAACCCTTGTAAGTGATACTAGGTAACGTAAAAAAACAATTTTCCACAATTCTCTCAGCAAAAGTAGCATTCAATATAATGGTCCTTTAAGGTGATTAGGCAGTTGGAGCACATTACTTGTGAAAGGAGGCTGAGAAAAATGGATTTGTTAAGTCCGGAAAAGATGAAGGGGAGGCTTTAATTGCTATCTTCATCTACTTAAAGGCGTGTTGTGGAGAGGACAGAGCCATTCTCTTCTCAGCGGTATACACTCAAATAAATATCTTTCCCTTTCTCGACATTTAAAGGATACTGCAAAAAGAGCTGATTTGATTTTATCTCTGATCTTTTAGTAGACTGGAGTCAGAAGGTCCAGGCAAAAATTGTCTCATAAAGAACATCTTTAGAAGAAAATAATGTATTTGTAAGGCCTAATTGATACCTGTCCCTTTTATTAGATTTCTAGAACATGGGGAGGTACTTTGTTAAGAAATATCACACAGAGCAAAGCACTCTGAATTATGCCTTTTATGTTTTATTTGGTCCACATTGCATACAGACTGCAAGCAGTTCTGAAACATACCAACTAAGGCATTAAATTGGATTTGCAAATAACTTTCAATAAACTTACAACAGACTTATTACTATTTTACTTATTATTAGAATCTAACCACATTAGTGTCTGTCTATACAGTTTTCACAACCAAAATATGCTCTAAATTAACAGGCCTTTATCTTTACTAACCAACAAATTGCGGGAGAGCTGAGCATGCACACAACCAGTGTGATCAAGCAATGCCCGTTTATTACAACTAAGAAAGCCCTTTTATAATGTTCTCCCGCACACGTGAGTTAACAGTACAAGTCCTCAAGACTGGACAGTTAACTTATCCCGCGCTTTAAACCTTCTTATGACTGGATAAAAAGTGCCCCATCAGCCTTGCCAGGCTTCCTGCCTGGTGGAACTTCCTCTTCCGTCCCAACCCCTGCTGGGGGTTGTTTGGTTGAGTTTCTCCCCCCTCATTCAGGGTTACGTCCTTATCGCATTCTTGCTCAGGCTGAGGCTCTTATCAGTCTTGTTCTCATGCAGGATTGCTCACATGTCCATTCTCTCACATAAAGTCCTCTTAAATCCCAACAACAAATAAGGTCACTAAAAGATTTCTGAATAGTAAGAAAATTTCTATAACAGAACATAAATAGCAATCAACTTACATCTAAGTTCAGTTCCTAGGTTTAGTTTTTCATCCATAAACTTCTGCAAAGCTTTTCAACAAGGTCAGTGGTCCATAATTTGAGGGAGCTGCTTGTTGCATATCCTACAAAGATATGAAAAGGAGACAGAACTCCTAGAGAGTAGTAATCCTCACTATGCTAGGAAATAGCGAGCTAGGTGTTCCCCTGCTGTACCTAGTTCCCACCAGCAGACAGCAACTGTTCAGGACTGCATTCTTAGGTTGGGATTGGACTCTTTCAGGCAATTTTTACCTTAGGATTTTACATCAGCACTTCATGCCTATACTCTGCATGGTCAAGACCAGGATGACCTGAGATGGTCTCACATTTCCAGCAGAATCTAATACTGTCTCATGACTCTATAACTATATCCCCTATGCCCTGTCAGTCGAGTGCAAGTTAAGCTCCAGTCATGTGTGGCTTTATTTGCAAGAATTTAAAACTTGCCTTGGCTGGATCATTTACTGTCTGCCTGCTTAAATCCACCTTGTAGTCATTTATGTTACAGTAGCTACTCCTTTGCTTCCTTGCAAATATTTAATGGCTCTCCAAAATAGCTGATATATTTCACCTAGCTCTATTGCCTTTAGTATTGGTAATGCCAGTCTCTGTTCATTTCCACTGTGTAAATACCCATACTACAGTAAATGTCATCTCAATATATATATAAGCACTTCCAGATCCTTCTGCATGACCTACTACAAATAAATATAGATTTTTACTGAGTAGATCAAATTCAAAATACATGCTAATTGGGCCAACGTACCCATGCACACCGCAAACATAATTTGTTGCATCCTATCTCATAATGACCTCATGGCTCAAAAGGAGACTCACACGTTGTGAAATTTTTGTACTTCTTGGCACTTCAGTTGCATTGATAGACATGTAATATATTTCAAGCAGTTCTTTAACTGAGGGGAAAAATACTGCAATGTCTAAAGAATAAACCAGAGAGCTAGATCTTGAAAGAAAAATGAAACTGTGAAAAAGATCATTGTCTGTTTTATTGCAGAACATATTTTCAGTTAGGAATAATACCAAAAAAAGACCAACAATTAGGGAAAAACAAAAACAAAAACAAAAACAGGCTTTATCAACACAGCCAGTGACTGCACTGTGTTTAAATTATTTAGAAAATTCAAGATACCTGAATATTTCTAATGAAATCAATTGGAATAGTAAAACGCCTGGGAAACATGTTAAGTTTCTTTAAGAATGACTTTAAAAATAAATGTAAACTTAATAAACAGTCTTCCTTGTAAAATCACCACTTATTCAAAGAGGAGGTGAAGTTTGCAGCAGTTTTATGCAGTAATACATAATTTTCTTCACATATAACCAAGAGACGGAAATACTGATCTCCAAACAGCACAGTTCAGGCTTAACTACTGAGCTAAAACTGTTGCTCTATGGCATAAATGCATACATATTCATTCAAAGGGAAGATTTTGGTCTCCTTGAAAATCTTAACACTGAGGTTGCATATATCTAGAAATTACTTTTTTTGTTTTTTCTTTTCACATGTTCCTTGTTTCTCACTTCCAGAATCCCAACGATGTTTGGCTAAGCAATGACAAGGAGGACAGCTACTAGCTGCACAAATCATTGCAAGTGAAGCAGCACCACAAGTAACTGACAGCAGGCACCCAGATAAGCCACTTTGAAAAAAGGTTCACTAGAGTATCTCGAAGTTAGACCTGAAAGGATCTGAAAAACACCACCGAGGAAGTCAAAAGAAACACTATTCCCAGCACATTATCTGGTTTAGAAATCTTTAAGAGAATTAAAGCCATACAGACCGACCACACCTTTTTGAATAGTGTGACACTCCTCATTGCCAAGTTTGTTGATATGCTCTGCCTTTATTTTTTAATATTCTTATTACATTATATTAGTTTCCTACACCATAGGGGGAAAAAAAAAAAAAAAAAAAAAAAAAAAGACTAGTCAAATTCATACTACTACTCTGATTCTTCTTAAAGCAATTCAGTATTCGTTCTGTGGGTTGATTACCTTTATCTCCTTGGTTAAGAGCTTTGCTAAAAATAGGAGTGGAAAGTATCAGGGAAGGGATTCAGGAAAAAAAGCCAACCCAACCAATCCTCCCCAAAGCTTTACAACACCTGTTTCAGCTCAGACAAAAGGCTGAAAAAACACCAGTGTCCCATGATTCAGTGAATCCAGGTCTGCCTATTCCTGGTTCCCTCCTCTGTTATCTACCAATCTTTCTGATTCCATCCAAGCCTCAGAATTTCTGTTAAAATTTTCTTGCCCTCCCCTTGCCACTTCAGTGATGCTGCCTCTTCTTTCATACTTCCTTGAGTATAGCTTCGCTGTGTAATACTGTAATTAAAACTCTATGGGCTACCTTGAACTGATACAATAATTTCCATTTACCAGAAAAATTGTTGCACTTTGAATACTGCATTGTTTGCGTTTTCTCCCAGTCTTGTTAGTTTGCATAAAAATGTGTGTTTGAACATTGCAGGTTACCTAAAGTTTTAAGGAATGCAGGTCACTCATGTGTAAGGCTTTGAGAAATACCATCTGGAGGACTGGACTCTGAATGTGAAGTCCTCACTGGAAACATTCTTTAGAAGCTCTAATGGCAGCTGCTTCTCACCGCTCTCCTCACACAGTGTTTTTGATCTTTCTGCAGCTATCTGTTCTCCAGGCTTTTTCCTTGCAAGAACCATGTAAGACTATGGGAGCAACTCTTGTGGAGCCCTCTGAATTTGTCTGACATGATCATGGTCAGTCCTGGTAAATCCAAACTAATTTGGTCTGAAAGCAATTTCTTCGGTTTCCAGTGCAATTATGGATCAATTTTGTTTTACTCAGGTGAAAGTTCTGGCACACACAGATGCAAAGAAATATATTCTGTAATATGCATTTCAGAGCAATCATTTTATAGCTGATTCTCCTCATAATTATCAATGCTCCACAAGTCTCATGCCACTGCATAATTTAAAGGAAATCCCAGTGAATACTTTAAGCAATGCAAGAGGTAGAGGACTTCCAAAAGCTGAGGTGTGGCATATGCGCTTATATATTAGCATCATTATTAGACAACTGAAATGTCCACATTCTGAACTAGCCACAAATATTTCAGTATTCCGTTCTGTTTCCACATAAGTAAGGAAAGCCACTGAGGAAATTAAGCAAAGAACTCCATTTGGGAAGCACAATCTAAGGAAAAATCTGACATCCAAACATTTGATGTACACTTTTCAATGTGCTTATAACGTCAGTAAAAATTACCATTAACATTTTCTATCTGAAGAAACTGAAAGGGGCAAGTTAGCCTGCACGTGGTCTATCTTTTCACACTCATAGATCTGCTAGTTCTGGGGTTCTCATCCTTTCAATAGCCACGTCTCAGCTAAAAAACTGTCAGGTGAATCCAAGTCCATCTACTGCCTGAGCCTTCCTCTGACACCCACCAGTCCTTCCTGAATCTACCTGAGCCTCAGGATTTCTCTTATAATTTCCCAAATTATGCTTCTGCTCTCCTCTTGCGACTGCAAGGATGCTGCCTCTTCCTTTTCCTCCTCTTTGCTCTCAGTTGTGCTCACACTGGTGCTGAAACCGGAACAATGAGTCTACTGAGATATGTCTCATTGTGTCAAGGGTCATTTTGATACCTCTGCACTGGAGCAGGGGAACAGTGCAGAGGCCCTGACACCAGCCCTGCACAGAGCCAGCACCATTCATTCAGCTTGTTGCTTGGAGTGCCTCAGGGGAAGGATCTACTCAGCAGAAATCACCTTCCGAGATCACATCATTCTCTTTTGTGGGATTTCGTGTTTATGCAGAATCAGTAACTGTGCAAGAAGGTGTGGAAAGCAGGCAGTAGGTCTTCCAGTAAAATATCTGCCACGTGTGAAGACAGTAATGGTTCATTGGTGAAACGGAATTCGTTAGTGATATCTAAAGACACTAGAATTTGACAAATGTATGCCACATCAAAATAGCGCTGAGAGAGCATGAGCTTTTTAGCAGACTTCTAATACAGTTCAGCTTACAATATAATTATTTGCTTCTAAGAAGGTTGTAGCTTTCCATACAGACTTTAAGAATCTAACAATAAGAACCTACAAAAGATTTTTCAGTTTGCTGCTTGCATATTATAAAATGCTGCTTTACAAAGAAGTACCTGACCTCGTCATGAAAATGAAAAATGTAATCAGTGCAGTTGTAGAAATACACGTCACTTTTGAAAAGTAAATCTTGTAATTCAGACAAAATCAATAGCTTCCAGAATAGACATTTTCAAGTTATTAAATTATAAGTTATTAAAACTCCAAATTAACAACTACTCCCACAAGGTACTGTGTATAAGACTATACCCTGAATTTATACAATGCACCTTCTGTTTTATTTACTTGCAAGAATAAAACAGAAAAAACATATATTGCACATAACTCTGTATGACTGATATCAACTAATCCAGTACTATAATACTCCAAAAGATGAAAAAGCAGTGGCAACTATGTCATCCTTTCCACCCACCAGCCTGTTTCAGATGAGTGTTATCTATGTTTTCAAGGTATCTGGAGACTAAATGAAAGTGAGTATGGAGTAGATGTCTGATGGGTGACTTATCTGGCATTAATGCTTTTTACTTGGTGGGGGAAAAGAAGCTAGTTTATGCTTAGCTCCAGGGCTCGGTGGAAAACATAAAGATTGACCAAGTGGGATAATGAGTGCTACCTGCAGGAGAGGATGGAGCTACTGTTAGGAGTTTGTGGACTCAGTCAAAAGAAAAGGGTGGAACAGTAAAATGGATGATTTTGTGACAACAGTGGGAGACCAATCTGTTTTGTTCAGAAGGCAAAATTGGGCTCACTGAGCCATTCACACTGAGAAAGAAGCACAGATGGCTTATTGACACATTTATCAGGCACTCTAGTGACAGTGTAGCAACTTCTATGCAACAATGAGATTTATGCTTCTGAAAAGTGTTTCAGTAAGGATCTATTTAATTTTTACCAAATTCACCCACAAATGTGCACATACAAATCTCATTTCCCTCAGTTAGCATGGCTGAAGGCAGATGAGAATCTCTAAGCCATACTCTGCTAAATACTGAAATATTAACTAAAATCTCTTATTGCTTCCCACCATCACTGTAAATCTTACTGGCATAACTGGGAGTTTTGTGAATAAAGAATAGAAGAGTATTTGACAGGCAGAAATTCTTTCATTATTCCAGCTCTTTGCAAAACAAAGAACAGAATAAAGTGATAAATGTCATCTCAGTTTGAATGAACTAGTGAAGAAATACTATTTTTGTCACAAAACTGGGTAAGATAGTGCTGGATAAACTGATCAAAGGCTTGCTAGAGCTTTGTATGATATAACATTCTTTTCAAATAGTTTCCTCATGATTGTCTGTACTTGCATAGCACCTTCGCATCATCAATGCTGCAGATTCTTTACTCTGAAGCTTGAGTATACATTGAGAAAATTAAAGAAGATCAGCTTTCTAGAAGGGATCACCTCTGGAGTAAGTTGTAGTTTATGTGAAACTAGTGATTATGCAAAGTGGTTTCTTTCTTATTCTTAGTCAAATTGCCAAACAATTTTGCACTGCAATGTTGAAGACAGTAGCACAACAGAAGACTGAAACAAGAGGAGAATAGCAAGAAGCTCTGCTGTACTGCAGCATCTCCCTGATCAGTTCATATTCAGTCTTTGTTCCAGCAGAAACTTCCAATCCGTTCTTTCATTAATCCTGGTGACCTACAGAGGTTTACAAAATAAAATGGCCTTTGGAAAGGAGATCCACTTCTTTTACTTTGTGATTAAGACTAATTTGCAAGATAGTGATTTTCTTTCTTTTATTTCCAGATTCTTCAGAACCGATCACATTTTTTTCCTGTTTTGAAGACTCTTTTCATAGGGAATTGGTCACAAATATTCAAAACCTGTAATATAATGTATAAATATTATATGTCAGTATTTCCCTGTTTCTCAACTCAGTGAACACTTGAAGCAGATAGAACATCAGCTTTTTGAAATTCTGCAAATTCTGCAGATATTCCTCCATGTAGCATTAACATTCACTTTCTGTGAATGCTTCTGCCAGCAAAACCCTATTCCTCAAATGCCAGTATACACCAAATGCAAATAAAGTGCAAGCTCAGCTTAAACTACCTTGCTGTAAACACTCTAATGAGATCTACAGAGCATGTATTTGTAAAAAGTTTCAACTTTGTCTATTTGATATAGCTTATGACACAAGCAGTGAGATGTAAACACACATACCAATAGAAGATTGTATTTCATGATACATGGAAACTTTGAAATAAAAAAAAAAAAAAGGAATGAGGTGTCAAAAAGAAATAATTTATACAACACTGCTGATCAAAACACGAGAATATGCATGATAAAATTGACTGTATGTTAGAACAGCAAATACCTGATGCAAGGAAAGTAGATTTTTCAGTTTTAGCTTTTATTCCATCTAAAATACCAAAAGTGTTTTGGTAAGTTAAAATAAAAGACCTACATCCTCCTCAGGTAAAGTACTAGCCCTGTTCTACAGACTGTGAAACCACAGCAATGACTATTTAAATGCTGCTCCCTAGATGAGATGGAACAACTAAGATCAGGAGCAGAAGTCTTTTCCTTACACTCAGTCCTGTATTTTGACTGTCTTAATTTGATTCACTGAAAATGTTTTACTCTTACTCTAAAAATCTTTTTTTTTTTTTTGTTAATCTGAATCCTACACACATAATTGCTCAGTTTTTAAAAATAAAAAAAATTAAAAAAAAAAATCTTTCACTGAGCATCTTGATAGCCCTTGTTTTTTTCAGGAATAAGGTGCCAGTACCCTACCAGAAACGATTCTGTCCAAAGAGAGGAAATAAACTGTTTCTATCATATGGGCCTATGGGATTCTTCAAGATAAAAAATGTTACCAACATTCTATCTCTTTTAAGAAGAGCATTGTGCTTTTTGTGACTGGATGTACAGCAGCTAAAGCATGTATGATAAACCTTTGGGATGCCACCAGTCCTTGGAAGACAATAACCAATGCTAACTGGTTTTCAAGAGTGCCAGGAGACCAGGTAAATCCAAGGATTAGTAATGGACATAGATCTCTTCTATGACACCACATCAAATGCAACTGAGATTGACGGTTTTTACCAAAATGATGGTTGGGCAGTCTTGACTGATTTTTGGCCAGCAGATATGGTAAAACAATTTCTATTCAAGACAGGATTTGAATCTTCTCATCAAAGCCAGCCCAGCATATAAAGTCTGAAACAAGCATAGCTAATAAGATGTATTCTGTTCACCTGAATGTGGATGAGGAAAATCATCACTACCCAGCAGTGACCATGCTGTTAAATTAAGTTTAATAATAACAACCTTGTTCTTCCATTCCTACAAAAAACATGACAAACATGGTTGATGAATAAAATATGAGGCATTTTCACACAGTCTAGCACAAGCTGAGGCAATATATGATCCCTTTTCCTTTGCTTAGCCCACAGTATGGTGGAGTGTATGCTGTCATATGGTGCCTTTGGTAAAAATTTGTGTCCACTTAAAAGCAGGAATCAGATGCTAAAAGAAACAAGAAATGGCCTTGGGACAAGAGGGGACTGCCAAGTTCATAGGTTCTGCTTTCACAGTCAATTACATCATGCAATGTTTTTCATGAGGCGATGACATACCACTTTAAAGTAATTAAGGCTTTCCACCACTACTATGATTATTATTGGGAAGCTGTTTCCAACTTGCCACTCTGACTGTTACACTAGTGAGGTGTACTCATGGATATTTTATGTTTAGTTTTTCTAGTACTAAGAATGACTTGTAATTTCAATATCTCATTCTCCTCCCTGGAATGACACTTTGCAAAAAATTCTTCCTATTTCCTATAATATTATTATAGCCACATAAAAGAATCATGAAAAGAATCACCTCATCCCCAGAGCTTGCAGAGATGAAGGGAACAATTTTTTGTCAGCATATAACATCTATATAAAAGGCTCCAATTTTAGTTTGAGGCCTCTTAACACAAAAAATATTAACTCTAAATCATGATTGTTAAAATATTGTTAACAACTTAGAATAACATCAGTTAGTCATGTTATATTCAAATCTAAAATAATTTTATTTTCTTGTGGTTTTCAACCACAAAATCAAGTTGCATACCTAGATCCAAGGAATTACTGTGTAAACAGGATTTCTCATGACAGGGTAACATTCAAGTAGCCCTACAATAGACCCTCTTTGAGAGGACAAATAACTTTCCTGAGTTATCAAGACAGTAGCACATTCATAATGTAAATGCTTTTTAGCAAAAACTCTAGTACACTTTGAAAAAAGTACAGCTTATGGAACATGCCCAGCTTATGCAAATATAGTCCAATGATACTGTCTATGTATTCTTCAGTTATAGAGTTTATAATTCTCTATCAAATAATATCCAAGAAGCAATGAAACATTCCTCAAACACTTCTCGTATTAAAAGCCTATAGCTGTTGGTTTTATTCTTTTTATTAATACTTTTCAAGTAAATTCTGCTGTATTCTATAGCAATTCCTAAAAAAATCTCATTTAAAAAACCACTTTTATACAAATCACCAGTTTATTACATCACTGAGGTTGCAATATAGAAAAATGCCTGTTTTCTTATACCTAATACTCTGCAGAAGTTCAGCACAAGTTAACAGCAGCTATCTTCAAGAGAAAAAGAGATTATGAATCCAGGAGTGTAGCTAGATAAAGGACATAGGAACAAGAGAAAAATGAGGGAAGGTGGACATGAATGACATATAAATGAGCCCCAAATGTTCTTGACCTGACATTTAGCCTGACACTTTTCAGACCCTAGTAAATATTTATTGGAAGAATTAAGAACATAGGTAAACCATTTTTAATAGAAGCTTTACAGTCTACCAACCTTCTTAACTCCTGTATTCCACTCATAAGTCACTCTGAGACCTTTACTGTATCTGGTACAGCACTTCCAGTCCACCCACTGTGGAATGGATGTGACTGGAACAGTACCAGTGGAGCTGCAGAGGAACTCCCACGTACCCCCTGTCACTTCTCCCCAAGGTCTTTGCAGCACCAATCCTCCATGTTTAAGAACAGATGAACTGCTTTTGGCAGCACTTTTCTTGAACAACAGATACTCTGTCATTGAGCCAACAGAACATCCACATTGCTGATATGCATATCAGGCAGAACTCAGAACATCCACAGCATCTGACCTCCCAGACCCCCATAGCATTACTGCACATGTGTAGGAGAAAACACTGTACTGATGCTGTCATTAGCAGTGGTATTGTTAACGCTTTTTAAGTCTCTCTAATTTATTTGTGTATAAGCTAATAAAGCGATGATTAGGCAATTTCTATATTCATTGTGCACAGTAGTGGATGTTGCTTGTTTCCGTAAAACCTTAAGATCAACTAAGAAAGAAGCCTGCCTGCATGATCCAGTATTGGGCCTGAGTTATAGAATCAGAGAATTAGGTCGCTTTTTCAGTAATACAGTTGTCAGCCAGAGGTAGCCCTAATAAAAACAGAGATTTCACAATTTTGGACGTTTCTCTGAGAACACAACCTAACTTGGTGGTGCCTGAACTATACAAACCTTTTTGCTTTCTTACACCTCAGCTACTAGATCATCAAATATAATATGACCTTTATTAGCCATCAGGAGTAAGCAAAGCATCAGTGATGTGTTACATTCAGATATTCAATGAAATCTCCTATGCTCTGTAGGTATGTTTACAGAATTATTTCTAAATTGGCATAGCAGGTGGCAGGAACAAAGATGATATTCACCCTTGCTGCAGTTGCTTGCTCATCCATCTGCACTCTCAGTTCTTATACACAGTACTCTTGCAGAGACTTACAGTCTGATCATGAGGACGTGGTTTTATCTTTCAGGATGCCTATCTCCCCAGAACACCCACTTCAAGATCTATAAAATCAGATGATGTGCTGCTCCCCAACAAGTTACATAAACCAAGATGGATCACAAGGACAAACAGACTGATACCTTGCCAAATATGAAGAAGCTACAAAGACCCATAAAAGCACAACAGCTCAGTAGAGGTAATGTGCACCACTGTCAGATGTTCCATCAGAACATCAGATTTGACAAGAACCAGCCTGGCATTGGTGGCCGTCTATAACCAGCCTGATCTAGCATGTTTCAGACAGTCAGGGGGCAGCTTAGAGAGAAAGAATTATTTATTAAAATTCTTCACTTTGGTAGGAGCTACCCAGGCTGCTATCTGTCTAAAGTTTCTTCTTAAGGGAAGCCCCAGCAACTTTATGAGAAAGAATTCAGACAATTTGTTTCCTATTTCTATGATGGGGGGTTTTTTAAAGAAAATAGATCTCATGTTTTCATTTATCTTTAGTCTGTTGTTCTGATGAGTACAACACCACAGTTAATGAAAACACTTTCTCTCTTAAAGAGGTTTAATGGTTATGAGAAGATCTTTGGGGAATAGGAGATATCTGTCAAACTCCTTAACAGTGTGTATACAATATTTTTTTTCATCATCAGTTTTGCCCAGCTATGTACTTAACCTTCATGTGATTCACTGCTTATTTACATCCATGTACATGAGTGAGAAAGATATCATCCACAATTAGCATATAAATATCTTGTAGCGATTGCTCTAATCACCTAATTTTTTTCTTGAAAAAAATTTTCCTCTCTGGGTTTACTTGAGTGAACAAAAAAGGAGTAGACTGCTTCTTCCCATGGGGCAGCTTTTATACTGACCTAAGCTCTGGTAGCTTTCTGGTTCTAGTTTAGAACAGCTGTGGGACAGCGACAGACTATGACATCATCCTGTTAAAAGATCAATGAAGCCATAGTAGTTCAGTCTCAAAATATTTCCAGTGATAAGGTTATGGAAAGGACTACTGTGGGAAATAACTGCCATACCTTGTTCCTGTGTGGAAAGTTCAAAAAAAAAAATCAATTGTTTTGAGAAGTACATCTGCTTTGGCAATGATTTGCACTACTGGAAATGTGCAGGGAAAGAATCACAGAATAGAAAACAACCTGCTTCTGTCCATACTTTTAAAGTGACAGATATTCCTGCCATTTACCCAAGACATTTCATTGCAATGAGAAGATTTTCCTATTTACAGGAACACTGAAATGCATTTTTCTATCTGAGACACAGATTCTTTATATCCTGAACTGAAAATTGTTACTTTTCATACAAATACCTACCATTTTAGTGTCACTAGTTTTGTTCAGACACTGAAAGAAACAAGCAACCAGCAGGAATACCCAGGTAATCCTGCTGACCACTGTAGTGAAAACAATGTGCCCTCACACATTTGAATTGACTAAATCTTTCATGATAACAGCTACTTATACACCTAGGGATTTATTAATGCTTTCCTCTCTGAAGCTTCCTGCAGTACACTGTTTTTTAAGATATTTGTAATAACCTTCAGAGACAGCTTAAAAGTTTCCAAGTTCATATGTACCATAATGTATGTACAAATTCTTCTTTCTAACATTGTCATGCACATCAGAAATCTGTCCCAACAAAATATGGAAAAAGCATTGAAAGCTCAGGTACAGTTCTAGGTGTTTGAAAGAGAAAAAAAATACAGCTAAGACATTTAATTGTTTGCTTCAGTGATACCAGGAGGTTGAGGAACTATGGTCACCTAATAACAGCTCTAGATCAATGGCTTGATATAGACACAAAGGAACCATTGGTTGGTTTTTTCCTGTCATTTCATTCATGTGCCATGATTTTTATTCCCTCATTTCTTTTAACTTCTTAATCTTCAACTGGAGCTTCCAGCATTCTAATGAAATTACAGATGTAGGTAAATAAATATCTCCTAAGTGACCTAAAAAGCTTTTTCCCTTTTGTATGCTGTGTCAGTTTAGTACGTGACACAGAACAAAAGCACATTTAATATGAAAGCAGTTATTTCCTCCCAAGTGAAGCTGTATTATTTTATAGTTCGCTTGTTCCATGTTGCCTTCCTTATTCCTTATGTTGCTTATACTATGTGCCTATCCCCTTGCAAGAAACTTGCAACACAAGCAGAAACCTGCAAGTTAGGATCCAAATTTTCAAAAAATAGTAATAAGATGTTCAGTGTTGCATCTATGGAATATCCATCTTAAGACTCTTATGGACTGAAAGCCCACAGATTTTGACTGGGGTTACAGATTTCAATGTCTCTGGAGAGTTAGGACAAAGGTATCTTGAGCCAAGTGTACAAAACTTTACACGTCAGATCTGTGACCCAAAAGAAGGTGATAAGGTGCAGCGGGCGGAGGAAGCAAGCAGCCGATTCAATGTGAATGATAGAGCGAGCTTCAACTTTATTGAAAGAAATCACACCTTATATAAGCACTCTACAATACACTACTTGTAACTCTATTGGATACATTTAAGAAACTACATTATAATATCTCAGCCATTGGGTACATCTAAAAGGTCACATTGTAATATCCCAGCCCCTTGTGGCATTTCTGGTATGCATAAACATCTTTCTTGCTGTGAACCTGCCTCCCTTCGAGGTCTGTTTTTCTCTCACCCCCAAAGTCATAATGCGCCCCAACTTATCTCTTTGTTCTCACAACAGTCCCTGTTAGCATCACTGTACGCTGTTTTTTTTCCTCTGTTTACCTCAGGTGGTTGTGACTGACTTCTGCAGGGAGCAGTGGCCGACCAGCTCCTGCAGGGAGCCATGGCCTTGCTCTCTGCAAGCCATTCTCCAACAATAAGGTACAACAAGATTTTTAGAGGGAGTGATGAAACAAATGACCCATATTTATACTAAGTGTATTTCTATTGAATTCAGTGGCATTATGTCAACTCGGAATTTGACAAGTAACCTCACATGCCACTTAGAAAACCAAAATTTACATACTGGAGATTTTGCAACATGTGATGGCTGTGAACTGTTCACTGAAAACATTAATTATGTGTAATAAGACTTCTTTCTAAAACAAGCAAAAGTTATAAAATGTAATGTACCAAAACAAGGGTCTTTCTAATGGAAATACCGACAAAGTGTCATAACAAAATAGGATGTTATCACAGAGAAAAGGGAAAAAAATGCTAAAGAATTTATCAATCTAAAGAATGGCCAAATTATTTGCACCACTTGTGTAGTAAGAAAGTGGAACATCTATACAGATATAAGTACTCTGCAGGCAGAACTACTTTAGGCAGGAATTTCACATAGGAAGCAGTGTAATAATGAATAAACAGTTTCCAAACTTTTCTTTTTCTTAGTTTGAAATAACTGTTCATTTTCTCTAAAAGCTAATGAATGACTATAGGGAGATAAAGTTGTGAGGATCAGACATAGATTTCACAGATTTATACAAGGTTACCTCATTTACCTAATTTCTTCCTTACTTAATGAACATTAACAATAAGGTATACTTGGGATCCTAAGGTCAAATATTCTTACTGATATTGATCTTAATTCAGGTAGTCAGATTAAAAGTGACAATGAAAGAATCTGCTTTGTTGTGTGTTTTTCCTGTCATATAAGCTTCATTGTAATTATTCAGATGCAGTAGCAATTCCTCTATTAAGATGGATTTCATTTTTACTTAAAAGAAAAATATATTACCCTTTAGGTGTGAAGAATTTATCGTATTCTTTTCCAACTGACATCACAAATCTGTAACAGAAATGTAACTTCTTGAGAATCTTCAAGTAAGTCTGCTACAGTTTCTAAGAGAGAATTATTATAACAACTAAGTTCTTGAAACAATCTCACAGCATAAATCTTTAAAGATGTTACTTTTTTTTTTTCCATTATTTGTCATATTGTGTTAAGTTTCTGATAGCTCAAAATTAATGCTGTTTTCCACTATATAGATTACTGTAACATTGCTTAATGGGACTTAGGCTCCTTTTGTCCTCTATAAACACAGTGGTAAGATTCCAGTCTTGAAGTTAATGGAATTTTCGCTTATTTAAGGAAAGAAGAGGCTGACTGATAAATTCCCACTTCTGATGATACAGAAGAGAGCTTCCTGTCTTGTTAACAAAAGTTTGTCAACATTTAAAAAAAATTCTTAGCTGGCATACCTCTTGGCCTCTGGTAAAATATGAAATATACATCCTCTGCTTGGTTCATCACCACAGATTACACCAATTTCTTATATATAGAAAGGAAGGTCTCGGTGTTATTTTTTCTTTCTCCTCGATATTAAAATTAGATAAATATTCAAGAACTGAAAAACAGACAAATGTGAAATCCTGTCCAACTTTCAAATTTCTGTTATGTGCTGTATGAAGTCATTCCCAAAAAGGCAGCAGCCATGGCTTAGACACTTAAGCTGAAAGAGGTACTCAGTCACTTTATTGACCAGCTTCTACAGGCACATAATGCGCATTTATTTGTATGGGTACAAACTTACTCGTTTTTATTCAACTGTAGAATACAGGGAAACAAAAGTCCTGATTTCAAATTCTGGTTCCTGGGGAAGTGTTGCATAGGAACAACAGATGATTTAATTAAGCACACGGCTTTGGCAGATATTCTTTCAGAAATAACGGGAATGAGTTAATTATGCAGAATGTACCAATGATGCAGACTCAAAAATATCAGGTGGAACACCTTTGTCCCCTGGTTCCTGGTTTGATACATCCTCCTAGTTAGGAGTTAAGTCAAAGAGTATTTATTTTCCACGTAAGCCAGTAGCCAATTTTAGCTAAGTATTGTTTTTTCTATGTGATGTTAAAAGGCATTGCCTGTCTCGACGCAATGGCTGGCATCAGGTAAGAGACTCCTAATATTGTTTGTGTGCAGGTTCTGTGACTGGAGGCTAGATGATTCCAGTGTGCAATTTCTGTTTTCAGAATTTGTTACCTTGGAAGTTTGATCTATGAAGCTAATGCAAGATTCATATTTTCAGCCAAGTCTTTGTCTTAAATGTGCCATGTCAACATTCTTATAGATTTATAAAAGACATTTCCTTTTATTTTGTGTAGTAGTAGAAGTCATAAATCCCAAAGTCATGTCATGTCATTATGGTAGGTACTTCGGACAGTAACTGCCTGAGGAGTTCAGACTTTAAGGATTTGATTGTGCCACTTCCTGTTTAAACAAACATAGTATTTTGCAAGAAGATTTATTCCTACAAAGCACTTATCAAGAAGCCAAATCCTTTTCCTCCATGAGTGGATCAATAAAAGAGCATTACTTGTTGCCCAGTAAAGTCTTGTACCTACAGACTAATAGACACTTTCAGAAAGTGGTCACAACATTTTACTATGCCTCAAAATATTATTGTACATTTGGAGTCTGCAGGCAACATGATTCACTGCTGACAGGACACAGCTGGTATTCAAAGATGTGCAGAGATTACAGTATCTGCAGAATACATATCAGAGTTTTCAAGATACTAATTGGATCTGCTGCAATTTGGAAATTCCTATACGACTGGAAAGATGCAATGAATTGTGCTCAGCCTCCTCTGCTGCTAGCACTCAGCAGGAATATTTATGACAGCAACTAGAAGTAAAATCATGAAGGACATGCCATTGTCCTATCCCTGGATGATATATGTGGATACATACTGGGAAATGTAATACAGTAGTGTATTTATCACCTCCTATGGCTTTGCATACTCTTGTCACTTCTACAGGTAATAAAAATTGATGTGCATATTTAAACAAAGCCTCCTGCAAGTTTGCAGTCACATAAAAAATGGTGCAGTTAGGCAGCTAGATTTACATAATACTCAGTATATATGCTAAGGTGATTTTAGCACAGAAATTTCAATGAATTTTTTAAGAGTTCATTTTCCTTTTTGTCATTTTATTAAGCTGAAGATTCAACCCTATGTACCAAACAGTGGGTGCTGTCTTGATCATAGTTTTAATCTAAAGGTTAAAAGCCTGCTGCCAGTACTAGCCCACATTAATTATGTTTACTGTCTTCCACTGATTCCAGAGAAGTGAGGATCATTGTTCAACATATAGACAAGCCTACTGTTTTCCACGCACTTTTGTTTCTTCCTATACTTAGAAACTTTGTTCTTATAACACATCTAGGTTTGGAATCAAGCCTATAAGAATACAGAAGGATTTTTCTTCTGATGACTGTTCACTCCAGGCTAGGTTCTTGAACTGGCAGAAAAAAAGGATGCTAATCCTGGGTTGTTTTGTTTTGGTTTTTTTTCAATGAATTCTCTTCATGACTTCAGGCAACATAAAGAAGGGTAAATGATAGAACAATGAGAACACAGTGTACTGGAAAAGCAATAAAGTAAATAGGGTCTGTAGGCAGAATTTGACCCTCCCAATTGAAGATACTTGTCCACTTTGGAGTACAATTGCTGCAGGCTCCTTATACAATCAAAGATCTGTAAGTATTCTTAGATTACCATAATTATCCTCTGGAGATATCTCTCTCTAGTGACTAAACAGAGGAGAGTACAGGCTGATTACACCCAAGTCTGGCACACCTAGAGATGGGCCTGGATGTATTCCATCTAAGAAATATTTGCCACGCTGGAGGATGATTACTGGACAGAAATACTGGGACTGGCATGAGGTTCCCGAGAAGTAAAAATGTATCCTCCAAGCAGGTAAAATAGTGGGGCTGGAATAGCAAATTTGGGCTCAAAAATGATGAATGAAACAAACTAAAAGGTATCAAATCTGAACAAATTATGGGAAGTGCAACTGCAATACATTAATTACATGAAACCAAGATTTCTAAACCTGCCCTGCAAAGATATGTTAGATACCATGCCAAAGCACATGTCCTGTACCACTTCTGGTCTACATGAAAGACAACACACAGCTGCTGCTCTTAATTAACTAAAGTGGCAGCTGTCGGCCTGAAAAGGTTCCAGCTCTGCTGATGGTAGTTGTTAGAATGATGCTGTGTCAAACAACTCAGTTTAGTTTTTGCATGTTTGTTTAGCCTGGAAATTACACATCTGAAAGCTGACATTAAAACAAGATTAAGATTGAAAAGTGCAGTTCTCTGGGAGACTAATGCCAGAATTACACCGAAGCTTCCTGATAAGCAATTCAGCCAGGATGACAGTCCAGTGGGGCACATGCAAGAACAAAACTACGGGTTCCTGGTGAAGATTCAAGTACATGTTGCCTAAACGTTAGGAGGTTCCCTAAATGTTAAACAGGGTTTTCATGAAGCACCTTGCTATATTCATGAGTCTAATTTAGTTGCTCATGTCCACCTGTATGGCTGGGTCTCTGATTCGTCAAAAAAGTGGTTTTAAAGGGTGGTGAAATGGCCAGAAACAGTTTCTGTAGTCCTTTTTGGAAGTGCAGCATATACTCTCTTCTAGTAGAGGGTTGTACTCATGCTCCATTAGCAGATTATCAAGTGCTTGGAGAAAAGATGATGACATACACTTTTTCAGGTTATCTACCAAGGGCAGCTGTGCTAATAAGCAACATCATATATCCATACTAGGATTGTGTCTGTGCTTTCCCTCCCTATGGGGCACACATGAAAGCACAAATAAAATTAGGAGTTAGAGACTGACTGCAAACAATCTGCAAACAAGAGATGCATACATTTATGAACTGGCAAAGATAATGACAAGAGCCCTGTACATATGGGATATTCCCTTTCATCTTTATTTCAAGTGCAGTTGTGTAACAGTAGCATCAATAGGCCCAGATTATATTAGGCTCCACGCTACAGACTGTACAAGCCAGCAATTGCTCCAGGAGAACTGTGGAAAAACCTTCTGAGAAAACAGGATCTTGACAGTAAATATCAAGTAACCTTTTCTTTATTCTCTACAGTATCTCATGCATAAATACCAGATACTACAATCTTTGCCTGGTACAAATTCAGGAATATCACACCAGCTACTGCTGTCAGTTGGGTTTCTTTAGACTCCATATCCTGTTACTTGTTAGTTTTTGTGAGTGACCTATAAATCCTAATGAGCTGTAGTTCATTTTCTACCAAAGAAAGATGGAAAAATTGCATTCATTTTTCATGAGGGATACATTCTGCAAGTTCTGCTGGAAAATAATTCCATTGAATTAGATTGTTTCTGCAGTTGCTAACTTAAATAAGATCTATACATGTAGATGCCCTTTTAACATTACTTTGTAAAGAAATGCACGTCAAATTAGAAATGGTTCAACTTCTCTAAAAATTCAAGATCTCTTGCATAAATGATTTAACAACAGATGAATGCATCACTTGTATGTAAGAAAGAGAGAGAGAGTAGCTAAAAAAATTTTCAAGTAAAAACTAGAGCATTTATTTTGCATTATTTGCCCAGGCTTCTTTACTAAAGGTATGCCATTGTTCAAAAACAATGGCTGTAGACAAGAAGGTTGGCAAGCTCCCAGATTAAGTTGACAAACGTTTTTCAGGCGATAGATGAGGAGCATTAAAACTGCTATTCAAATTCAATTCATTAAGCTTAATGGACGAAGCTCAAGCTAAAATATGAGCTTCAAGTCCTCATGCACAAAACTCCAAATACATTCCCATTTGCTCTTGTGCTAGGAGCTTTCTTTAGAAGACATACAAATTAATAAAGAGAAGACATCTCTGAAATCATAGGTTTGATTTTATTGTTTTTACATAACAGCAACTTTAAAATGGTGCATATTTTATTTTACGATTAAAAAGAAAAAAATAGCCAGGTGCAGAAAGGGTGAGAAAAGAGGGACAAGCCAAAGGACTGCTGTGTCAAATTTCTGAATCTGGGGAGCTAAGGCTATTTTCTTTTTTTGTTCTCTGATTTATCCTCCATTTTAGAATTGCTAATAGTTTTTCTAAGCTCACAGTGAATGAGACACACACATTCTTAGCACCATAATTTACAGTTGTAGGTGCTGAAGCCACTCATGCCAGCTGAGCCCATACAGCATAAATTATACTTTGTCACCCCATTTTCTCCATGAGGTGTTTGCACAAACATTTTTGCATATTAGCAATTGCAAGGTATAAAACTGAGGGATACAGAGCTGTTACTGAAGACATAGCTTCAAAGAAGTGCCTTTCTCTACAGCTGAAAGCATTTGAAATAAAAAAAAAATCCACATAAATTGTTTTGTCAGAAAACAAAATATTTAAGTAAAAAAAGTGGGGATTTTATCCCCTAACATGTTTTGGTGTGGAATCAATGAGAAATTCCATTCCCATCCACGGTATCAGTAATCATTATGTGAACTTTTCTTTTAATATCAGACAGAAATAAGGAGAACAAATGAAGATAATTGTTAGCAAAATTAATTCTCTTAAAACCTTATTTGTGAAATCTTAGTGGGTTATTAGTAGTTACTTACTTCTAGTTAGTCTCCAATAATAAAGTAATAGCACAAGAAGTACTGCAACAGTTATCCATTACACTAAATAAGGTCATGATTCTGTCAGCCTCATGTTGAGAAATACCTTGTTCTGGATTTTTGTCCTAGTAATATGAATAGGTCATATTACAGATTAAGGCGCTATTAAAAATGAGCTAAATTCTTGAATTATTCCCTAAATAAAAAGAACAGCTCACTCTATAAATAATAGAAGCCATGACATACTTTTAATCTTACTACTAAATAAAAAGTTTGGTTGTTCAGACAAAAAGTTTAGTATTCATGTCAGAAATCACTTATTGATAGGAAATCACAAGTTCTTGCAGAGTTACAAACAGAGCATTTTCAACCACTTACAGTGACATGTGTCATTACTCCAAGAATATTTTGGAAGTTCTCATCTTTTAGTTTTTCTTTGGGTTGGTTTGTTTGGGTTTTTTTTAAATGAAAATCTACCTAAAATACACTTTCATTAGTAATTTTTCATCTTCAGTACTCCCTGTTGAAAGTAGGCAAATGCTGCCTTTCTTCTCTGACTTGCTGTGTCTACAGTTTGGGGCAGAGAAGGAGAGACCTTTCCGAAAGATAGATGAGTACCTATTCTCATGTTTGAAAACTCTTTTTTGTTTACTATTCTGTTGATGACTGTGGAGAGAGACTTTTCAGATATTCTGAAGACTGGCATCCATCTTCCTTACACCACCAGTGCAAATCTATCTTGTTCTAATAGGAGTTGTATTAGCGTTTTAATTTTGTTTACTGCAGAAGAGGCATTCAAAGAAAATTTAACAAAAGCACACAATTACCATGCACAAAATACCGATTGCATCTTAAACTAAAACTATAGCTTAATATTGTTTACAGTCCTCAATGCTGAGAATAAACCTCATTAGTAAGGGAAAGCAGACAGATTTTGGCTCAGACCTTACAGAAAAACTGTTGCTTATCTGCTCTGAGGTATTCCCGGTAAAGTAAATGGATGATAGATTTATCAATTTTTCCCCATTTGTTTATCATTTAAATATTAAATTGAATTGTATATTTTGACATTATACAAAAACCAAGTTAAATTCAATATTATGCAATACTCTCTGAGTTTCTATATACATAATTCTATAGGTCAAATCATCCACTATACATCAACTTGTAAAAAACGTGCATGCTTTTGGACAATTAATTAAGACTGCACATTTGCCTTTCTAGAGTCATAGCACTCTTGCCATGATTATATATCTAGCTGTCATCAAGTTGCACTTTCTGAGATGTTCTTTCCTTTGTGGAGAGATAGACCGGATGATCTAATAGGTCATTTTCTATTCCTGACTTCTATGGCTCAATGAACAATAAATAATATTACTGTGTATATGTAATGTCTTGTTCCAGCAATAAAATATTGCCAACAAGACACAAACATTACTGAAATTGTGATATAATGCCTCAAATGTCCAGACGTAAGATCAATATATCACACACAGTATAATTTTTCCATATCGTGGGCCATACTTAATGCTGCTGTTGCTCAACAAATCAATTTGGTTTTCCCCACAAATTAAAAAAAAAAAAGAAAAAAGGAAACATGAGTTATAAAACCTACAAAGAGAATCCTATGAACTAAGACTTTTTGTCTTTTACTTTCTTTCAGAAAGCATGCTACAGATAAGCAACAATCTCTGTTCTATACAGAAGAATATTATTTGGTCCTAGCATGTATACAGTGGTAAGGACAGAATATATACTCACAGCTACCCAGACTGCAACTTAAATTTTATGTTATGCTCCACAGTTGCAGTCTGAGTTTGGATAGGTGCCTAGAGAAACTAGATGTTTTCCCCAGTGCTGATAAACTGGAGCAGAAGCAAAGAATAAAAATTACATATTTGAGAACAGCAGAGAGCCCAATTAGATGGCTACATTGGTCAGATATGTCTTGATGAGGATGTTGGGCTTTTGTTTTCGCATGCCCTATTTAAACAGCCCCTCGGATAAATCAGAAATGTAATATGTGGAGTGCTTTTCTGTAACAGAGAACAAAAGGAACAATAAGCCCTGAAGTTCATACTGTTTTAGCAGTTAAATCAAGTTTCTGAGTTCTGCTAGACATGAGGCAAATAAAAGATTATTTCTATTTTAAAAGATATAACAAACATAAGAGATTATATGGTTTCCACTATTATCACAGTCACCAAAGCCTTTGTAATAATTCCTGGATGAAGTCCAAGGAAAATCTATACTATGTCTTCCACCTCACTGTAGTAGAGTAAAACGTATAGCTAGCATCCTATCAGCCATGTAATCAAAAGGAAGTACTGTACCAGAAGCTCTTTATAGCTTCATGTGCAAGAAAAATGTGAAGTAGGTTCCAGCTCTCCAAAGGGTCAAGATTCCCAGAAAAAAAAACTTCTTAATTTTTTGTAAAATATACAATAGAAAAAGCTTTGAGCCATAGAAAACCATGTACTAATATTGACAGTAAAATGTCGAGATTCCTTTATGCCACAGCTGAGAAAAAATAGCTACTTCCAGAGATGGATAAACAATTTTCAAACAATATAATTAGAAAATGTTACGTTTTCCTATTTAAGGCTTTCTGTAATGAAGCTATTTTGGTCAACTGGATTTTTTGCTTTTGCAAATGAATTTCTGCCTGTGGGTTACAATGCATATTCCCATATAATGTGTGATATCTGAAAATCAAGCTATATAATTATCCATCTAAATTACATGATGTTTCCAAATTTTGAACAGAAAATTGCTTCATCATCCTTCCCCAAGCAAAATCTAAATGAAAGAAATTTCATTTCATGATTAACCAAATATCAGACAATGAGCTGAAACGGGAAAAACAACAAAAAATCTCACTAATTTGAAAAAGAGATAAAAACTTAAAGTAGAATTAATTTACCCTATTATTAACTCACTTCTCATAATTCCCCAATTCAAATAGAATGAAATGCTGTTTCAAATGGCATAACTGTTGATGAATGTTACCCTTTTTCACGTGCTGAACAATGCGTTTTAATCTCCTTCCTGTTATCTCTATGGCCCACATTTGAAGACACTATAGGTTTCTAAAATAATTACACAAAGGTTTCTCTGCCCCATATCCTCCAGATTAAGTTTTCAAATCTTAAAAATATTCTCTCCTTTTGAATAATGACATAAAGTCATGGCTGTGTATAGAAACTGCACCAAACCAGAGATCAAAACATTCTCAGCTCTGCTACGCTCTTCAGCTTGAGAGCAGATCAGTTTAGATCCACACGCTACAGTTTCCTCACCTCTAGAGCACAGTAATATCATGGCCTCACTTCTAGCTTGCATGATATTTAGATTCTAAGGTTTTCCACAAAGGGATTGTTTTAACATGCATGTCTCGTGTTAGTTTAATGGAGACTCAAATCCAGCGTCTGAGTACCGCTATAGTTAAATATGACTTAATTCAGTCTACCTTAAGACTCACCTAGGCTTGGACTTTGACAGCCATAAACCATGGAAATTGTGCACAATCCTGCTTCCAAATAGGTTGTGTAGCCTACCTACGCCAAAATTCAATATGCTCACTACATAGCCTAAAAGTTCCACCCATAAATTAGTTGATCATAACTATCCTGGTTTTGACCAAGACGGAGTGAACTTTCATTGGAGTATTTCATGCCATGTGATGTCATGCCCAGGGATATAGGGGGGGTGGGCTCTCTCAGGCACCTATGGGATTTTAGGGTCCACCCCGAGTGTGTGTTGCTGTGGGGGCAGTCGCTGCGCTCAGTAAGCCACTGCTGCATTTTACCTGTTTCTTTTTTTTTTTTTGAACTCATTATTGTTACTGTTGTTCTCTTGTTATATTTAGTAAATTCTTCTTTTTATTCAACCTATAAATTCTCTTCTTTTTTTCCTGTCCCTATTTCACCAGAGGCACCGGGGGGGAGAAGGTGAACAGCCAGCCATGTGGCCTCTGGCTGCTGGCTGAGTTCAAACCTCCACAATAACTTATTTTGTTCTGTGGATATAACTGCTTATCTCCCATTTGAAACCCCATCATAATCCTAATATAGCTACTAATAAAATGGAAAAGGCTAGAAAAGACTATGGATAGAAATACTGAATTATCCTTATATAAGCAGGATAAATTTGAGAGTTGAGGATGGCAAGAATGTAGTTATATATTCTAATTTTACTTGTATTGATTTAAAAGTTCATTGACTTCTTATTTCAAATTGAATAACAATTTTATTGAGAAAATGAATAAAGCTTATGCCAGTTTTCAAAATGAGTAAATCACTAATAATTTACACTGATGACTTTGGTGAATCAAGCTCCATTCTTAAGCATGTCCTTGTCTTCAAGCCAAGGGATTTTCCCTCAAATTTTTCTAGGAATCCATGAACTGCAATTAATCTTATAGCATCTGTCCCAGTATTTTTTTGTGAGCTGTAAAGATGCCAATATTCTTCAGTGACAGTATACTGACAGTTAATATCATATAAAATATATTTTATATTATTCCCACACTTCATGAGCAAAACACATCAGGCTGAACACAGTTCGAGAGAAAATCAAGGGACATGCATGGTAATACAAACCTCATATGGAAAGAATTATGGTGGAAATGCGGAAGGAAAGGACAGTTTTCACAACAAAGAACTTGAAGAAGCTCATAAAACCCATTTACAATCAACAGATTAGTCAAACATAAAAAAACTGGAAGTCATTCTTGGACTTGAGTGTCAAATGTAACAACTGAAATGCGCTTATTTTCTCTTTAAAATTTATCTGGTCATTTATTTGACATAACAGTAACACATGAAGTACCTGGAAATATAACTGTGTGAAAATATTAACAGCAAACAGAAATATTGCAAAGGGGTCCATAAAAACCTGAATTGTACAGCTAGATGTACAACTGGCATTGCACTTTTGACAAAAAAAAAAAAAAAAAAAAAAAAAAAAAAAAAAAAAAAAAAAAAAAAAACCCACAAAAAACAAACACCAACACCCCAACAATAACAACAAAAAAGGATGAACCTGACTCTTTCTGGAGAGACTCCTTGTGAAAGATGCCTATTCTAAAATCCTAAGCACCATTCATAGTAATTGTACTGCCTATCCCTTCCAGCCAAACATACTAAGCCAACATGGTAGCTTCGCTAAGTAAGTATTTGCAAAGTAAGTATTTGCTCCTACACATGACCGAAAGTTTCACATCCAAATTGAAAACACGCTACCACAAGCATAGTAACTTGTATTAGGCTTCCTTTGGAGGCAAGACATTTCCATTTCAATCTTGCCTTGGCCTATAGAGAAGCTGTGGCTGCCCCCTCCCTGGCAGTGTTCAAAGGCCAGGCTGGACAGGGCTTTGAGCAACCTGGTCTAGTGGAAGGTGTCCCTGCCCATGGCAGGGGGTCCTTTAAGGTCCCTTCCAACGAAAACCATTCTGATTCTATAGTATCAATTTCTTTATTTCCTTTCCAAAACTTCTGTGGAGGCTGTGATAAGAAAACCAAAAAAAAAAAAAAAAAAAAAAAAAAAAAGAGTGATTAAATTCAGAAAAAACAGTACATCCAGAAGAAAAGCAGAAAAAGGAACATCATGTATGGCCTGGTTTCATGGCAGATTCATGTGCTGACAGGAAAAGAATTTCAGAGGAAAGAAAAGAGGGAGGTGGAAAGAGGGATACTACTCCATACAAATTCTGTTAATGTACATACTTAGGGCACATTCCAATCCAATGCTACATGACTAGCAGCTCTTTCCTAGGGAAAATATATACACTGCAGCGTTGTAGTAGCATTTTGCACTTCTTTGAGAGGGAATTCTTTTTTGGGGGTGTTACTTTTTCCCCCAGAGATACCACTTGCTGTTTCTTTGCTTTAGAGAAGACAACATCACAGTAACATCCTTACACCTGAGGCAGAAGTTAATGAGATTTTTTAATATCTCAGTTCCCAAGAGGTATTTTATTCCTCAGTCACAGGCCAAGTCCTGCTTGAATTCTGTCTTTCAAAGAGGCATTTTTTTCCACACCTGCATCTCTATCCTTGCTGCAAAGATATCCAAGGATACATAAACAGAAATAAATTATCACTGGCAGTTGCCATCCCAAAGTCAGGCACTAATTTGAAGATAAGAAGCTTGATTTGAAATTCCAAGGGAAACCAGAGACAACAGAAATAATTACTGTTGCAATGTGCTTTCAGAAATAAGAAGAGTTCACTTACTGTTAGGGCCTGGCTTCAGAACCAGAATTCAAGTAAGTGGTAGGAACCACTGGAAAGGAGCAGAGCACAAGGAACCAAGGGTTCACACCCTGTTGGCAATTCTTAGCCAACAGGTGGGAGAGAATTGTTCAATGGGTACACGTATCAGTTGTCGATCAACAGAGAGCAAACTGCAAAGGAGCATGACCACTCCAAGTGGCCCCACCGGCAACAGTGCCTCTGTAAGAGTTCATATCAGGAAGGCACTCATGAATCCTCTTGAAATACAAACTGATTTGTAGATATGCGCCTTCAAACAAAGTAGACTATGCTGTGGCTTCAGATTTTTCAGTACTTCATCCTATTGTTCTTCACCAAGAAACATCTTTTCGGGTGCATGCTCCAAGCACGGAGGCCTTTCACCAAGTGAAGGTGGTAGAAAAGAGTATTATCTGTGCATTTCTGGCACCTGAGTCTTGATCATCTGCAGAGTTTACCCAAGTAATACAGGTGCTTACTGAAAAGATTAGAGCAACCAGAATTCCACTACAAATTAGGAGTCATGTTTCCCATCACTGCTTCCTGGTTACCCCTTTTTGCAGAATGAGTCAGAGGACTTTACTACACACTCCTGGACTCCTTATATTTCTCTCAAATGTGAGAACAGTATTCCATGGTCAGTGCTGAACGTGCAATGGTCCTCAGGACTGATAAGTGTGAATATCTGCCTACAGAGCATTAAAAGGAAGAAATAATTAATCATTGCCACTAACTTCCACATTCTGGCTTGTATTCAAATTCATCACCCAAGTTTATGAGAGTTTAGCCCGGAATGTGAGAAGAAACACAATCAATATATTAAAATAGAAAAGAAATAGTCATTGCATGTGTTTGTGAAAATTCTATACCTATTGAAGGTAAGTATGTTGCAGTATAGGATCCACAAAAAAAAAAAAAAAAAAAAAAAAAAAAAAAAAAAAAAAAAAAACAACCAAACAACCAGGGGAAATCCTCCTGTTAAAAGTCACCACAGCATTAAAAGTTTTATTGTAAATATCCTCTATATCTCATGAAATAAGTGCTTTCCCCAGTATGCCAGAAATAGTTACATACAATCACAGATTACTGCTTTTTTCTGTTTACTGTCAACATTTGCCTGCATGCAATGATGTTAAGAAAGCAGATGACATTGTTATACTTGTTATTTCAAATTCTGAATTAGGACAGAAACACCTGACAGCAAAGCCAGAAATAGTTACTTGTTTCTGTTTGTATAAACCTCTTTCTGTCTAGAATTGAAGCTAACCTCTTACATTTTCCTGAAACAGACAAAACATCAATCATGGAAAATGAGCACCTGTCATAAAAGCAGTTTAAGACAAGCCATACTTTAGAGGACTAGCAGATAACAGCTATCATAAATTAAACTAGGTAAGGAAAACTTTGTTTTCCTTGCTTACACTGTACACAGAGACATACAGCTAGAGGATCTGTGCTGAAAAATATTTTTTGAAAAAATAGATTCCCTCCTCTTTTTAAAAGGTCATCTGTGGGAACTAATGTCCACTAGGGCAAAGAACTCAAAGAGATGTTCTATGGAGCTGCTTTGCGGTTTATTCTTTTACCTACTGGAATTAGCATAACACTTTGATAGAAAAGTTGAATCCAGCTGCTGAGATAAAAATGAAATTGTCTAGCCGCCTCAAGGGAGGAGATCTGTTCTCTGAAATCAAACTATCAATGGTAGTAGCTACCCATTATTCCAAACACAATAAAATGATTATGCAACTACTTTACTGAGGATTTCAGTCAGCCACTCATGGTCCCTGAATATCCCGCAAAACTTATTAGCAGAGGCAGGGCTGCTAATTCTGGGGATTTCCACCGCATTAACTAGTCCAGATTTGTACATAAAGAAGCCTGTACATAATACATAAAGAAGCCAGAATTTCTAACTCTGTAGGCAAAGCTGTCACTTATCCTTAACTGATTGAGAAAATCATAAAGTAGTAGAATGTCAGGTAAGTGACTTGACCTACAGATGTCCTATTAGATATGAAATCTGTGATGTGCCTGTTCATATCTGCAAGTTCCAGAACCTCTTTGACAAGATGGCTCTCAGTCCCTTTGAAAACAGAGTTGAAATACTGTCAAAGATTAAGCTATTAAATTCAAACTTTTATTTAAATAAACTGGCCTCGTTTTTCCTAGCTCCAGGAGAAAAACAATGAAAACTTGCCAGGAAAACAAAAAAGCTAGAAAAACAGAAAACATTTTATTACAATTCACCGTTCATCTTCATAGCCTGACGTTGACAGGTCTGTAACACCTCTTTTCAGATCGCTCTTTTTCAGGCATTGAAGTCTCAGGTGAGTAACTGTGTAACTTCATATTAAGATCTTTCCTCAGAGAAACAGACACACGAGAAACTCTCTCAGACTGAAAACTGGTCACTCTAATCCAGCTACCAAGAAGATGCTCAATGCATACAGTATTGTTAAAGTTACAACTCTCCAGTGTTAAATTCATCCAAGATTAATTCCAATGTATTCTTATTTGCCAAGAGCTAGGTAGGTATTTTATTCTGGAACAGTTACTGGTGAATAAGAAATTAAGGCTGTTGTAAAAATAGTATAGTTCTATGAGAAGATTGTTTCATCATCATCATTTTTCAGATTAATCTACTTTGTGAACTGAGTCCTTATACTAAATGCCTTATCAATCATAGAAGTTTTTTCATCCCTTATCACACATCTCTTAAATTTTCTCTGTTTAAAAGCATCACTCAGGCTTCTTCAGTCACTTTAGATTTCTCAGAATTTTTCAGAAACAGGATTACTGCCCTACCATAAGAGCAAACTAGTCTATATTTAAAAAACCCCAACATCCTAGTTCCAAGAAACTTTTCTTTTTTCTATTTTATTTTGTCCATATATAAAACAGTAAATATTAAAACTCTAGCAAAATACTGATGTCAGGAGAGACCTTAAAAAAGAATCAGTATTTCTAAGTTTTATCTCACTCAAATGTCTTTATAGCAACTGTTGATGGAAATGATGGAGGTTCAAATGTCACATTTTCCACTCTAAGTAGGTTCTCTGGAGTTCAGGATGATAAGTGGCTTCACAGACAGAAATGCTCATATGCATTATTTTGTTCTATTTAAGAACCTGTGAATAATTAAAAATGCCAGGACTTCAGCCAGAGCTGCACCTAGTCTTACAAGTCTAGTATATACCTCCACAATGCTAGAAGCATGACTAAGAGAAGTGCGATAGAAGTGGACTTCATATGTAGCTATTTCATAGAACTCCTAAGGCAGTCTTAGCAAGCCTAGATGGTAAAGGCGCAATTTCTAGAATCAAATCTCGGCTATCTTATGCATAGTGGCCTATTCAGCATCACTGAATCACAACAGCAATCAGAGATCTTTATACAAATGCAACGAAATACAATGACAGGTTGTCATCACCGGCTTTTGACATTTTTTTAATGTATCATCAATAGTTTTCCCATCTGCTATACAAATCAAGAGGAATTGATGACGACTTTTCATTCACATTAGTAATATTAAATACCATGTAAATTGAGAATTGGATCAAAGGTTATCTGTTGGTTTTAACTACATGAGTTGGTCAAGTGAAAGATAGTATTTCTAGCAATATATATATATATGCAATGCTTTCCAACTTATATTCCCGATAAATAATTATGACAATTGCAATAATTATTTATAGCGCTACTACAAATACTTGCTACTGAATTTTGTAGCTACTGTACTGATAAGGATGTATTTAACATTCAAGCCAGAGGACTTCATGAAAATAAAGTTTGAGTATCTTTTACAAACTTGCAAAACTCAGAGCTCTTCCACAATGCCCAGAAGAAATACATTTTGCAACTGAACAGCTGTTGAGAGGTAACCTGCCTTTATCAGTAAAGAGAAGGAGGAATTTCACAATTATATACAGAACACTGAGTTACTTTTTATTCAGTACACTAAGAATCATGTGGTCATGTGTGGAGAAGGAAGGCGGCAGGGGAAAAAAGTTCATTTCTGACCAGGGAGTTGGGGCATTTCTGGGGAGCTGGACAAGTAGTGGGGTAGGGCCAGGGCTCAAAGGTGAAATGGGAAGAGTTTAACACTGCTTCTTTGAATAAGCAGTCCTCCTAAAGAGACACACACTCCACCTTGCCGAGACCTAACTGAGGCAGCAAGTTGCATCAAGCAGCCGGGTTCCCAGAGAAAGGATGTACAGGCCTGCCCTGCCAACAGCAGAGGTTGACAACACCACACCAGGAATGCACAAGAAGGGTCAAAGAATGAATTTCACGCAAAATGTAACAGGTGTGCATTTTCACATGAGTCAATGTTGACACATTTATTCTTTCCCAGACAAATTGTAACTTACTTAGGAGTAAATTACAAGCATTTTGAAAACAGGGACTGAAGACAGAATAGGAGAATACTTGTAATTAAAGAACTTATTCTCCATTTGCACATAGACTTTAAAAGTCATGTTTCCACAGTTTAAAAACATTAATCTTCCTGATCTTTCAATATTTTCAATAAATGAAAGTGAAGTTTCATTTTATATCCAAGAGATCTTAAAGAATAATTATACAATAACCAAATTAAATTCCAGACATATGCATGGTGTCACTCTTCTGGAGTTGGTAAAACCACTTTGACCTGAAATGCTTCTTACCATAGTCAAGATTCTCAACAAAAGAGGCATTGTGAATACATCCACAAAGTCAGTGGACAACAAGTGTGTTAACTGGTCTATAAGTCTTTCGGATTATAATTGAACTGTCTAGTGTAATGAATGAAGCATAGACTAATGTGCATTCAGTTTGCATTTGTTTATTCAGCCTGTCAGCCTGGTTTTGGTTCACTTAATGTTAAAGAATTGTTTACAAGCAGATTTCTCTATTAATGTCCATATAGTTTCTTTCAAATTTAACTTTCCAATGCTTAGCACTCCTTCAGGCACAAGCATCATTACATTGCTAGACTAATAACTGAAGTGTTTTTCTTTCTGCCATTGTTCTATCTAAATAAATAGCTGGAATAATTTTAGAATGCCATCCATTAAATTAATCAGTCTTATATGCATGACCCTTCTCCTCACAGTAGCTTAGTGTTTTCACTAAGTTTAAGCATGAAACATCAGTCAACTACTACTAAAATTTGCTTTGAACAATCTTACTGAGTTCTTCAATATATGAGAAAAAGAGGGAAAACTGGGTTTTTTTCAATCCAAAGCATTCACTCAAAATGTTTTTCCATGCAATAAATGTTATTCCACTGAGTGATTCCACATAAATACGTAGAAAATTCAACCACAAGTAAATATTTGTAAACTAATATTTTGCAATAAAGCATGTGCAGACATATATATGTTTACTAAAGATATTTCTGGAGCCCCAATTTTCCCTGTGTAAACAGAAATTCCACTAAAACTGAAATATATGGCTATTTTATCCTTTGAACATGAAGCAAATGTCACCAGAGTCAAGAGGAAGCGTCTGTGGGCTTTCAGTCCATCTCCTGAAATTCAATTGAGTTTGTAGAGACTCATTTGGGGCTTACAGGTATAAAAAAACTACCACTCCTGCTCTAAAATGTGTATATCCCTAGAGCAATACACATTTTCTGCACATTCACAGTTCTGGTCTTCCGGAGAAACTGTCTAGCAGTTTTTAGGTAAAGACATAATAGAGTGGAAGCAGTTTTATTGCATGAACAACCTTATCGAGAAGTCCAAGAATGGACCAGGACAGTTCCCCTCTCAGTAAATACTGCCACAACTGAACATCCAGCATCTTCATACTTGCAAGAATTCAATTAAGGGTTCTGCTTTGTGCCAATTTAAAAAGCACATACCTAAGGAAAAAAAAAAAAAAAAAGAAAAAAAAAAAGGAAACAAAAAACCACACACCACACACACACAGAGCATCCTTTGTTTAAAAAAATTAGGTTATTGCTTAATTACTGGTTTTGACAAGCTTTAGTTGATAAAAATGAAAAGTGTATATACATGTCTACCTGTCTACGCATCTATATATTCATATCTATAAATTGGTTCTAGCATGGGCTTCAAATCATTGATTGAAATTTCTAAACAGGATGTCTAGATTCCTATTCTCCATTATTTCTAATAAGGCATCTGGATGATTAGGTCATACTCATCTCTACAGAAACAATCACATATTTCTTCCTAACAGCTTGGATTATAAAGTCAATGAATGAAGTGTCTCCTTTGAATTTCTGAAGAAATTTGCCCTCTATGGGCTTCTATATCACTGGTGCCGTCAATTAGGACAGTACCCAGGAATGCCTGATGTTTATCAAATTGCTTGTGAGGTTCAGGTTATTCACAGTCATCTACTTTTAAAACACCTGCGATTGACAGGTCATGATGAAACCTGGATGAAAAATTCCAACAACATTTCATGCTAATGATTTGTTATGTGACGCTATTACCACTGACTACATGGAAGCAGTGGGATTAGCAACTCAGCATGGTGTGAAGTATATTACGCTGCTAGAGATGACAGCTCTGTGTAGTGCAGTGACCTGATTTCTAGTGTTGCAAGAACAGAAATACTACTCAAAACAATTAGCAAAATAAAGTATAAAATGAAGGAGGGCAATAAGCCCAGAAGAGAACCTGAATGTGACAGTAGGAATGGCTCAAAATTCCACAACTGGAGATGTTAGAATGTTAGGGACCAACAGGTATATTGCCTTATTCTCAAATACACAGTGTCCTTGGTACTACAATTAGACTCTGATAGAAACAATTAGGCAGTGAATTCTTCTATGATTATAGCTGCCAACGCATTTGGCCCCTGCCACATATTCCAAAGCAAGTTGTGGGTGAATCTGCATAGCCTCCTCTTAGTATTCTTAGTAACATGGCCTGGATGACAATGGCTGGCAAGGTAAGAGTGTGAGCGTAAACAGTTACAAAAGAAGCATGAATATTTTCTTTTGTGGGAAGAGACACGTGTGAACAAAGCAGTAGTCAAAACTTGGTTTTGCGTCAGAAGTCATCACACCTGCATTATGTTCTCTATGTAGGGCTGACAGATCCAATCATTCCCTCTGGATGCTGTGAGCAGTCTGCACTCAGATAACGGACAGACAATACAAGGTGCAACCTGTAGACACCCACGCCTCAGGAGTGCACGTGTGCATCTGGTGTGCTCTTCCACCAGCGCGTGTGTTAGGGGATTTTAGGAAGTGGCACAGGTTCACGTAAAGCTGGTGTGCCCACATCTCCAACAGGAGGTGCCTTGGGTATAGGGGGATCTGCACTCCGGTGCGGTAGGTTCACATCATGGTGGACATGGCAGGGATTAGAACGCTCTGGGATTCAGTATAGAAGGGCGTTTAGAAAATTGTACCTGTATTTCAGTATTTTCAATACTGAGTATTGTGGTTTGTCTACTGCATTACTGATACTGAAGATATAGTTGACTGATTGTTCGTTAATTAAGTGTTGCTAATAAATCAATAAACTGCTTCAGTCCTTATTTAAAACATGTGAGTCAAGCAATTTTTCACTGCAACAAAATGTGGGTGCTATTGTTATCATTCAGACTTCATAGCATTTCTGATGTAAATGATTGCAAAGTGAAGAACAGAGACTCTGGCCAAACATTTTGGAGCAGCAGCAGAAACTTGTTCCAGACTTGCTGGTACCTTATTACAAGTCCTGAACTGCAAAGAACAGAAGAGATTTTAAGGAACCATTTTCATTCTAGACAACTGAGGAAAGAAACAAAATCTTTACAAGTTGGTAAGTTCAGTAAAAGTAAAGATGGAAAAAACCTGCTACTGTTAACATATGATGATACCTGAACCTGATATACCATCTTTAGTTATAAATGGCAAAGTACTTCACAGAGCTAGTTGATTTCACATTTTTCTTTTAAGTATGAAACACTACATAAATTTGGGTTTGTTTCAGTCTCCTATAAAACATACTAATGGAACATCTAGAGGAAAATTAATCATTATTTCTTGTTCCTTACTCCAGAAACAAGACCAGAAGACACATGAATTCAGGAATCAAGTGAAATGATTAATCAAGTCAGTCATTCTGCTCATTGTTACAGAATAGGAATAAATATGTTGCTCTAGTTCTTCCCTTGATGCTCATATCTGCAGCCACACACAACTGTTATTTTTATGATTAGATAAGTATGTTTTGTAAGAGCTTGTGGAAGTGTGAGAATGCAAGAAGTATGCTGACTAGCGGCTGTCAGTTCCAAGGTTCAGTAGAGCTCTAATCAATTAATAATAATTATATATTGGAATACTAATAAGTGAACTACAGTTGAGACATTTATGTGACTCCTCATCCCTTTCTTCTGTAGACACAGAAATAAGTTTAATTGATAGTTTAATCATCACTGCTAATTGACTTAATAGAACCTAATGAAAACTTTTGTGATTAAATTTACGTGCAAGCCACAGTAACTGGGCTGTGCTGAGCTGTTCAGTCAAACCTAGGTGAATATTAAAAAAAAAAAAAGCATACTTGGTCAAAAACATTATAAATAAAACATACATCTGGGAAAAAAAATTTTGTCCCCCATTAGAAATTTTGCTTGTGACTGAATTAAAAGGAACACAGTTTCTATCTGTGGCTAATGCATTACTTGGTACAACTCTACAAAGTAGTTGAGCATAACAGAAACGTTTCTTGGGAGAGAGTGTGCATGCGTGTAACAGTTCCTTATCTTGAAAGACAGTGGACGTGAAAAGAACAATTAGGAATAGAAAGATGTTCAATTAGATAAGACAGATTAAAGGTTTGTAAAACATTTACATCATGACTAACTTAAATGTGAGGCTTCATACAAAGCTATTTAAATGAGGACGAAGATTCCTCCCAACTTCCATGAGCTCTGACTCAAGAGCTTGTGCAGCTTACAGAATGTTTTCTACAACCTTGCTACTATGCAACACACTAAAAAGGCAACCATAAACCACCAACCTTTTTACTCATTACCATAACATGAAACAGTGATTTTCTGCTGCAGCGACCTTTGGTTTATTCCATCTGTTCCATTGTACCTGCAAATATGGAACCAGCACAGGGAGAAAGGCTTGCTCAGTCACCAAAATAGCAAGAGAAGAGGAAATATATGAAAAAGTAGTGCAAGAATAAAAATTATTAGTATACAGCCTTGATCCAAAATAGACCTGAAGAGAGAGGGACCTGACTGTACCTGATGATGGCGATATCTTCAGCAAGGGGAAAACTGACAAAAGTCAGAGCGTGCTGATCCTTGTACCCTCTGTACTGTCAACCACTAACATTAATGTTCCATCATGCCCTACTTTTACACAACTACATTCAAAAATATGCATAATGTCATTTACTTGGTTTGTTTGTTGTATTTTGGGGCTTACATAACAAAATATTACTTCTAAGTAGTAAAATCAAATATACTATTTTCTAACCAAACTGATATTGGAAGTGCCATAAAGAAAAAAATTCCTCTTATTATCACAGTATATTTATTCCCCCCCCCCCCCATTGTTTTGAATAGGATTTAGAGATGACCAATTCTAAGTTTAAACAGAACAATGACATGCTGTCAGTTATGCACAACATTGGCAAGGGGTATGCATCACTTTGCTTGTTCATATTCTTCCCTTATAACTTCTACATTGACTTCCAGTGATGTGTCCAGAGCTATTAGCCTAAGAGATGCTGTGGAATCATTAGGACAGAACAATATCATCAGATGAAGAGTAGAGACAAACAGGCTGGAGCCATGGGCTGAGGCCAGCTGGAGGAGTTTCAATAAGGCCAAATGCCGGGGGCTGCCCTTGGGCCACAACAACCCCCAGCAGTGCTACAGGCTTGGGGAGGAGTGGCTGGAGACCCGTCCCTGGGCCCCTCACTACAAAAAGGACATTGAATGACTCGAGCATGTCCAGAGAAGGGCAACGGAGCTGGTGCAGGGTCTGGAGCACAGGTCGTATGGGGAGCGGCTGAGGGAACTGGGGGTGTTTAGTCTGGAGAAGAGGAGGCTGAGGGGAGACCTCATCGCCCTCTACAGCTACCTGAAAGGAGGCTGCAGAGAGCTGGGGATGAGTCTCTTTAACCAAGTAATAAGCGATAGGACAAGAGGTAATGGCCTCAAATGGCTCCAGGGAAGGTTTAGACTGGATATTAGGAAGCATTTCTTTCCAGAAGGGGTTGTTAGGCGTTGGAATGGGCTGCCCAGGGAGGTGGTGGAGTCCCCATCCCTGGAGGTGTTTAAGAGTCGGGTCGACATAGCACTGAGGAATCTGGTGTAGTTGGGAACTGTCAGTGTTAGGTTAATGGTTGGACTAGATGATCTTCAAGGTCTTTCCAACCTAGACGATTCTGTTATTGTTTGATTGAAATTGTTGGTGTTGACGTGAAAATAACTGTTCAAATGTGTTTCCTCACACTCATCATTGCAGAAGTCTGCAGGAATCAACAGGAGTAGACTTCTGAAAAATTTTAGTATGGAGTGCCAGACAGAGAAAGGCATGTACTATCTATCCTTGCATAATTTATCAAAAGAGTATTTGTTATAAAAAGATGAAAAGGTAATGAGTGAGAAGGACTGTGAATCCCATCCCAACTTTGAATCTAGGCATGAGCAGGCTGGAGTTTGCATGACAAAACTGAATAGAAAAAAAGGACTGTTCTGGTACATCACACCATCCACTTTTTATTTTCCTGGCTTTTAGGAAATCACCACCTGTTCTGTCAAAGACAAGGAAGTATCTAGAATTGGAAACAGAAACTGAAAAAAAAAAGCACAGCTTGGGAGAAGAAATACTATTCCATTATCATGACTGTTCTTACTCTGACATTCCTCCAGAATGAAGATGATAGAACAGTTTAATAAGATGCTTTCAGAACAGCAGGTAGGTTCTCTGTCAAATAAATATAGAGGTTGTATATTCTGGACACACTTTTCTCTGTTTCTCTTTCCTTTTGGGAGAGTACTGATTCTTTTGACTCTGTTCTTAGAATATTCACATCAGAGGCACCTAACCTTTTCTCAAGGTGAAGCAACCCAGTTCTCCCTCTTATTCCTGTCCCAGGAGAATAAATGAGGTCAGCATCTCTCTGGAAATGGGATTCAGAGATTGCAGACTATTTCCTTTGTTTAGTAGACATTATGGGAAATTATTAAACAGAAAAGATAGATGAGATATGACTCCTTTTGCTGCCAATTTATCTCCTTACTCTCTCATGGCAAACAAACAATTACTTTTAAAAATACATTCCAGAGTTGCAATTTGTTGTCCCAATCCTACAGATATTTCAGATGTCTGAAATGAATTCTCACCTGATGTCATCTGACAAGATTAGTGAGACTATCCACAGGGATATGAAGCTGCCCTTAACAATTCATCTGCAAGTCTTGGGTCCGTATTTGGAAACAGCTGAAACCAAGCAGAAGAATATGTAGTACCAAAGGTTTGTTCCAGTTGCTGCCTATCTCAACAACGGCATGGGAAATCATGATAAGCACCTTCAAATTCTATTGATACAGAGGGGAACTCCAAATGAAAATCTGTGAACACTTGGTTAAAAATTAGGGAAGGTGCTGGAAGAGGATAATCCATAGTAAGAATCTGCAAAATCTAGTTTTCAAAAAACACCCCAAAAATTACTGAAAAATCACAAGATGACCATTAAAAAGTTTATGATTAAACTTGCATAACAGGCATATCCAAATCAATTTTTTGTCTCGTTCACACCGCAGGCTGCCTAGCTAGGCAGCAGAGATAGACAATTACTTCTTGTACATCTTATCATTCTTAATTTTCCTCTATTCCCTGATTAGGAAAAAAAAAAAATCATAATGAAGCATTCAGCCATTTTCCTGTTAGGTTTGTTTGGTTTTTTGTTTGGTTTTTTTTGTTTGTTTGTTTTTTTGGTTTTGTGGGTTTTTTGGGTTTGTGGTTTGGGTGTTGGTTTTTTTTTTTTGAGAGAGAGAGATATGAAGAAAAATTCTGATCATCCACATCAAGGTCACCAAAACAATCAGGTAAAGAAATGCATAAGTAGGGCTTGGGATGATGTAAATTTTCACAAGGAAAATGCATCTTCAAATATGTCTTGTTTAACGTTATGGTTTGTAATAGAATGCATCACTGAGCATTATTACTTCAAAGCACAGTGCTTCTAATGAACCTTTTTATTCTTTCAGAGGATGAGGTGTTTTCTCAATAATAAACAAAATGTTCCTGACAGATGTGTGCTAATTATAATGGATTTCTTTAAACTAGACAACCCCTATCAACAACAGAGGCTCCACCTGACTGAGCAAGCAATCTGCAAGTGTGCAAAATTAATCACAAGCAGAAAAGAAATAATGGTGGACAGTAGATGCTGAAATATTGATCCCACCAGCATGGCTATTTAGATGACATTAATGCTCTTAGAAAAAAAACAGAAAAAGTTTATTAGAGGTATCTGTTTATGACACTTGGAACAGATGCATCCTTCAGATCTTACAACAAATTTAGGATCTATTCACATCAGAATATAAGAGAAAAGATAAAGTACAGGCACACAAAAACTGTGGAACAGAAAGAGGTCAGTATTGGAGAAGGAAGCTTGCTGTTAAGATAGCAATGTTAAAGGGACAATACGATAAAACTTCATAATGTATCACCTGGCAAAATGAGGTGACAGCAACATATATATTCCAAAGACAGCAAGATTAACAGATACAGTCAGCAAAGAAGAATACAGGGAAAGGTCAGAACAAAATAAGATTCTAAGTCAGGCTATCTGTAAGAGTGACTCATTGCAGATTCTACTGTTTTTAAAATTAGGATTGAAACATCTAGTACTCAGCTGCCAGCATCGCATTGGTCTCTGCTGTCGGGGGCCGCAGGGTGGGGCAGTGATCTGCCGCAGGCTCTGCACAGCCAGCCGGAGCGATGGTGGTGGGAGAGTAAGGCAGGACGAGGGTCTGAGCTTGGTCTCTGCAAAACCACCAAGCTCACAGACTGCATGGTATGAGCCACAGGTATGAGATCTAACACTTTCTTCATTATCACAGCACCTTGCTGATGTTCGCAGAAAAGAAAAATTCCATGAACAGCCTCTCAGTTTTTCCTGGAGAGCAGGGCATCCTTGTCTTAAGAACCATCCCCTATACAGTTGATACGCTAGTAGATCAGTGGAAAAATGCTGGCTTCATCTCGTTACACAGAAACATTCAGATACCTTTCCACACAGTTGTCCTTACAGCTCTCACACCTGGAAAAGCTATATTCAGGTGTTACTCACCCTCATGTTCCACCAGAGAGATCAAAACCAAGACAGATTCTCTTACAGGTAGTAAAAGAGATCACTGACCATGCTACACATATATTTTCTTTGTCCGGCACATCATTATCTACACTACCAACTGCATCTGTTAGATTTGTTAATGCTATATCAGCTGCTGGCAGTCAGAGAGCGCACTGAAACACCACCTTCTCCATCCAGTTACTGAGAAGGGAAGTAAGCTATTACACAGCACAAGGACTCGCTATCTGCCACACACAAACATGTTCTCTAAGAATAAAACTTTAAGAAGAAATCTAAAAGTAGCATGGGGAAAGCTGATTAAAAGATGGCAAATGAATTAGTTAGGGAGCAAACGCAGGGAAGAGATGAAAGAACAGTTAGTAAAATAGTACCAAATTTGGAAAACAAATTACAGTGGCTAGGTTCATCAGTCATTCACAGTGCTCCCCACTTCTCCCTGGCACTGCTTCATGCCCTCCCATGCTTCCTGATTTACAGCTGGAAATGCTAAATAAGAAATATAAATGCTGTTCACACATTTGTAGTGAGAAACTAGTCTAATATTGCCCAGGTCATGGTAAAAGAAGGGACTGACCAACATGTCTATGAATATGATTCTGAGGAAATAAGGTTTCAGTGTGCTGTATGCTTCAAACTCTGGACTATACTTCATGCAGTAGTGATAAAAAAATATGTATTTTTTAGATTTTGTTCAATTCATATTTTTCTGGAACTGTTCAGATAACAGCAGAAAAAAAAAAAAAATCACTGTTCTCAGCACTGGGCTTGTTTTGCAAAAAATATCTCCACAGGGCCAAAAAAGCTATTGAAAATTGAATATTATTTTACACAATAAAGCCAGCATCTTCTAATCTCAAGAGAGTAAGTAAATCATTGAAAAGGAGTAAAATTATGACTAAGATAGAACGAAAGGTTTTGTGAGCTGTATTTATATCAGAACCAGATTTGTACTAAGAATTTTTTAAAGAACAGCTAAATAAAGCAAGGCAATCTCAAAAAATGACAGTAGAAAAGAAACAATCAAAATACAACGAGGCACAAAATGCGGTTTCTTACATACCAAAATATATTTGCCAACAACAAAGCCCTGTAGTCATCAATTACCTGCCAAAATTTCAAACTGGAATCACTGAAGAATCAAAAAGAACCCCAACCCCTGTGCCTTTTGAAGGTTTTGAGCCTTGCCTCTCTCACTTTCTGCAAGGACCAATCTATTACCCAGAACCAGAGCATTCTGATCTTATTCTAGATTTTGAATCTGTAAGACAATGGGCCCAAAAATACTCTCTGAAACTTCCTAATGGAAGTCCCCAGTCTATTTAGGCAAAATAATCCAGCATTCAGAGCCCGTTTGTAGTCACTATTATGAATTATCATATTGGAAAGAAATACGGACTATAATACACATCATAATGAGTTACTACAATTGTTGTGAGGTGACAAAGTACTTTAAGTATTTTCAAGGAGAAAAGTTAAATATGCTAATCAAAATGACAAAAATATTGAAAGATCAGAATATATTATTTCATATGATTTGTGGTACCACAATAAAAAGGATGGCATATATTAGATATCCTAGAAAAGAGTATTACAGCAAGTCTGAGGGGATTGAAAGAGAAAAGTTTAATAAAATTTACCTATTGTAGTCAGTATTGACAGAAAAAACAAGGGAACAGGAAAAGAAATCACTATCTTATTAGGAAAAATCTTTAGCTTACTCCAAATGTTAGTTTTTGCTCTCCATTTTCATATGAAACCTGTGAGTTCTGAGAAAATCACATGCTATATTATGACCAATTTTTGTTAAATCTGTGTATATCTCAGCCACTTTACTAATGAGTGCAATGTAAAAGCTGGCCAAACTCCTTTTAGGCACTTAAATTTCCCACTTGTTCTACTGGAAATAGCGAAGCTGCTTCCCTTTTCGCAGTACCTTATCCAATCTAAAAAGAACGTGAAGAATGACACTATCAAAAAGAAAATGTAAGGTTATATTTAAGGGTAAGTAGTTACCTGAGTAGTTGAACCTAAAATTGCGGAGTTCTAATGTATTTCTCTTTCACAGTTGCATTCTCTGCTGTTTAGAAAGGTGTGATATCCATCTGAAACTTTCCTTGTAGTAGGAAAATTCATGTCTCTCCCCATGTAGAGGCTTTGTTATTGTTAACAACTCATGCTGTAGTTCTTCCTACCTTGGATTCACTTACTGGCTGCCATTATCCAGCCACCTATTCTAATATAATGAGAACAAAATGAAGTCTCATAAAAAGAAACCACCACTGTTAGATTTGGTATAAATTGTCCAGTAATTTCAGAAGATCTAAGATGAGGACTGAAAAGCTGACAAATGGAAAGCATGGTATTTATATCTTGTTACTTTGTGAAACTACTTTCAAAAAAGAACTCCAGTAAAAAGAATTTTTTAAAAAGGCATTCCCGTGTAAGCATAACCAAGAAGAAAGTGTATTTAATGATTTGCTATGACTATGTTCTGGTGTTAAAGCACTACAAGTGTTCCTTGCTCCTGATAATCAGACTGTTTGTAGTTGCTCAATCTAGTTGTGCCCTTCATATATCCAGGTCACACAGGTCAGACTATCCAGACTAAGACAGAATTGTATTTGTTGCACAGTTTTCATATAAAGCAATATTGGCGATTAGCTTAATATTTCATAGCTAGAAAGAATGTCACTAGGTTTATATTTCCACATCTGTTTTAGTAAGGTCTATTACAGCAGTAACAGAAACTTTCAAGTAATAAAAATTGCTGAGATGGGATGAAAAATTCTGATTGCAACCGACAAAAGCTCCCTCTTGATCCTCTAATGGCATGGCAGTGCCATTAGTTTGTTTCTGTAATAATGAAACAGTGAATAAAATCTTCAAACTTCTCTGTGAAATTTTCACTGGGATAAAGCAGATCTGTGCACCTGAGATTCATTGGACTGACAGGTGCAGAAGGACATCTCTGTGCATACAGGCAGTTTAGAGCCTGTGAAAACTACATCACGCAGCCGGACCAAATTACTATTATGTGCCTTCTGTTAGCAGAATAATGTGCTCTGTGAGGTATTAATGCAAGCAACTTCCTTTTTCTAGTGAGTAATGCTTTCTAAAAGGCATCCCTCCTTTTCTGTTGTTTGCAAAATGGTACATTTTATCTAGCCACAAAAAGTGTAAAATATTTTATGTAATATTGTGTGGCATATACAGACTTATTTTTCTTAAACACTTCCTGTGACCCTTCAGAATTAGTTTACAGACCTCTACAAGTCCATAAAAGTACTTATCTGGAACACTGTGGACATTTCAGCTAAAGTATGTGACAAAGGGTTAACTGCTGAGCCTAGACTGCCAGATAACAAACCTGAAAAGGGACATAAGCAGGGTGCCCTAAGGAGAAGATGCATAAACAATTACTCATGTTTGGCAAGTGAAGGGGAACATCTGGACCTCAGAAGGTTATGTGTTAACAACCAGACTGCACAGTCAGCACAATGCAGGATGCCTAAGAATGCTTCAAAGGAACTGAATATGACTGGAGAGGACTAAAGTGTGTCTGTGTGCTATTGGATAATTATGTTTAGCATTTTATTTCAAGCTGTATATAAACTCCTAGAAAATCCCTATGGATACCTTCCTTCCCCAATACTGACCTCT
>NW_020799097.1:85477968-85510648 GCF_003259725.1 Athene cunicularia
GTGGGGGGGGAGGGGTGAGAAGGGGGGCATCTCATGGTCATGAAATAAAACTTTTGTAATTCCACCCTTATGTCCATTTCCTCCGCAGTTGAGAAATGTCCCAAGTCGCTTTTGTGACAATATATCAAACAATTTTTAAAAAGCCTATATTCTGTAACCTCTCTTCAGTCTGCAAAGACTATCATAGCTCCAAGTGTAAGCAGTAATCCCCATTTGCAAGTAGATGGCACATTATCACAGCGTATTTATAAACAAGATATACTTGAAACTTATGTCTCGGTCACACAGTAAGAAATCTGAGACCATTCTTTACTGTAAATTAACTATAGCTCAGTTTTATATAGGTCAAAGATAAGATAGTTTTTATCAGTGCTAGCAGTTACTAGAAGAGTAGTTATGCTTAGTATAATTAGTATACCAAGTACTACTGTGCATCTGTTGCCATGAATTTTAGAGATGACACAGTTCAAACACTGAGCCGAAAGTAAATGGACCCTGCCTCCTTTTACACTGTAAAATAAAATCAGGATTAACTTCATTAAAAACAGAACATTCAGGAATGCTCACTCCCTATCACATTGACTCATACAAAAGCTAGAAGATTTCCAAATACTGCCACTGCACCTCAGTAACATCCATTACATTTTAGTTACACTAACTTTAAACACTGGGGTTTTCTTCCAACTAGCCACAAATCAGCATGTACAAGAACAATTGGAAAAGCTGTTTCACCAATTATTTGAAACGGAGGAAAGCAACTGGAAAGAGAAAATGCAATGAAATTATGAAGAACCAGACTTATAGAATAGAATCACACAGTCATAGAATTGTTTAGATTGGCAAAGACCTTTAAGATGTTCAAGTCCAACCACTAACCTAGCACTGCCAAGTCCCCCATATATTATAAAGCAGAATCACCACAAATGTCAAAAATGCCAATTTGCTGGAGTCAAGGAAAGATTTAGTGCAATAGTGAATGTGTCCACCCTTACAGATGCTTTCCTACAGCTTTCCTGAATGGGAATATCCTTCAGTATGATCTCTCTTTGACTGAAACTGATTCTTGCAGATTTAGTTTTTTCTGACATTTCATTAGCCAATCACATAAAGATAAAGGTCTCTCCATCATAGTTGAAGACCCATAATTATCTCACATCTTTTTTCTCTACTCCTCCTAAGAAAGGTTTTTATAACCTACCCAAAGCAGGATTAGCCTGTCATTTCCTTCTCATGAAAATAAGCAACTGGGGCAACTTGAGCAAGAGATAGATTCAGGGAGTCATATACAATCATACATGATGCCTGATCAAAGATTAAACACAACGTTGCTGAATACCCATGATCGATTAGTTATATTATGTAAACCTAACACTGTGCAGCATAAACAGCAATTCTTTACAATCATGTGTTACTGTAAACAAATGCTTTTTTGTTTAAAATTACAATGTTATTTCAAGACAGAATGAACACCACTTAAGTAAGATGTCATGATCCTCACCTAGCCATTTGTACAGAATTACTGAAAAAGACCATATATTTCTATTATGCCAGAACAGATTTCTTTTAACCTAACTCACTTTTAATGAGTGTATATATATATACACTCTAGAATGGGGTAATTCAGCAGTTTCCAATGGGCTTCTGTTTTATTCCCTAATTGTTCTTAAAATTTTAATATACCAATGAGCATCCCAATGCAGTTATTTTGCCTAGGATAGAAGATAGCATCGTAAGGCAGAAATTTGATATTTCCACTTGGAAATTTAACTGTAAAATTCTTCCAGTAAAGCAGCTTCATTATAAAGGAAAACGACACTCCACTGGTTTATTGCCAACAGCATTGAAGATTAAAAAGGCTATTCTGCCTGCTTCTCCCTTATTCTGTAGAACAGAGAGCTATAACTCCCTCATACATCAGTTTAGTCTGTCTTTAAAAGGATGACACTGATACTTACCACCTTTGTTCTTTCAGATCTATTATTGAAAATACATTTGTAAGAACCTGAAACATTGCTACATCCTAATGGGGTTCTGGCCATTGCACAATGAAACACTATCTATCATTTCAGAAATCACCCTGGCTTGGACAAAAAGATCCTTGTATTCAAAAGTGACACTAAAATAACAGCCAAAGCTGAAAAAAGGAATTACCAAGTTTATAGCCAAGGTTTGATGAAGCACTTCAGCATCTGATTACTTTTAGAGAATGCTTCAATGATATGTTTAAGTGGCTAATGAATCAGAACCAACACACATTCCCAAGGATAAGGGAAAAGAGACAAAGAGAATTTTTGCACACGTCTTGTGATTTCTGCTTTTTTTTTTTTTTTTGTAATGACATACAGTGAAGCATCCTTACTACTCCTTACTACTTGAAGTATGTGTTTGTTTGCTCTCTGTCATCTCTTCCAATGTTTAATGTTAAATAGTTTCTGTTTCCACTGCTGAGCAAAATCTCCTGACTTAATTTGAAATGGTAGACAAGTAACAGCCCCTTCATTTAGGACATAATGGGTGTTTGGGGCAAAATTGTTGGAGAGGGTCAGTTCTAGCAGAGTTGGGAATAGAGCAAATATATCATTTTCTTTACCACAAAAACCAGAACAAAGCAAAAAAAACCCAAACAAATAAAAACCCCAAAGAAACAAAACAAAGTAAAAAAAAAAAAAAATCCAAAAATCCTGGTTTAGTTTAGAAAGAATATATGCAACCCAGGCATCCAAATACTGTGCTTATCTCTGGTGATCTGTAAGCAGCCAGGACTGGACCATTTTACTTCATGGAATGACCTTACAAACCAGATGTTTGATCTGAAATTCTGAAAACCCTAAATACAGATTTTATTCTTGGGCTCATAAACTTGCAGTTTAGGAAACTAAAATTTCTAGACGATGAACCAAGTTTAAAAACAATCACACCAAATAATATAAAACTAAACAATCAAAATATAACAAATCCCAAACTTTCATACACAAATAAATATACTGCACTGGAGGCTGTAGCCACAAATACAGTTGAAAACAGTTAACATATGCAGGGTCCTATTGTTAGGGATTAATAAACATGCCTGTACTGAAAAACTCATTAGTCAGCAATGACAGCAAAGGAGAAACAGTTGGCTGTGATAGTCAACCACAGCACGAACCGAGCCAGATAGAAGATGCAGTTTAATGTGAACACAGGTTACATCTGGCAAGGTCTTTGCAGTAAAGAACTAAGGTTTTAATGGTATATAGTATAAGGTGTGGGTTTAAGCACATCTGTGTATAATTCTGGCTATTATTAATTCTGGCTATCCTTATTCAAAGCAGATGAAATTAAATGATAATGGCACAGAAAAAAAAAAAAAAAGCGCCATTACTTTAAATCAAAGGAATTTAAATTCTACACTCTAGGTAAAGACAGAAAGAGCTTGGGAATCAGGTTAGCTGTGGTAGGGCCTGCATATACTCACAGAGATCAAAAATAAATAAGGAAACTTTTAGAATAAAGTCTGCAAGACAAAATCCAGGTAGGTATTAGTTAACACCTAAACTAGAAATCAGTAAGGTGCTAATCATCAGGGAAGAGAGGTCTAGAGCAGACTACATGTGCTGCCAAGAATCCTCTATGGAAACAGGAAAGGAACAGAGAAAGGGAAGAGATAACTGACCAATTTGAAGATGGAAGCCAATCATTTTATGGAACAGTTTACATAACTAGACAATCCAAAAAGATGCACTGATCATCTGAGATCCTTTTCAGTCTTACATCTTAGGAAAGGATGGTCTTGTGACTAATGCACTAGCTAGAAAGCTATGTTCTGTCCCAAACTTTCTGTATAACATTGCTCAACTCAGAACACAAAGGAACTTATTTTCAAAACTTCTGTACACTTACAACTATTAGAAAGAGTAGCAGGAGGTGGTATGAAGTTTCTAACCTTGCATAAGCACATGCAAAAATTAGCATTTTTCTGTCTCTGCTTTAAGTCCTTATCTGTACTGCAGAAATAACACATTGTTTCAGAGATGTGTTGTAAAGCATTAATATTTGTTTGATACTTAGCTATCACTGTGATTAATTCAAATTGAAAATGCTGTTCTTTAGCAGTGATAAACCTGTATGTGACCAAAAGAAAATTTATAATCAATTATTGCATCGTTGCCAGACGAGAGGCTAGGTGTCCCAACATGACCTTAAAAACAGTGGGATGCCAAGACCCTCCCAGACAACAAAGAACTCAGTAAGAACAAGCCTTGACCTCTGTAAATTAACTGGTAACTTTAACACTCAGAGCAACAGCCCCAAGCATATAATTTAGATAATCACTTGCTCTAAACTGACTTTTCCCTTTGAGCCTCTGCACCAAAGCAAACAAACAAAATTGCTACTCTAATTTCCCCATTCAGAGTTAAATTAGTAAATATTTAATAGAGGATTCAGAGAGAAATGTACCACAAAGAGCGTACTTATTTACCTGGTTTTCATCTTGTATATGTGAACAACCAGGACTCGGTATGCATCTTGTGAGGCTGCACATTGTAGCCCTTTACTTAGAGAATGTAAATATGCTGCTTAGCTTCCCAAGGCTTGGAGAAACATTAAATTTTATTCTCAGTGGGTACGCCTGCTTCTGCTGATATCAGCATCCATTTGTTTTCTGACTTCCAAGAGGGTAGGAAAGAAAATAGAAACATTGACCATCAAAAAAGGATTCATCCTGGGATGTTTTTCGGTCATATAGAGTGGGTGTGACTTTCTACACTGGGCTCTTCTACCTATCATAAGTGAGGGGGGTTATGATAATACTGCTATAACTTGGTAATACTGAGGGTGCTTGCATTCTGAAACAGCTTCCAAGTGGTTAGAGCAGGTATTTGATAATTGCTCTGGAGGAAGAAAAAAAACTCCATATTTTCTGCTTTTGTTACTGACATTTTTTCTGCTTTTTGTCTGTACTCGCTCTTTAGCTTTAGAATTCCAGTCTATTGTAGTCAGATACCTATATTTAAATTACAATCTTATATATATTTAAATATCTACACAAAATTAATCATAGAATATGTAATTTTCTATTTTTCTGAAGCTTGTTGAAATATTCCTAATAAACTTCTGAAATACCACAGATACTATCAAACTACACAACCACAAAAAGCATCATGGCATGTAGACTCTTTTAGCCCCTAACATGAAGTTGGAAGTGGGAATGGAAGATGCCCAGCACCTTGCCTGACTGAGAAGGAACCAAGTCTGCTCTCCCTATAGCTTGAAGCTGACAAAACAGCACTAAAACACAAGACCTTTCTAGAAGTGCTTTAATCTGACAACTGAAATCAGTCTCTGATTTTGTTTCCTGCAAAAGCGTCCAGTCTTCACTTTTACATCATCACTTTAAAAAATTAAGAGCTAGAAACAAGTTCTCAGGTTCAAAATTTCCACTGAAAATGTAAATACTCTGACATGTGTCTTTTTTATTTGGTAAGCAGGTAACATGTAACCTATAATTACACTAGACAGCTAATAAAGAATGTAATAAATATATTTCTATAAAAAGCTCAGAACCATGGAGATATGTACAAAATAAAAGGTGTACTCTATTCAGTAGTATTCACAATCTTACTATAAACCTGGAGAAAAGAGTTAATAGAAAGTTGATTAGCTAAAGGAATCCTCTTTTCTTTGCTCATGAAAGCAACTAAATAACTACAAAAGTAACTGAACAGAAAAGCTAGAAAAATTTAAAATGTTTCATTAGTTCAAATCAGATCTTGAAGTAATGTAAAACATTTCACACCTTTAATGAAAAACTTTCATGTCAAAGAGCACTGCCTACCTCTGGCAGCCTGCATGAACGCAGCGGCGAATAAGCAGCCCACCGTGTGTCTCAGTACTGCGGCCAACTGACTGGAGGAACACCGCGGCACCTCAGAGATGCTCTCCTGCCTAACCAGGAGTCTGCACCTCCAACTCTCCCTGCTATTTTGAGATCGGTTGCAGCATAAAGGTCACAGCTGGTTACACTGTGCACACATACAGAAAGTGAAATTCATACTCATAAACACGACTATTAAAAGGCTGTTCTTGAGCTTATAGGAAACCTATGTCATTGAGTCTCTTGCAGACAGATGTTATAACGAGTATCAATAATGCTTCTGCATCCCTGGCTCAAAGCACTGTTCTGACATATACCACTATTCCAAGAAATTAGGGATTGGACAGTCTGATTATTTTTTTTTTCCCAGGATTTTGCCTATTGAATTTTCCATTAGAACTCCAATTCTTTTACCTTCTCCTTTTCCTTTTTATATACTACCGTAGTAACTTCCCCAGAGGGCTTTATCTATGACTCCAGAATGGTCCATATGGTCCATACTCTCTCATTTTATAGAGGAAAATAGGATCACAGGTCTCAGATCACACAGCAGGCCAGCAATAGCGATAGAAATAGAATCCACATAACCTGAGCTACAGGCTGTTACTTCATATGGGCTCTTAAAATACGATCCAGGAGGGAAATGCTTACCAGCACAATTAGAAGGAAAACAATTTGAGACCCTAGGACTCAAAGGGAAGGAAAAAAACGTGCAACAAGTGTTAAATGGGTAAAAGCAGCAAGTCTTCAGACAAAGCTGACAGCAAATTAGAAGCAAGCAGACAAGAATATGAGACACTTGGTCTTGTCTTTTGTTATTATGGATCTTTTGCAATTGCAGATGGAAAAATTAGAGAAGGTTGGGAATAGCAAATAACATTACATTTGTTTTAATAGAAGGAATTGAACAACACACAGCTAAAATGATGACTAATCTGGAATCTAGATATGAGAAAACACTAAGACAACAAAGAATGTTTATATTAAATGAATACTTAAAAGCAAGCATAATGACTATTTATAAAAACTATTATAAACATGCTATGAAAGAGGAAAATGATCAGTGTGGTACAAAGAAGAATGTCTCTAGAAGTAAAAGGATTAAATAAGATAAAGAATATTTAAGCATTCATGTCAGAAACAGATTTCTAATGTTCAGACCTCTTAGGCAGTGTAAGTCTCCCAAAGGAAGGAGTGAGTTCCACTGCATGAGTCTTTTAGCTGGAATATTAAATTAATTTTAAAATGGTCTTTGAAACTAACCTAGTATATATACTCTATTTTTGCTACCCCCTTAGGATAATGAATGCTACAGTAACATTTATATCTTCTTGCAAAATACACTTGGCAGATACAGCAACAACATTTTTTTCTCTCCACTGAGTAAGGGTATTAAATTACTTACAGATCTAAAGTGCACAATCTTTTACAGTGAAAGACAGTAAAATAATAGTGAATGGGAAATAAAAACAAGCCTGTCATACCAGGATTTTCTACCTTAGTAACAGCCCCTTGGTATGGCTGTTTCTAGATCCTAAGGTGCCATAGGGATACAGCAGGATTTCCTTGTGGTAACACACCACTAGCTTTTGGCAATGGGGAGTTGCAAATATAACAGATCTTTCTCAGTAGCTACCCTATGGCTTCTAGCTTCATTAAGAATACTCAGACTGTTGCCAGGTGGGCTTTTAGCACAAAAGCAGTAAGCACATACTAGCTGAATGCTTGGCTCTGTATTTCTGGTTCTAAGCTGTAAGTGGATGGTACAGTTCCTCAAAAAGTAAACAACAAACGTAAGATAGATCATATTATCTTTAATGTGTATTTCAGGCACTCAAATATTTTAAATAATTTATTGCTTCATTTTCTTAGTAATCATTTAATAAATTTGTTCATGTGTGGGCTTCTTTCACTGGGTCTTTTATTGGACTGGTTACATAGCATGTATGTTATCACAAGGGATAATAAAATAACTCTGCTTGAAACACTGGCTTACTGTAACTTCAAGCTCTGGAGATACAGTTACACTACTGAGACTCAGCTGAGACACTACAGAGGAATACTTAGTGAATAATGTGCACAATGAAAGCACCTGTAATGGAATCAGCCAAGCAAGATAAGGAAGCTACATAGCCTCTTCCTAGGTAGCACATTCCGTAACATTTCCTATTTAACTACAACCTTAGGTTATTCTTCCCTGCCATTTCATTACCATTCTATGACAAATCTACTTCTCCTTGTGAAAACAAATTACACCACAGTTTTAAGAAAGATTCCAGTGGATTTTGACACAATACAAAATTTTCCAGTGTGAAACAGCTTGGATTAGTGGATTTGCTATATGCTTTAATTATTTCTCCACTCAGCGAGGCTGAAGGTTCAGAAAAATTACTCCACAAAGTAAGAAAAACTCCCATTCCCTTACAGCATCAGGAGTCATTGTGAGCCATCTTTTCAATTCTTACCCAAGTCCATCTCAGAGAACAGCATTACCTCAATTAGTGGAGAAATTTAGGGTTCTATTTACTTAATTTCTTTGAATACTAAGTGGACTTTCACTGCTATGGTAGGTGCACATTTGTGACCTCTGTATGGCATGAACATTCATATGCCATGTCATTCACCTTTGGCTACCCAGGCACAGACAGCCCCAAATCAATCTAAAACTCCTTTGGAAAACTTTTGAGTGAATTTCATTCTCATTATTAAATTAAAGGAAAAATTTGTGCCCTCGTACTCATGTAGTGAAAGATTAATAACAACTTCACTCCAGGATTATAGATTAATTTTAATATAATGATCTATTTAAAATTTCCCTTTAATTGCCACATATTTAATACATTTGTTGAAAGAAACAGTCATTAGAATAATTATTTTGGGTATTCTATTACTCATAAATTTTATTATTCAAGAGTCATGAGATAGCAGATTCACTTACAGAAGGTTAATTAACTAAAACGCTCCTTTTACAAAATTGTTTCCAACTCATGGGCAGCTACCCAGAATGGAAATATTTATTGTAAGATTTCATTTAAATATATAATACAGGAAAGACAGATATGGATGGCATCTTGCCACAGAAGACCATTATTCCATTACTTGTTTAGCTAACACACTTAAAAGGAATTATCAGTGTAACTCAAGGTACATGCATAGCTTCACATTGCTCCCTGATGGATATCCTAGATACCTTTTTCATCCTAAGTGCTTCTAGGCATGATATTCTGCTATTTCTGTTGTGTCTTGCATTAAGCCCAACTTAAACTGGACTCCAGGATTTAGATTTTACTTGCAGGTATTCATAGAAAAATCTAATTATTAACCAAGCTTTTTCCATAATACCTTTTCTTACCTGTAGCAAGAACACCTATGTTTCTGTAGCTATTACTATTGCCTATCCTTATTTCCAGCTGTTTCTTCTTCTGGCTGTGATCAGGAGATAAACTCAGAAAGAACAGCTAAGAGGATTAGTCACAAGATATAGAGGTTTTTATCAGGATGCCACTGGGTTCTGCCTGTTCAGTGATCTCCAGAAAATAAGTTTGTCTCAGTTCAGACTCCAGGGGACAAGCATTCTCACTGCAAAACACAATGCTACAGTTCTTTTTGATTTGCCTCCTTACTTGTAGGTTTCAGAGAGAATGACTTTTAGAAGGACAAAGGCACAAAGCTAACTTCCCCAAGTCCCTGAAGATCTATGACATGAGAAACTGTTAGTGCAACTTTAAATTAAGCTTGCAATACACATGCCTCCACTGTTCTTTTTCTTTACAATATCCACGAGTACTAATTTTGTCATTCATCTTTTAAGAATGCAGAATGCAGTTTTCAAAAAGATATCATGAGTACTGACACGAACACTATGTATAAGAAGTGAATACAAACCTGGTTGATAATCCATATAAACAGCTGTTTAATCCTTCTACAGATCAAAATGTAGATTTACACAGTAACAGTGACCCTAAATGGTGAGCAGCAGACAGTCTCCTCCCAGACTCTCAATCAAAACAAGTCTTTCTTGTTTGTTGGGTTGGGGTTTTTTCTTTCTTTTCAAGTTAGTTATTCAAGTCAAGTCATTCATGAGAAACGAGTACAGTTCTTCTAGTATATGAGCAGTCTACTCATGATATATAAATTTGAACACTGGAACAGAGAAGTAAATAAGTTATTTGCTGTGGCTCAGGGTTTATACTGAAGGGGTAAACAGTGTCTCTGTAACAAACCAGAAAGGGGACAATAGTTGTCAAGGCAATCATTTATATTCTGCTGTGAACAAATTCAGAGCCAGACACTGTTTATTAAAAGCTGAAAGTGTGCAATCCATCCCTGCTTGCACTAATACTTGCCAAAGCTGCTAGTGACAATGTTATTTTTGGAGACAAGATATTTCTCTATTTGAATTAGTTTTTATATCAGATATTTGGTAGCAGAAAGAGATAAGAAATAACTTTAAGGAATATTTCTGGAATGTAAGGCAGAGCATTCCTAGCTTATTTAAGAATTCTTGTACTTGATATCTTTTCTTCCTACAGACTAACTCACATCAAGTGGAAGTGAGGTGAGAAATCACCAAGAATGAGCCACCTAGTTACAGGCTCTGGTCCTGAACCACTGCTAAAAATCATGGAATAGTGTCTGGAGAAAGCAAGCTCATTTCCCACTGCAATTTTAAATAATTTTTAATTTAAAACAAGCAACAATGGAAAAAAATGACATTTTCTGCAATCAAGTAGCTGCCTTTTGTCATTTTTTGAAGAGCATACTCTTAATAGCTGAGGCATTTGAGACCTGCAACCAGATGGATAAAACAAGTGATGACATAAGTCTGGTCCATATGACTGCACAGGATGCTAGCTGTAATATATCATATCACTTCCCAAACAGATTAAACAATGTGCTCGCAATCCTTTAAAACGTGTCTGCAAAGTGGTATAGTTTTAGTGAATGCAGTAAGTGGTTAAAAAAGTAGGCAACACCAATTTTACTCTTCAAGTGAACAGTTAGGGTAAGAAAAGGAACCAAGGAGTCATTGAACCTGTTAAAGACAACAATGATGCACTGACATGTTAAAATTGCTACTCATGAAGCTAATGATCATTTCATGATTGTCTGATGCTCTTCTCAGTATTCTTCTTGTTATTAAATGTACTAGTTAAGTTTTGGGTTGTTGGTAGGGTTGGGTTGGGTTTTTTTCATATAAATTGGATACACACTTTTGTTGTGGCTGTCCAACTGCATCACCAAGTTGTATGTTTAACGTATCGGAGACCTCTCAGATTCTTTATAATTCACATAGCAGGAGTCTACCCACATGCTGGATCACAGGGCAGGACAGCAGGATTCTTCCCTTCTGGAAACTTGTCTTATTGCTACAATATTCCTTAATAGTGCACTTGGTATTCCTTAATAAGAAAATTCTTTCTACTCTGAGTGAAATATTAATACACAACATATTTCACATTTTGATTACTTTTCCTTCACCATTTTTTTCTCAGTATGGTAGCTTATACTATCTTAACTGATATTTGTTTTCCATTTGCCTCAAACAAGTCCCAGACTCTTGAGTATGTTCTGTAGGGGCTCTCCCAGTAGGCTTTTCATGTAGAAATCTGCTTTTGAACAAGAGACATTTTACAAAGACTGAGAGAAGAGCAGCATTGAAAGATGAATTCCCAGGAAAAAAATAGCTGTATATAATCATTTTTCTAAAAAAGCAGATTGGGGTAATAAGACATGCAAAGAGTAGTCAGTGCAGAACTGGTCTTCCCTCCTTGTATTTTAAAAGACAGCAGACAAATCTATGCCTTCAATCATCATCGAACAAGTGTTCTGGATCTGTTTCGGATATGAAATCCCCAGAGAAGATTGCTGTTTCTGTTCACTGGCTGGAGACATTGTGCTGGAAGCAAACAGCCTGCAATTCACCGAGAGAAGCAAAACCAGCTGGTAAAATTCCACATAGCCACATTCTTCTGAATGTGCAGGCTCTGTTGTTTCAGGATTTAGTTTTCTTCTGTTCTGCTTTCTGCACCCTCTCAATGCAAACAAATAGTGATGATTTCTGACAAAAAACAGATCAAGATTACCTGAAGTAATTGTAACTATCTCTTTAACACTGAACAATGAAATAGGCAGAGGTATTTTTAGATTCTTTACAGCTATTTAACTGTTCCGTATGTCATTCTTCCAGAATTCTCAAATACGAACATACTTTACAATTGACTGCTGACACAACCTGTAAATCTCTTGCAGTGAGCAAGGAGTATTTGTGCAATAGAAACAGATAGAAAAAAGGCCTGGTGAGGCCCCTGTGCAGAGAGCCTCCTAAACCTCGGGAAGCCAAGAGCTAGTGCACGGCCCAGAAGGGTAACTGTGAGCATGTACAGCAATCCACGGGGCTCCCTCATGACAAGGGCCAAGTATGCAGTGTAAGCTGCCAGGTTTCACTCCCTATCTCTGGGTCTGAAACCTGCAGTGCTGTTGATTGTTTCTTTGAAGCTAGAAGGGTACAAATTTAAACATGTTAACATGGGGACTCCCCTTTGCCATAACGTAATCTATGGCCTGAACCTATTTTCTTATTGATTAGATGCATATACAAAATTTCAACAGAAGTATATTGTTACATCATAACTACTAGGAGAAATAGTGGCTGTGTCTACCACAAGAAAAAGAAAGCCTTTAAAATTATTGAAATTTTAAAAGCTGGTAAGTTTTCCACAGGGGATGACTTCTGTGTTCACAGAACAAGTTAAAGACACTGACATCCACTGGAGCCCTGTGTTCAACCACTAACAGTACTTTTTAAAACTTTCCTTTGAATATACACGCTAAGTTAGATAACAGCATCAAAATACACAGTTGTAGATACAATGTTTACAGATACAGCGTTCACTGTCTCATCAGTATGAAGCAGCTAAACATTAATTATTCTCTTTTTTCCTCAGAGGACCCAACACTAACTATAAAGCATTTTTGTAACTTCAAGTTGTCCTGGTTTTGGCCAGGATAGAGTTAACTTTTCTTGGGCTGGGAGGGAGCACAGCTGGAGGGCCAGGCCCGGATTGTTCACTGGAGTATTCCATATCATGTGATGCTATGCTCAGTATATAGAGGAGACCCATGTTCTTTCATGTTTCCCTGTGCCTTTTAGTCTAAGCAGATGGTATCTTCAAGACAGGAAGCCTAACCTATTTTGCTGTGCAAAATACTCAGTCACTGGATGGATTTGAGTGGAGGAGGAAGGAGCCCTACCATGGCTTTGGTTTCTTAAAGGAAGATGCAGTGAGTACTCCTGCCTCATGTTTTGGCTACAAAGCTGCTGCAGTCCTTCCATTTATATTAGGTCTGTATCTCCATCGAATGCCTAATACCAGCCAGCCACGTTTCTGATCAGCCCTTAAGTACTACAATAAAAAGCACAGTTATAAATGTGATTCCATATACAATGACATTTCAACTCCATGTTGTAAAATTCAGCACAAAAAAAGACAGAAAATTACTGAAGCACATCTAGAAAATGTTTCTTTCCCTATTGATGGATTCCCTTGGGTTGCCATGAATACTGACTTGACTGATGTTCATGTAAAGTATTGACTTTTTTTAACTGAAGTGAAGGAATATCATAATCATCAAGCAAGTGCACTGACACTTGGTTTCATTCAGAAATCCCAGAATGCTCGCACTTGCATGAGATAGGCCATGCTAATAAAACATTTTGCAAAGTGGCCAAAGAAGGGAACTCCAATAAAAGTTTATTGGAACATGACTGGTCCTCTCAAGAAAGAATACTTCCTTACTGTGGGGTGCCCTCCAGTTCACAGCTTCCAGCAGACTCTCTCAAACTTCAGCCAGCTAGTCTACTATAGTCTGGGAAAACAATCCTGCCCACAACAACTTTCATGACTTCTAACTTCTTCCAATGTTCAGCTCTCCTTTCCTTGCCAATCACAGGGGAAGACAAAGATTCTCCAACTACATCCAAGCTTTTTTGGCAGTAAGGTCTAGTGTATGCCTTACATATACTTCATGGGCTTTTTGCGTATTATGAGGGTTCTGTACATGTACTACTCAACGAGTCCTCAGAGAATGCTTACAGACTAAATAAATAGTACAACCTTGTTAATGGCTATGAAAAATTGGGACAAAGAAATTCTGAGTTCACAGTGACTTCGAGCCAAAATTAAAACTACCCTTTCTCTCAATGTCCTCTTTCCTCCAGATTATATTAACTAAAGTAGGTTCTAGTACAGGAAGTACAAAAACCACCCTACACTTAGGAATAAGACATAAAATTTCACCACACCTCAGAAGAATTATGATATTCCAAATTTGGCTGTATTCTGCTTAGCTTTAGACTTCTTTATTTTATTTTTTTTTTTAAAGAAAAAATAGCTACTTCAAAATATTTTCAAACATGTGCACCAAAAAGGTTTGACACAATTAAAAATCTTTATTCCTAATGTAAAATTTTTTAAATATTTTGGCAGTATCATCCAGCATGGTAAATCTTTTAGGCTATTTTAGCAGTGTCTTGAATTACTTCATCTTCCAGAAGATACTGTGATATTTAAAACTCAGTACAGTGATATGCAATACTACTAGGAAAAATCCAAAACTAGAAGGGGGGGGAATGGCAGAACAGGATTCTGGTTCCAAAGACAAGCTCTAGAATACAGCAGCATCTGTCTGCTGAGTCAAAACTTGCAACCACTTCTTCTATACCTGTTTCTAAGCTAAACTCCTATAAAGACTCATTATTTTTATATATACTGATAGGTCACTATACAGCTTTGTAAGAATAAAAATCAGTGTGTGCAGCTTGGAAGAAGAAACTGGCCTAGATCTCAAGGTTTCTGCAGCACAATATTAAACCTATGTCCAGAACCAGCACCTGATTTCAGACACCACTTAGAGGTCCAGCATATTTTATAAGAAATGTAATCAGTTTGTCAACAGACAGAATTCACTCTCATGTACTGCAGGACCAAATCACAGGTGCTGGAGTTGGTTAGAATTTAGAAGGTATAAAAAGGTAAATCATTTAGGGCAAGAATGGTAAACAGATCTAAGAGAAAATAGGCCGTTTCACTTCCAGCTGTGCAAGATCACACCCGAATCTGGGACATGTGGTTCTCAGGAAGTACATCCAACCAGCTGGAAGAATGCCAGGAAAGAATCCTGGAATGGAATTCAGAACTGGAAGAAATGGGGGAGAAAGTATCCCAGATTTATCTTTATTACTCTTATTTTATAATTCAATTACAAGATTTTTGAAAAAAAACATTATATATAATGAGACCATATAAATTTCTGGAGCTTTCTTAACTTTAAAAGGAACAGGTATTTCTATAAAAGGTGAAATATTGTTTTAGTATTTAGGCAAAAAGTTCAGGGCTAGTCTGAGAATTGACTATAGCTATGGGATGATAACAGATTAAAGCACATGAAACATCTGTTTACTGACTCACCTATTACAAAGAACCTGAGTGACTTGTGCTGGCTTTGGCTGGGATAGAGTTAATTTTCTTCACAGTAGCTGCTGTGTGGTTATGTTTTGGATTTCTGCTGATAACATAGGGACATTTTCATTATTGCTAAGCAGTGCTTACACAGAGTCAAGACCTTTTCTGCTCTTTACATCACCCCACCAGCGAGGAGGCTGAGGGTGCACAAGAGTTGAGAGGGGACACAGCCAGGACAGCTGAGCCCAACTGACCAAAGGGATATTCCATACCATATGACATCATGCTCAGAATACAAAGCTGGGGGAAGAAGGAAGCAGGGAAGTGATGGCATTTGTATTCCCAAGTAAACATTACACATCTTGGAGCCCTGCTTTCCTGGAGATGGCTGAACACCTGCCTGTCAATGGGAAGTGGTTAATGAATTCCCTGTTTTGCTTTGATTGCACATGTGACTTTTGCTTTACCTATTAAATTGACTTTATCTCAACCCCCGAGTTCTCATTTTGACTTTTCTGATTCTCCCCTTCATCCCACTGTGGGGCAGGGAGTGAGCAAGTAGCTGTGTGGGGCTTAGTTGCCAGCTGGGGTTAAACAATTACACTTCTGACTGCTGCCACTTAATATCATAGAATCATAGCACATGGTTTGGATTGGAAGGAACCTTAAAGATCATCTAGCTCCAACTCCCTGCCATGGGCAGGAACACCTTCCACCAGACCAGGTTGGTCAAAGCCCCGTCCAGCCTGGCCTGAACACTGCCAGGGAGGGGGCAGCCACAGCCTCTCTGGGCAACCTGTTCCAGTCTTTCACCACCCTCATAGTAAAGAATTTCTTCCTTATATCTAATCTAAATCTACCCTCTTTCAGTTTAAAACCATTGCCCCTCATCCTATCACTAGACTCCCTGTAAAAACTCTCTCCTCACCTTTCCTGTAGTCCCCTTTAGGTACTGTGAGGCTGCTATAAGGTCTCCCAGAGCCTTCTCTTCTCCAGGCTGAACAACCCCAACTCTCTCAGCCTGTCCTCATAAGGGACATGCTCCAGCCCCCTCATCATTTCTGTGGCCTCCTCTGGACTCACTCCAACAGGTCCATGTCCTTATGTTGGGGGCCCCAGAGCTGGACACAGTACTGCAGGTGGGGTCTCACCAGCATGGAATAGAGGAGGAGAATCACCTCCCTTGACCTGCTGCCCACAATTCTCTTGATACAGCCCAGGATACAGTTGGCTTCCTGGGCTGCAAACACACATTGCTGGCTCATAGTCAGTTTTCCATCCACTAATCGCCCCAAGTCCTTCTCCTCAGGGTTGCTCTCAAACCCACTCATTGCCCAGGCCATATTTGTGCTTGGGATTTCCCCAGCTCATGTGCAGGACCTTGTATAATACCTGGCCTTGGCCTTGTTAAACTTCATGAGGTTCACGCAGGCCCACCTCTCCAGCCTGTCCACTCCCTCTGGATGGCACATCCCTTCCCTCCAGCGTGTCAACCCCACCACACAGCTTGGTGCACAGCTGAGGGTGCACTCAATCCCTCACTGTCCATGTCACCAACAAAGACGTTAAACAGTGCTGGTCCCAATACCAACCCCTGAGGAACACCACTCATCACTGCTCTCCACTTGGACATCAAACAGTTGGCCACAGCTCTTTGAGTGTGACCATCCTGCCAATTCCTTATCCACTGGGTGGTCCAGCCATCAAATCCATTTCTCTCAGAGACAAGGATGTTGTGTGGAACAGTGCCAAATGCCTTGCACAAATGGTAGACGATGCCAGTTGCTCTTCCCTTATCTAGCAGCACTGTAACACTGTCACAGAAGGCCACCAGATTTGTCAGGCATGATTTACCCTTAATGAAGCCATGTTTGCTGTCACGAATCACCCTCCTTATTTTCCATGTTCCCTAGCATAGTTTTCAGAAGGATCCGCTCCATAATCTTGCTGGGCACAGACGTGAGACTGACCGGCCTGTAGTTCCCCAGGTCTTTTTTTCCCTTTGTAAGAATTGGGGTTATGTTTCCCCTTTTCCAGTCAGTGGGAACTTCACTGGACAGTTAGGACTTCTCAAATACGATGGGCAGTGGCTTAGCCACTTCATCTACCAGTTCCCCCAGGACCTGTGGATGCATCTCATCAGGTCCCACAGACATGTGCACCTTCAGATTCCTTTAGGTGGTCTTGAACTTGATCTTCTCCTACAGCAGGCAGTTATTCCTTCTCCTAGTCCCCACTTTTACCACCTGCATCTTGGATGGTGTGGCTGGAGCAGTTGCTGGTGAAGACTGAGGCAAAAAAGTCATTGAACACCTCAGCCTTCTCCATATCCTGGGTAACCAGGTCTCCCATATCCTTCTAGAGAGGGCCCACATTTTCCCTAGTCTTCCTTCTATCACCAAGGTACCTATAGAAGCTTTTCTGGTTGCCCTCAACATCTCTGGCCAGATTTAATTCTATCAGGGATTTGGTCTTCCTAACCTGATCCCTGGCTGCTTGGACAGTTTCTCTGTATTCCTCACAGGCTACCTGTCCTTGCTGCCACACTCTGTAGGCTTCCTTTTTATGTTTGAGCTTGTCCAAAGCTCAGGAGCTCCTTGTTCATCCATGCAGGCCTCCTGGTGGTCTTGCCTGACTTCCTCTTTGTCGGGATGCATCACTCCTGAGCTTGGAGGAGGTGATCCTTGAATATGAACCTGCTTTCTTGGCCTCTCTTCCATCCAAGGCTTTATCCCATGTTACTCTGCCAAGCAGATCCCCAGAAAGGATATCCATTCAACCCCTTTAAAACCATTCATACTCCATGAGGTAATTCAGTGTCTGGAGAACTGATCTGTCCTAGTAAGGAGTAAAGACCTGAGATTACTTCATGGAGAAATCTGAGAATTTTTCTATGTCAAGCTTCTTATCAGTAATACTTGATACCATTTGTTGTGAAAAACTTTCTTAACCTAATTACAATGTGACCCCTGATGCATCTAACTCTGCTGAGGTAAGAACCTTATTCTTTTTTGTCAGAAAACTTCTTTGGGGCTTTTGACAATGCAGGAAACTGCTTCAAAAGAGAAGCACATGTTTACTAAACCACTTCATGATCTAAAGAGCCCATCTAAAGGCAGAAAAGAAAACAAATCATTTAAATGCAAGCCACACAGATGACTTTGTTGCTGCAATCAGGCAGAACATGAAATCACTGATGAAATATGGAAGTAGGTATCACATTCAAGGGTGGTGCCTCTGCAGAATGGATTATTGTTACTGTAACTTTTTAATAACTAAAAATGTATCTTAGGCTACAGGAGGAATAAGACCTTGTTCCATTGTACAACAGCTGGTTTTAATAACAGAGACTGAAAATTCACTACTAGTAATCGACACATCTTCTGCCCTCCAAGCACAGACTGTTTGCTATAAAACATCCTTAATAATCTTTGCAGACTTTTTCTAATATTTAATCAGTTTATATTGAAAACTCTTAATACTACTTTACCAGGACCTAATAAAAGGCACTACATATTAAGCATATGATAGTACCATAAGTTAATTTTTTGCTGGTTTGTGAAACAAGCTATTAATTCTTCCAATTTAAACTGTAAAAGCTGTTTCAACCGGGTTTGTCTTATTACTCATTGGCTGAAAAACAAACCATTCACAGGGAAATATGAGAATTCTCTGGCCCAGACTTAAACACTCAAAGTACAACTACAATGCTCTCTCTTTACTTGCACGTGCTATTCTGCTGTTACACTGCAAACAATGCATCGATATACCCACACATGTTCAAAATAGCCTATTTTTTTTTTAATTTCAGAGATGAGGTCAACTAGGTGCTAAAGACATTGACAAACTGAGACAAAATTGGACTGTAAAGCTGAGGGTCTACTGTAACATCTGTTAGTGAAAATTAAACACAGAAAAGTAAAAAGTCATAAAATAATTTAGATGAATGCCTTTACCAAAACAATAACTTATTTGTGATGGATCTCTCCTCATTATTTCATCTGGTCTTAGTGGGAAGTTTATCCAACACTTCCTAGAGCAAATGTATAGTAAAATTTAATCCTTCTGCAGAAATCTCATAAAGGTCTATGACAACTCAACCTGAAAGGCTATACCCCATCAAGATTACTTTATCACTTCAGAATAAAGTGAGACAAGTTTGTACTAAGGAGAGGGTACCTAGCAACATCAAGAAAATCTCAAAACCCATGACAACTGAGATCAAAGTTTGAGCGTGACATCCTTGTACACAGAACTTTTCAAATTTTCATCCACAGATCATGGAAACAACATAGATGCATAGATTTCAGAACCAACCTGAATAGGCTGAAAATTGCCACAAACCCTTAGATGTTTAAAGCAGGAAAAAAAGGGGACTGTGATGGAAATCAAGAACACACATTTCAATGTGCTTGTTTTTCAGACAAGAGAAAAAGATGCTGGAAATATCTGTATCACAGATGGTTTTGGCTAATAAAAAGTGACTGTCTTGCAGCTGCTTTGGTCAGGTGATACTGGTTTTGCTCACTCAACTTCTATTTGTTACATGTAGTAGAAGTTGTTTGTAGTACTGTCAACTCTATTCTTGCACAGAAGATAATAGTTGTGTGAAAATACTTTAAAATTAAGAGTAGATTTTTAAAAATTATTTTAAGTCTGTCCCTTTTTTTGCTAAAATTTACTGCTATTTGAGTATTTTTAGCTCATTTCAATCTGAGCTGGTGTTAAGCGGTCTCTGTGGCAAAGACGACAATCATACAGTGTTTCCATGCTCCTGTTTCTTTATGGTTACTACCACTGTTTTTTTTCATAACTTATCATTTGACTTCATGGAATTCAGTCCCATTCCATAGTTAAAGAACTTCCTTTTAAATTTGCCTTCTGAATCAACTTAGGTCCTGCAGCAAGACAGACATGAATTTAGCAACAACCTACTTCAGCAAAGCATTTTTGTCCATGAAATGGTTTTAACTTTGCCTCAAAGGTCATTTCGCTTTGTGATATTTTGCACTCAGACATATTCAGATGTTATCCATGGAAATACTAATAAACTGGTTAATAAAGAGCCATCTGAGGTTTTGATTGAGATGGGTCACAACATGTGAATTTAATTTCATAAAACAAACAGAACTGAATAACTTATTTCTGAGGTCTTCGGTGTTCCACTTCTCTATTCTGGGAGTTGTCCCTTTTTATTCCCATTGCTATTTAATATATGCTATCTCACTCCATGATGTGGGAAACAATGATGTGCAGTTGCAGATTCAAAGCCAGCCTGAATGGGAGGGGGTGTAAAACATTTTAAAAAACACCTGGACTCACTGCAGGAAAAGTCTATTTCAAGGACATGTAGAAGCAATGCTATAAAATTAAGCTAACCCTAATATTCACCAGGAAAATAACTCACCCAGCATACTGAAGTCCCACAATAAACTATTATTTTAACGTGAATCTTCAGATACTTTTAGGAAAGCGCTGATAATAGCTCAGTCTAGAAACTGGAAATTAAAAATACAGCAATATAATTTGAACTCAGAAATACAGCAACATAATTTGACACCTAAAGGTGATAATATACAAACTACACCAAAAGCTTTCAAATACCAGAGTAGGCCAGCAGAGGCGGGCAAAAGGATGAGTCATGGGAGCTAATGTACATTCCTATCTCTGTCTTTTTAAAGTATGTACCTAAGATATATTCAAGAGAACTGAACTGCAGGAGCCTAAATTTCAATACAATACAATGGGAAGTGTTAAGTACCTTGAAAGAATGATTCAGTTACTAAGGTGGAATCTTAGAGCTAAACAGTGTAAGTATTTCCTCGCAGAACATTAAAACTGGTGAGAAAGCGTCTCTTTATATATGGAGGCTGTATGGAGAAAGCAGATCAGTCACTTGATGGAGTAGCCATTTTATGTTCTCCCTGCCTTTGAGCAGAACTCCATTCCAATGTTGAGATGTCTGTCCACAGAAATGCCCCAGATGCACAGGTGAGAGAATGGCAGCAGAGTGAGAAGAAAAACCAGAGATTCCGTCTGGATTATACCTGCCTGCTTCAGAATTCAGCTCTATCAATCAGGGCTGCAAAGGATCTGTCAGATGGAAACGAAGAGTAAATCCACAAGGGAAAATGTCACAAAAAAAATCTGACTTTGATTAAAATCTCTTCAGATAAAGCAACACCAGAGGCTCAGAGCAGAACACTGAAACTGAACTGTGAATTTCCTAGCTCAATCTCTCTTTTGTCCCTTTTCCATATTCTCTTCTTATACATTCTAAATAAAATAGCTACATATATGCAATACATATTGTATTGTCATTTTTAGAATAATTTTTCAAGGAACTGCAAGTTAAATGTCAGCTGCTTTTGCATGGTTTAAATTTCAGATTGTTCATGAAACACAGACATCCTAGAGCTTTTACAACTTTATTCAGTTTTTGAACAGGGATAAGGAAAGTATGTTTCTAAAGTAACACAGTGAATAGAACTATAGCTCTCATTAAAATCTAATGTGATGTTCAACATATACTCACTATTCTTTCAAGATCAACATATTTCTTATCCTCATTTTTATTTTTCTAAATTATTCTCTAAAATTTGCAGACTGAAGATGTCAGCAGGTATCTACCAGTAAAAGTGTTTTATATCAATTTAAATTAAGATTTGAGTATGGATAGATCAGATAGCATTGACTTTAATCACTCATTTGTCTTCAATTACATCATCTTGATTTTCAACAGCAGAATAAAAAGAGAAACATGTTAGTCAGCTATGTTGAATTCCCCCAAAGGAGACAAAGAGGGTGGAGAGAAGAATCATAGACTTGTTTGGGTTGGAAGGGATCTTTAAAGTTTCATCTAGTCCAACCCCCCCACAATGAGCAGGGACATCTTCAACTAGATCAGGTTGTTCAAAGCCCTGTCCAACCTGACCTTGAACATTTCCAGGGATACCACCCCTCTAGACAACTTGTTCCTGTGTTTCACCACACATAGTAAAAAAATCTCTTCCTTCTATCTAATCTGCATCTACCCTCCTTTAGTTTAAAATCATCACCCCTTGCCCTACCGCAAGGCCCTACTAAAAAGTCTGTCATCTTTCTTATAAGCCCCCTCTAAGTATTGAAAGGCCACTATAAGGTCTCCCTGAAGACTGCTCCATGCTGAACAACCCCAACTCTCTCATCCTGTCCACATAGGAGAGGTGTTCCATCCCTCTGATCACTTTTGTGGCCTCCTCTGGAGCCTCTCCAACAGTTCTGTATCTTTCTTATGCTGGAGGTGCCAGAGCTGGACACAGCACTGTAGGTGGGTGGGTCTCACCAGAGCAGAGAAGAGGGGGAGAATCACCTCCTTCGACCTGCTGGCCACACCTCTCAATGCAGCCCAGGATACAGTTGGCTTTCTGGGCTGCAAATGTACATTTCTGGCTCATGTCCAGCTTTTCATCCACCAGTATCCCCAGGTCCATCTAGGCAGGGTTTTTCTCAACCGCTTCATCCCCCAGCCTGTGTTGATACCAGGGGTTACCCTGACCCCTGTGCAGAACCTTGCACTTTGCCTTGTTAAACATCATGAGGTTCACATGGGCCCAGTTCTCGAGCTTGTGAAGGTCTCTCTGAATGGCATCCCATCCCTTAGGAGCTTCAATCACAATACTCATGAAACATGACTACCTTCATGTATCTACATTGCCACTCTCAGGACTGCCTATAATAGCAGGATATTCTGCAGCTCACCTTAGAATGTGATTCACTTCTGGATACAGGGCCTACAGAAAGTACAATGAAAACATTTACAAATAAATGTGTCTCTGAATCCAACACCCCTGACCAAGTTCTTAAAGGTAAGATATGATCCACAATGTATACTTTAGAGATAAACATAACATTCATCTTTCAGATATGTATCGGGATCACATAAACCCACTGTAAACTAAAGGCCTTCTTACAGACCAGAGGTATGTTGCCAGTTTGTGTCTCTTTCCATCTCTGCTTTACAAAGTCTCCAGAATTCTGGAAAGATAAATTCTAAGCTTGACAGATAATTAATCCTTGAGGGTTGCTCTTAGCTAAGCCTGTTCTCACTCAGGACTCACCATGGTAACTGTTCTTAATGATTTCTTTTATTTCTTGTGTTCAGTTTATCATAACTGGATCTACTGCTGTTCAGTATTTTAATCAACATTTAAGAAAAACTCAGCACACCATTATCCTAGGCCATGGAATTTAATATTTTAACTAATACAGCTCAGCTTATTAAGAAAGAACACAGGTTTTTTTCCTCTCTGCAAATATATTTGAAAATGTAAAAGAATAGATCCAGAGAACATCCACTATCCATATAACTGGGATTAGTTTTTACTATGGATCACAAATGTTACAAGAAAAGTATTAAAAAGAAATTTGAGATTAAAAAAGTGACAAGACTGTTAAAACCTTGGTGTGTAATTAATATAATACTGAATTGGCTGATGGAGCAAACAGTATTTCAGGGTATTAAAATCCACTTGTCATAAGAGTAAATGCTAGAATAAAAAAGAAAGCTAACAGAATTGGAGAATTTCAAGTTGTATTCATCTGGAAACAAACTTGGAGACTTTAGCTTAACATTACAGCTAAATTAATTTGGTTCAGGAAAATAAACAGCCAGCAAAAGAATAAGTTATTTCAGGGATGACTTGAGCTGCAGGAACTAACTCATTACAAAGTCAGGCAAGAGCCATCATAAGTACCAAAGAAATTGCAAGTGCAGACAGATGGGAGTAGCAGAGGAGGTGTAGAACTATCTTAGCAGCAAAGACCAACTTTGTCAAGATATCAAGCAGTGCCCTTAGGGCACCAAGGGTACTGACATAGATGTGCATCATTAGGAAGTCCAATTTAATCACATTTGAAAGTCGTCTGTTTGCCTCACTCCACCACACACAAAAAATGCACTTGTATGATATAAGCATTAATTTGTCCTAAATTACAGCAACTTGCAACTATCTCCTTGAAGTGTTTTATCACCATTAGAGACAAGTAGCTGACCTTTCATACAGTCAGGAGTTTCTGTAAGGGTTGGTGAAACACTGGAATGGTGAGAAGTGGCAGTCAATGCACCTGCATTATTCTCAGTGGGAAATCAGAGTTACTAGAAAAGTCACCAGCAGACATTTCCCATTGTAGCCTGGTATTACCTGCACTATCTCTAATCTTCTAAAGATTCAGCATTCAGTTCCAATTACTGAGGATTTTCAGGATAACAGATTGAGCTCTTTGGAATCATCTTTGGTACCTGAATGGGCATCAACAAAGATGTTACAGGCAACGTGGAAAAGTCACATTCCTAGAGTCACAAAGATTGTGCCATAACTGGTGATTCTGACTTCAATAAATTAAGGTACTATGTTAATTTTTTATTGAAAACACTTGAATATCTCATTTATCCTGAAGTTCAACCATCAAAACGCACATTAAATTATAGTGAATTTTCTACTTTTGTGTTTTGGAGGATAAGTAGTCCTAATAGTAGGAAACATCTAAATACAATAGTACAAAACTACTTTAAATACCTGACTACATAATAATTCTTGTGTGTTTGACTAACTTTATTATAGAAATTATGGAATGTATAGTTTGTCAAATTAAATACAGATCTTTCCTGATCCTGCTGATCCACTGAGACTAAGGTTTCCAAATATAAGTCTGAAGTAGAAGATATGCCATTAGGCATTCCCTTCACAAGAGCAGAGCTAGCCTGAATAAGCCCCTGAGAGACACTGTGAATATCAAGTCCTCAGGATCAACTCCTACTTCAGAACAGCACTTGCTTATGCAAACATAGCTGGAAACTCAACTTGTATGTATGTCTCCTATAAAAGAAACAACAACAACTTTCCAAGTTTCCCTATTATTCAGCTGGTTCCTGAAGATAAAACAAGAGTTCTGGTACAGAACAGCATTAAACGCATTAAGGCCAGAAGTTTGGTTTGGAGACATACTGGATTCTTACAGCACCCAGGTGATAAGGACCTTTCTCTCATTTCTGCTTATTTGCTTTGAAAAGGAAAGTTGTTCACCAGAAATCATATATAACTGTTGTTACACATTCAGTATAAAACCAGTAATACTTAGTAACATAGCATGGGGGTAGGTCCAGCAAAAGCAGTTACAAGCTTGATGGAGTTGTGTGGCTGCCCCTTCATCATTCCTACATGCATCATTCTGGGGTGCTAATGAGAGAGAGGATGGCATGTTTCAGCTCTTTTGTTACTCTTCTGTCCTATTAGCAATGAATGTGTCCCTGGAGACTTCTGGGGATACAGAGTCACACTACTATTTTAGGAAAACAAATAAAATCTACATTTTTGGAAGCTGTCAAAAGTACTTCTACCATTGCATAGCACCTTAGGGCATCATTTAAAATAACAAATCACGTATGTCAAAGTTTTAAGTTATTTCCATTTCTCATACATCATTTTAAAACCTGTAGATTATAACTTCAGCAGCCTCACAACAGCTAAGTGAAAAAGTAAATGAGTGGTGATCTGCACTGAGAAGAGAAAAATCTATATTAGGACAGGCTGCTTGCTTTGGCTTTTAGAATAACTTTCATCTGTGACTGCAAATTCACTTGGATTCCTAAGCAGCTGACCTTTCTTTCTTCTGCAGTCTCACTAAATTGATTTTACATAAGCTACCTTGTTTAATGAATTAGCCAACCATTCTGCTCAAAGCAGTGAAGCTCTGGCTATCATGTCATTTCTTCTTTGCCAAAGTCCGTTCAAAAATAAAGCAGAAGACAATATATTCCGTATCATGTCTTTTCATTTCCAGATATCCCTAAGGCAATGAAAAAACACAATGCAATAACTCTATGTAACTATGGAAGTGACTACACACCTCGCAACAGTTCACACAGAAATCTGCATAAGGCATTACAGTACATGGTAGAGGGAAATAAAGTCAGTTAAGATACAGGTTCTTAAACAATTATTGATTCTAACTGGTGATCCTGAGCATCCTTTTTGGTTGTAGAATAAATTATATGGTCAGATATGATTGTAAAGCCTTGGCTACATGGACAGACACAGCTTGAAAAAAACCTAACAAAAGATGATTAAACCTTCAGGAAGGAAAACAGTTTCCAAAACTGTCCTACTTACATTAGGTAGTCTACAACAAAAATCAAGGAACTTTCTACTTCCTTTATAAAAGATTGTACAGTGTTCCGATATTCATTTTGTCAAAGCAAGGGCTGCTGTAACAATACTTGGGCTTCCTGTTTAGAGGATGCCAGATCTAACCCTGCAGCTGGTGCCTAGTAGTGCACCAACACAGTAGCAAGGCAGAGGACTACCATGTGAGTTCTGAGTCTCAAAACATTCTGATCTGTTCACTGGATCTGGTTTAGACATGGTCAAAGTAGTCATTTGGGGAACGTTATTAAGTCCAAATTGTAACTTGCACATTTGTGCAAGCAAGCATTATTGTGTCACCCAAAATGGAGGGACAAAATGCAGGCAGAGAAAGAGGAGCAGAGGACATCTACACACCTTTGAACAGCTACAGCTAAGAAGCACTATCATAGATGGGCACAAGGAAAATCAAACATGTTCAAAATGCAATTAAATATTCCCCTACGTCTCAAATTTATCTGTGGCATGCTGCAGACTTCTGGGTATTGTTTAGTGTCTGCACCAGATCAGGCATAAAGAGCTGCAGCTGACAAGAGTAGAATACTGATCTCTCAGCAGTCATTATAGAAGGAGGAGATAGCTCCTTTAAGAATAATCTTTTTACTCTGAAAACATGTCCAATGACATCACATTACACACAGCCATACTTCCACAGGGTATGCCATATGTCCACCAGAGTAACCTGCAGCACAATCACATTCCACCTATTAAGCTGCACTACTCTTACACAGCTGTTCAGCTGCTGTCTCATGCTAAGAGATGTTCTCCAAACACACTAGTGCTGCACTGGCACATTACACAAGTCAGGCTCCTCCTATCTATACATACAACAGTGTTGTGCCTAGCTCATTTCACATAAATTACACCATTTGCCATCTGGAATCTCTCTGCTATTTTGCATTGAATATAGTCTAAGCATGAATTTACCAGCAGGGACAGGTGCTTTTTTCACTCTCATAAGCCCAGCCCAGTACAGCACAAGCTTCTGTATTATGAGACCTGGTTGAAAGACTACAGATGCATGATACCTTTTTTCTTTACCTCCTCCCTAGATTATGGCTGAAACCACTATTTAGTCATATACTTCATGCTTCAGACTGTGGCTCAATTGCTTAAATATAAATAAACAGTAGTATATCCTGTGGATTCATGGTAGCTGCAATATAATTCACATTCTCTTTAACATGACATGCTCTGACATTATAGTTTCTGTAGTGCCACTCCCAAATCTTAGCAACTAACAAAGCATTCTTCTCAGACAGAGCTCTTTGTTTCACTTATCCTGCTCTCTCCTGTTGTTTTGCTTGTTGTCATCTACTACCAGATCTTACATGCAATTTCTTACATATGTTTGTGCCATAAAGTTTGTCTTCACTTCTGGAAATAAAAATTTACAATATATTGTACAACAGCAGACAACAAAACGCATTTTTTTCCATGTGAAAAATACCCAAATGATGAATAGAACTTTTTCTAGTACCACAAAAGAAAAAAAAAAAGCTAATAAATGTGAATGCAGAGACAGTGGTCCTGAAAAGATTGTGTGCATACATGTTTATATGTTTTCTTTTGTTGTGCCTTACTAATAGTTGTAACAAGAATTGAAGAGCTGCACATGGAATAAAGCTGGTACCATACATTCATTATCATTTAAACAGACATAATCACTAAACTGCACATCTATCAGAGAGAAAATGTAAGCCTAGTATTTTTTCCCATATTAAATAGCTCATAAGATAAATTGATATCAAAAATAAGTAGAGGTATTTATAACTACTTATTGGAGTCACAAAAATTTCTATCACTATCTTTCTTCATTCCATATGTAGAAAGATATTACTAAATGACTGGCCTAATTAAAAGCATGGAAAGAGATATTTAAGTGTGCTTCTTTTAAGAAAGGAGCTTGCAAAACTAAAAATGCATTCATTCAGAACAGAGAAATAAAATTCTGAGATACTATAAGTCAGAGCTTGTCAGCCCAACTGCTCTGTGACTTTTGCAACATTGTTTTGCCAATTATTAGGCCTAGCATAAAGGACACAGCCAGCATAAAGATGAACCAATAACCAAATTGTAGTTGATACAAAAGGGTCAGTACATGGGTGAGTGCTGGGGGTTACAAGCAAGTCAGATCATACATAATCAACATCCATCCCACTGATCCCAACAGTGACACCACACAACCAACAATGGGTGGAATAAATGGTGAAATGCAGTTTTCCATAGAAGGGACGAGAGACAACCAAGTCAACAAGCCAAACACATAAGACCAAGGAAGCCACACATTGAATCTCCACACAGCCCATGTTTACAAAAGCCAGACCTGACTGGAGCCCAGTCCCAGGGAGACAGGAGGTCCTTCCCCAACAGGGAACTCTGCACAGTGCATCCACCTCACAGACAGACACTGCCCCTGCCTGCAAGTGGTCCCAGCTTTTATCCCTAAGTGGGACACCTGACCCTTGGTTAATTAATGTGGGACACCTGGGGCTCATTTACCCAAAGGCTCTCCCTGCCAGGCCGGCTGCACCCTGGAGGGAAGCCTAAAGGCAAATGCACACCACCCCCACCCCCACCCCCCACCCCCCTTTGTGAAGGGCTGTGGGAATCACCCATATATTAACCTTAATTTGGGGCTTGGGATTGAAACCCCAGTATTTCAGACATCAAGCAAAGAATGGCTCTGGTTTTCAAAAAATGCTTCTTTACATATGGTAATAATTACAGTAGTATTTGTTATGATTACAGCTATATGCTCAATATAGGTTTCACAGGTAGAAATTGTAGAAACTATTTAGATCTAGCGTGCCACAGAAATTTTAATACCAGTATATTTTAGAACTAAGTTTTACTAATATGGGGAGAGTTAATTTCTTTTTTAAACAATATACAAATGAACTTTACTGAGCTCTAGTTCAGCATTCAGTATCATACTGTAAAACTGAAATAACTTTATGAAGCACCAGAGGGAACACTTCAGCTCACTTCAGGCATAATGAACTCCAGTAAAATTCGTAGTAATTTTTCCTTAGTTTCCAAAAAAGCCAACCATCTGAATGCTTTTCTGTGAAAGTTAGGAAGATGTTGTCCTCACTGGCCGTAGAGAAAACTGTTTCCTCATCAATTGTGCCACTCTCTTTTTTCAATAAAAAGCTGAAAAAAGGATGACAAGAACCAGTAGCTCAGTTAAGGACAAGGTTAACAATCCCAGGGAGATCAAAGACAAGGGAAAACCATGTTAATATTGCTATATAATTTGTTTGTAAAGGTAGCTGAAGAAATGCATGCCCCCCCATTAGGAGCTTTCCATTCCAAATACCTTTCAGTTACAGTTAAGAAAACTAAAATCCATTAGAAGTGGTATATTCATATCATCTTCCGTTGTCAACAAGAAAAGTAACCTAAAATACACCAACTGGGCAAAAATAATAAATCCCAAATAACTCATTTCAAAGAAAGGTTTTGTTCAAGGCTTGTCAAGAGTTTGCAGAACTCACCAACAGAAATATGCCTATAAACATGCCTATCAGAGAGTATAATAATAGGTAGGTTTTTTCAGTTCTAATAAAGATATATGGAGAAAGAACTTAATAAAGCCAGGTCTATACATTTTGGTATCAGTTTGATTCTTTCTGTATTTATGCTTGTTAATTGAGATACAGAAGCACAGACCTCAGCAAGGATGCACTTCTCCCGTGTAAAGATACTTATGCTAGTGCAGATCAATCCTTTTCTATAAGGAAAAAGCACTAGCAGGGTAAGCACCCAGTTCTGCCAACACTGTGACCACAGTGGAGAGGAACACACAGGGAAAGGAAGTGCATTTGCTTGTGCTGCATTAAGTATACAATATCAATTTCAATGGAAGAACATGTGTCTGAAGGAAAAGCCTTACATTTCTTGTGAATATAAGATTCATCTCTCCTAGTTTAGCCATCAGGTCTCTCCCTCCCACCTTTTACACTGTTGCGTTAGGAAAAGGATTCAGAAACTTAAGAACAGGAGATGCAGGATAACTGATGACTACCTTGAATTCAAAATTTTTGTGTTGAGACTCTACTCACTACAGAACTAAAATCCTCATCGGTGACAGAGGCAGGAGAACTCAGAAGTCATCATCTCAATCCTCCTGTATCAAACACTCAGGCCCTATACTTAATATATGTTCTCACCAGGGAATAAATATTTAGGATACAGATGAGCAAAGTACTGAAAACACATGCTTAATTTGAGGCACATCTGGGCATTGCCAACTCACATGCTTAAAAACAAATGTTTGTTACAGCACATGTTGAAGATCTTTGCCTACAGAGGTCCTCTACAGAAAAAAAAAAAAAAAAAAAAAAATCCTTCACTCACTAAGTCAGGGAAGTAGGGCCCAAGCTAGGCTACAAACCTGCATGCTCTTAAGAAACAAGTGGAATCAAATGATTCTTTAAATAATTATCTTATTCAATATTCCTACTTTCCAGAGGTTTTTTTAATGGTGAAAAATCAATGTCCTGATTGATTTTCCAATCATATTTCATTTTCATCTGTAGGCAAATGGCGTTAATATTGAACTGCTCTGTAGAAAGGTTTTGATCTATTAGTGTGCTACATTGTTCTACAACTAGAGACTTCACTTCCCTCTTAATTTCATAACCTATTATATGCTGGACAGTTTAAAATGTCTAGATGCAATTAACTTTTTCTTTTAAATGAGGGTCATGCACATTTAATACTTGTATTATACCAATTCATATATATATATTTTTTTATATTGCTATCTAATTGAATTTAAGAAAATTGAGCAAGTTCAGTGCTGAGTCTAAAGGAAACAAGATCACCAGCAATGACCTCTTTTTTTACCTCCATATTTTTAAATCCCTGTAGTCCCTGGAATAAATTAACCTTTGCTGTAACAACATGGAAATAAAACAGGTTTGTAGCTGGATGAAGTAGACAGACACAGCATTTAATTCTTTCACACCATGAGCACTAGACCCAAGAAAAGATACAGCAAAAGGGAAGTATCCATAACTACTCTTTCTCTCTCTCAAATAGGTTTGTGCTGCTTTTGTCCCCAGTGTAATTTAAGCAATCTCACAGCAGTCTAAATTATGCTGAACAGCATTCTGAAAGCAATCTCAGCAGTGAGATACCTTTTTTACTGTGCCATAAAAGCAGGGTGAAGGAAAGTAAGTTCAAAAGTATTTAGCAGCCTAGAGATTCTCTATGCTGAAGGGATGTCTTACTGAACCGCTATTTTTAAATATTCTATTAAAAAAAGGCACAAATTTGGAGGCTTAATGACTCACTTGAAACTATTTATTGATAAGCAAAGTGCATATCTCTTAGTGCTCTGAGCATTATACTGCAGTTCTCATATAGTACTCTTTAATCTGCACTTCATTAGCAGCTCGTTAGTATCTTATTAAACTCTTAAAAAAATATGTAACAAACCAAATAGCTCTTTTTTGCATTCTTTGAAACCATACTTGCACGACTGTGAGGAAAACGAGAGAAAAACAAAATAGCAAAAGCACCAATTCAGCCTTATGCCAAGCATCCCATCTGTGGCAGTATATGCCAAGAGCAGGGTTGGTTATGTGATTGATTTCTTTAAATACTGTGAAGTATCACACGTGTGTGGACACTGCTGATACTGTCCCAAATTAATATGATGTGGTATTATTTTTGTAGAGCTTGTCCTCTTGTGGCAACATAAAGTATGCCAATGTAACGAAAACATTAATGCACATACCAATACTGTATTTTCTCTTCTCAATAAAGCAAGAAATAGAAGAAATTTTAAAAGAATGAATGGAAGATCAGCATAAAAAAAGAACAGCCTTACCATGTTTTGCATTGAGGTCATCAGGGGATTTTTCTCTTCAGGTATGTTTATGTTCTTATGAAGCAAGCTATCATTGCAAAGTGAAATCTTTAACACTACATTTATATTTTAATTTACCAAGTCTTCTCAGCAGCAGAATACAGCATCACTTCTCACCATTTAATATCCTTTCTTTTATGCAAATAAAGGACTCCTGGGAATCACAGAGGTGCTTGAAATGCTTTATTTTTGATGGATCTTTATGTACACAAGGGTATTACAAAACACTGCATCAACTAAAGACTAACTTATTAATGTCAGTATTTGAAAAGAAATCTACTTTTTTTTTTTTTTTTTT
>NW_020799097.1:85510698-85514319 GCF_003259725.1 Athene cunicularia
ATTTTTTTTTTTTTTTTTTTTTTTTTGGTCCAGCTCCTGGCAGCAGAAAGCTGCTCTCTCAGTGCCTGTATGATAGTTGACTTTTAGGCATGTATCGAATTTTGACAGAGTCACTTTTTGCCTAGTGATTAAGTACGCACACAGAAGAAGGTAGGAGTGCTGGTAGAAATTGACATTATTGTAGGTGTTAGGAGGAGAAGGTTACAGAGGATATGAATAAGACATAAATCATGATTTGCTAATGCCATCACTTATCCGCTTACTCTAAGATAAAAAAGTTTATTCACTCTAGCACAAAGAACATTTTGGTGCTCAATTCATTAGCATAACTAACTGTATTCATATGGTTTTACTGGAAGCAATAGCACAAAACAAACCTTTGTTTGAATTTATTACTTTATTTTCTAATGGACCTGTTACATCAGGGATTAAGTAAATTGGAAAAAAAAATTAAATGCATGGCCAGTATTGTTCAATATCACCACGGACTACTAGTACTGTTTTTCTCAGGTGCAAAACCAGAGATTCTAGTATTTTCAAATGACTAATTTATTTTCTTGACTGAGTTTTTTTGCCATTCAAATTCAGGTACCTGAAAGGCATCAGATATTAAGTGACTGCTTAGCTGTCTGAGCATCAAGCTTATTTATAGAGGATCAGGTTAGGCACCTAAATGTTGAACATACAAAGCAGGGGAATTTACTCCTCCATTCATTTTCTTCTTAGGCAAAAGATCTTATTAATCATTACCCAAGTAACCTTGTCTTCTGTCCTCTCCCCTTCAGTCTGCTGGTTTTCTACTTTTCACCCATTTTTGGTTATGTTACTCCTTAGACCACCTATTAACAGTTGGAATAACCTCCCAGGAGACATACAACACCTCACTCATATTCCTCCTTCAGCATCACTTAACAAAGCATGTTTCAAATTATTCCAGTTCTAAAGTCCCCACACAATACAGAAGGTTTCACTTTTCTTGCAGGGGTATATGGTTCTCATATCAGAAGAGGTAGAAGCAATTAGGAAAACTCTTGGGAACCAGGGAAGGGAGTTCAGTTTAAGGCATTACAGGGGGAACAGTTGCTCCAATTAGTTTCACTAGTTAATGAAAACCGCCAGTTAGTGTAAGGGGGGTCTAAATTAAACACAAGCAATAGCAATGATTATTCAAGTTAAAATAGGGGAGTGTTAACGCTGGACAAAAGTCATTCTCATTTTTCATATTCTGAGCACAAGGTGATGTGGGACATCAGACCTATGGAGAAAAAAAGACAGAAATAGGACAGAAAATAGAAGGCAGAAACAGGTGAAGTGGCAAAAGAAGATAAATGAGAGAGGGAAGAGTAGAAAAGCAGATAAAAGCCGAGAGATTATTTCACACATCAAAATAATGGACCATGACAGGTAAATTTATTTGCATTTGGTGGAGTATGTGCTCTCCAAGTATCTGATAGTATCCTTCCAGTAACCTGGCACTGTGCCCCATCTGCAGAACCAGAATATCTACTGCACCCTGTGTTTGCTGAAAGCCACAGATACTGTCCATCACAAATACAGATACTTATGAGATCAATCTCAAAGAACACACCATTCAATCCCCTCCTTTTTCCTAATGCTCTTTTATTGCCATCAAAAAAAAAAAAAAAAGCCTAGATGTGCGGCCAGGAAGGGATCCACTCCCTTCTTCAACAGACGTTCCAATCACACAGGCCCATGGAGTGTGCCTCTTTCAAATTATAAAAACAGCCCTTAATGCTGTATATCAACCTAAAATTACAGTACAGAAAATGAAAAAAAGATAACCTCCTCTGTGATGGTGACAAGCCTGAAGGGTCAATGGGTAAATAAAAATCTACTCCCATTCAGTTCTTGACCTGGGTCTACCAAAGACCAGCATAGTTTTGTATTTAGCTGACTGAAGAGAAAAAGGTCTTAAGGGAACAGTAACATAAAACCAGTACCACTTCTTAAATGATTAATTATTAACATTTTTAAAGAGGTTCTTGGAAAAAAAATGACTATAATGATTTCTTTTCTACATTCAGGTCCTCTTTCTGTAACAAATGTGAACATGCGCTTACATCAGAAAGTAACCTCTGACTGGTAAATTCTTGAAGAACAAGTCCCCTTTAAATTTTAGACAGCTTATTTTACCAAAATTTTAAAATATATTATGTACGACAACAGCTACTTGTAGTGCCTATCTTCATCTCTCTCTGCTCACATTTTCCTTTCCCGTTCTTTTTTCTTTTTAGGTAAATGGAAAGTGGACCTTCAATGAATGCTTCTCTGCTGCTTTTTTGTTGGGTTTTTGGTGGGGTTTTTTTTTGAGTCCTGATTTATACTTTGCTTGAACCAGCAAAAATAATGAGAATTAAAAAATAGCTTTTGTACACTCAGTGAACCATAACTCTATATACCATAATTTATGTCTAGTATAAACACACATTATTTTCCCACCCTGCCAAGTGCAAATGTTTAAAACGGTCAGGTGAAAGTCAGCACTTTCCTATCAATTGTGTCTAAACTGATGCAACATTTTGCTTTTAAACGTTTATTTACTTTTTTGATTTTGTACTTCGTGGACAATCTGGATACATACACCAAAAATACTTTAATACCGAAAGGTACATACTTACTAGACATTTTTATGTTCTGTTCAGGTCCTGGGGGCACTGTATGCATGGACACTTTGATGTATGAGATAATAATTCTATCAGCTCTAGGCTTGCTTTTTTAAGAAACTTTCTTGTCACAAAAATGTTACTGACTGGCATGCCTTTTTTACATTTTAGCATTAAATTATAGGTGAGGTCTTGTATCAGAATCTACTTAGATATTCCAGTACTCGCAAGTCCTATTCATCCAAAGGCTGTAGATTGGCTTTAGGATTATTGATGTTTTGCTGCACATGCTATGATCATTGTTACACTATTATTGAGAAAGATTTAATTTCTAAAAGTTTGTAGCAATTTATTTAAAATATGATGATGTTTTGCTTTCCCGAAACAATTTGTGTCAAACGTATTGTCTTGCATATCTTGAACCAAGACTTGTCAGTATCTTTAATGTATACTTTCCCTTCCCTACACGGCTCACTGCAAGCCAAAACTCCGAACCGAGCTTTCACCTTTATGAACATTTGTGTACGCAGCCACAGAATTTCCCCTGTGAACCAAGGCAGACATTTACACATCCTCTACATATATGGCCTATCATATATAAGGCTTCTAACGAGGCAGGTCTTTGGTGAAAAGTACAAAGGCACCTGCAAAACACAGCCCGCTTTGCAGAGTCTCTCACGCAGCATCAGCAGAGGTCAGGCAGCCGTCCCTGCCACCGCTGCCTTCAGATCCCACCTGCACCCTGACCCGCTCCTTGCAGCGGCTCCCACGCGTACCAGCACCGACAGAAGGCTGAACCCTGCCGAGGTCGCTTATTTACCTCACGCCCTGTCCTGTGCTAGCGAAACACCCATCTCCCCCGCCCTCACTTCGTCCGTCCTTTAACCCCAAACAAATTAACAGCACGAGCGAGTGACTAGGAAGCGGAGGGCGAACTCCAAGGAGAGTGCGGGGCCGCGGCCCCGCCGTCCCCTCAGAGCCGCGGGAGGGGCGGGGG
>NW_020799097.1:85514369-85525455 GCF_003259725.1 Athene cunicularia
GCCGCGCGCCCTTCCGCCCCGAGCGGAAGCGGGGAGCCTGCGGCCTGCTGCCCGCCCCGGGTCCGCCGGCACCCCGACCCCCGTCCGCCTAGAGCCCCTAGTTAGGTCTGCTGATGCAGACTCTTACCTGCTGTCTGAGACGCTAGACTGAGCTTAATTCTACCGTGTTGGCACCTAGATTTAGGTTAATTCGGACTCTGTGTAAGGAGTTTTAAAATTATTACCTTCCCGGGGTAAAAGGCCCTAGGAGAAAGACCGAATAAAATTAACAGGACAGTGCCAAAAATATAAATAATAAGAAACCGCCATAAATTCTCTGACTACAGCCCCCTGCCTTGCAACTCTCTGTGCTAGGTCATAATTCTAAAGGAGCAGTATCTGATCTGCTCAATACAGATAACCTTGAAGCTGGGATTTTTTTTTTTTGCAGTCCAAGGTTTGTGCAGCTGAAGGAAGCCAGTCTGACCTGCAGGGTCCACAGAAAAATGCATTATGACCTATGCCCATTTCTCTGAATTTAAAAGTGAATCCGTGCTTTTAGTTGTGAACCTATCTGGCTGTAGCTGGAGGTGATGGAGGGTAAAGCTATACCTCAGAGATCAGCAGCTATCACATGGTAGTACTCACTCGCCTCAGAAGGTTGTTGACAGGTTATGTTCATTAATTTTTATATGAGTCACGCTGTTACTAAATTGATAGAGCCACATAAAAGCCTACCAGTGAACAAAAATAAATAAGAACAGTTCTTCTCCCTAACTCACCATCTGCCAGAATCTTGTGATACCTTCAAATTACTTCAGGTAGTTAAGTCATATTTCTGTGGACTAGCCTCACTGTTTCCATTAATTTCTTCATAAAGTGCAAGGAAGTAACAGTCCTGAGGAACCATCCTGTATTTGGTCCAGTTAACCACTTCTGTGGGGTTTCCTAATTGCATTAAAAAAAAAAAAAAAAAAAAAACCACAGCTCCATGGACTTGATAACAAAAATTAGATATGAATACTACTGGTAAGTATTTTCTGAGTTGATACTTAGTGTGAATAGCGTAACTACATAATGTCAGACCAAACCCAGGAATAACTCCCAACAGAGACCAAGAGCAGGTGTCTCAGGAACAGCAGAAGAGCAAGGCAGGCCAATATGCTACTTCTCAATAGTGTCTCTCCACCCTCCAGACACTTTGAGCTCAGGGACTACGTTTATGTTTGTAGTAACTGTTAATAGATTTCTCATCCATGAACTTGACTAATCCTCCTATAAATCCACGTAGACTTTTAGCACCAAAACAACCTTTAACTCAACAGCTCAGATACCCACTGCACAAAAAGTCACCTTCTGTGTTTGCAAACTTTCCTATACATTTCTTTCTGTGTCCTTAGTCTTAGTACACAAGTGATATGTACTTACATAATCTTTCCATGCTGCTCATGATTTCACAGTTGTATTATTTTGTAATTTCCAATATGTAGCTCTTCCATATGTTGTTCTTTCTTGTTGCACTTCTTCATATCTCTGCTATCACATCCTTTCTGAGATGGGGGAAGAGGGGAGATGCCTTACAGGATTAGAGATGCAAGCATACCATGGATGTACACAATGTCAGAGACACATTACTAAAAATTCCTAGTGTTTGCTTTGCTCTTTTGATTGATAAGAGCACTGATCAGACACTATCTTGGAACCCTCTATTATAATCCCTAGATCCTCTTCCCAAAAATCAAAGGTTACTCAGAGTCCATCACTTTATATGTGAAATCAGAAGCTTTTGAATCAATTTGTATTTATTTCCATTTAATTTTATCTGATGTGCCTATTGCCTCGTTCTAGAAACTGCAAGAAAATTAATCTAACCACAGTTCTGAAACCTAGATACCTAAGTTAACATAAAAACAATTTGTAGCAACAGCAATAAAAAGGGTGGTGCCATGTTATTTTACTTCTGGAGTGAGGTTTAGATTTTACATTCCAAATGCAGTAACACCCCATCACTGAGGTGCTTTGTTCAGGCTAACTGTTCTTCCTGACACACACAAAAAAAGATACACAGTGTCCTGACTGCTGCTGATTTCCTAAGCTATTTTATTTGTAGTTACAGGAAAAATTGTCTCATGTATGTATTTCATGTAAAAAATTAGACTTTGTTATGCAGCAGCAAAGACTGTACTTGAAGTCTGTGGGGTTTTTTTATAACTGCATAAACCTACCAGTATCAGTAGAGTATAAAAGTAAAGGCATAACTTTTACAGATTTTAATTTGATTTAAATGCAAATAAAACATGCCTGTCCAAGATTCCTCAAGCTTGTCAAGCTGGAGCATGCATAAGAAACATTAGAGATAAGGCTCAACAATTGTATAGTCTACTGTTCGGGAAATACACTGTTGATGAGTTGACCAATAAAACAAATTACAAAATGCAAAAGAAACGTGAATACCAGCTGTCTGCAACCTGCATTTTGTTGATTAGATTTGTTCTGACATAAATAAATTGGTTGAATCACTTTTCAGTAATATTAATCAAGATTTTAAATTGGTTTTATTTAAATATTTAATCAGTTGGATATAAGTTGATTTGCTGAGGATTATGCGAGTTTGCATGAATCAAATACTTAGTATTTTCACATTTTAGCTTTTATTCCTTCTTCCTTTGGAACAAATTCATAATGTATTTGGCCCAGACCTATTTATTTTATTGCAACTTTTTCCCCTATATTCTTTTCAGCTGTTGTGTTCCTTGTTCTCTTGAGTTTCAACACAAGCAGTCCATTTTGTGGCAGCTTCCCTTTTTAGCAGAGTCAGTTATAGTAAATGAGACAGATAATATTTTAGAATTATAGTCATTTTAAGCCAAATATTTTCTTCAAATTCTATTCTATCAGCAGTGAATTTGGACCCAAAAATTGGCAGTATTTGGGTACAGAGAATGAAGGACATACATAGGTTTGACTAGGTGGTAAAACAAATCTACAAACCATTATGTAACGTTATGTTATGATATTGCTTATTGTGTAGTTTTCCTGCATATACAAATTTCTTGCACATTTACAAAAAAGAAGAAAACTATATAAAAATATTTAACATTATTATAAAAATTGATGTTTTTCCACTTTTTAGAAATACTATCCAGTGAAATAGAAAGTTAAATGGTTGAACCAAGATTACTATTCCTTTATGGATTCCCATATTAAATAAATTATGAAGGATGGCATTCAATGTTTCCTGATTCTGTGTCTAGGTTTATTTCAGCAGAACCTAATACAGTTTTTCCTACCTTTACAGTACTATCACCCATATTCACAAATTGAATTGCTGGATTATGCAAGATCACGGTCTAGGATGCTAGCTGGTAATGGCTTTGGCATGCAATTTATAATTAGCAATTGCACTGGTGCCAATTGCTGAATTATGCCTAAGGTGGTGAGAAGGTTCAAAACTAAGCAGGATTGGGAGTTTGGTTTATTGCTGGCTTTCAGGAGCAGGAGGAAAAATGATTTGACACGAACAAATAGTTCCCAATTAGCTTCAGTCTGTTAACAGTTCATTGCATTTTTGCCAAATCCACACCTAGGCATAGGACTGCAATGAATAATATTAATGTTAATGTAAGGATTCAGAACAGAACAGAACAAGGAATTTGCTTTAGTTCTGGTTCCTGAAAGGTCTGAACTATCAGGATAGTGTCTGTTATCAAAAGAATTAAGGTTAGTTCCCAAATAGTTAGAAAGTTCTCAGTGGGCAATTGAATTTGGATCCTACAAGAGAGAAAGGCTAACATGAGGAATGGTACTAGGAGCAGTAATTCATAGCCAGTCTTCATGTCATAGGATACCCTGAAGAAACAAGGGTTTCAGCACTTTATGCCATACCTAACCCCATCTGCAGTCATTATCCTAGGAATGTCTCAGATGAACATGGCAACCTGTAAGGTCAAATAACTTGTTGCTATTTCTGAAGTACTGATGAGCTGCCATTCAAGTTGAGTTTAGACTAGAATTGGGATTGGTAGAAAGATGATAAAGAATTAGTTTATGATTAGGTGAACAAAGACCACAAAGATGAAGTCTGATACCCACTTGGGCAACTTTTCATGGATATTTCTGGAGCAGATAAGGGATACTGGGCTACAGCTGGATGGTAGGTTAGCAGCTAGAATTTGAGTAACAGGTAGTGAAGGACAAAACTTGTTGTGTCTTGCAGTATTTGTGAGGCGAGATGTAGACTACAGAAGTACAGAGATGTGACTCATGGTTTGTTAAAGTTAGGATTGGGTTCATTTGAGCCTCAGTTTTCATGGATGCATATACTTGTGGACTCTCTGAGAGGACCGTTATTTACTTATTCTATAACCTACACGCCCTCATCGCAGCACTTGCGTGTTTGTTAGAATGCATCAGAAGAGCAAGCCTTTTGGTCTCTACTGTTGTGAATAACCCTACACCACAACCAAGTCTGTGTACTGGTCCAGTCTGCAACTAAACATAAAACTGTTGGCAGTTTTTGCTAATCCTTATCCTACTGATGGGGATTTTGCATGACCTGTTAATCAACCCAAAACTTCATTCACTCCTACTTCCTACTTCCATAACTGAACTCTTAACAGGAAACACAACCATAAACATAGTCCTCTGATTTGGTTTGTACCTTACCATGCTATTGATAGGAAATTTACCCATTCTGTCCCTGTCCTAAACTTAGCAAGCTAGGTCTTGCTGGAACCTGGAACAAAGTGCAAGTCTTAGCACAAAGTTCAGGCAAAACCTTTCCCTTAACCAAAATCCAGCAATAGGTAGCTACCACAGGTTACTGGTACATTTCTGGCAACAGCTGAAAATCTAGCTCAGTGAGCCCTGAAGAAACCTGAAATCATTCTTAGCAGTTGCATTAAGCACGTTGCTGGCTGTACAAGTAGCATGGAATTCCACACCTGTCTGATCAGTAGCTACCCACTAGCTTCTCAGTACCATACTTGTGCCCTGGAGCATCTGGTAGGTTCTCCAGTCTAACCCTTACTTCACCTTATTCCATCTTGGCCTGTCTTAGATTCACTGTTACCTCAGAACAGAAAGCTTTTGCCCATGCAGTTACAGTACCATTTTTCTGTGGTTTCCTATGTATCTTGTGGGATTTAATGAGCAGCCTTGACCTTATATTCAGAATTAATCAGGAAACAATTGTCTTGCTGGCTTCAGCATCTTTATGTCTTGCAGTATTCAGCCATAATCATAAATTCTTCAGTGCCTGCTGTTCTAAACACCAGCTCTTAGCCTTGGACGTAACCTACCATATACGTATCCTGTGCAGACACAGAATTACTATCGCTGGAGAACTACCATCCTTTCAAAGAACATAAAACGTTTACTTGCTCATCTTATGCTGTAAGAAGCATATGCTCTTTAGATTATTTTACAGCTGAAATTGGGGTTAGAACAAAGTGCCGTCATCAGACTTAAGTGTTGTCATCCTGAAAAATACAGCATCTAACTAGAATATATTTATACTGTGTACAGCTTAGTTCAAGGCAGTATCATGTAGAAATACTAGATCTGGGTAAACTGATATTTGCAGTTTTAGAGCCTGCAACTTCAGGCCATGAAAAAGTTATTTCTACATTATTTGGGTACCTAAATCTAAGGTACATGACAGTGAAGCCATGTGCTCACTTCCAGACTTAAGTACTGTCAGATCATTTGTGCAGAAATGTGTCTCCTGTACACAGCAGAAAAATAAGTCAGCAATAACCCTCAGATTTTATAGTAGCTTAGTAGCAGGAGCTAAATTATTTTCTGGCTGTCTGGCAGATCTTCTCCAAAGCACACCAACTATCAAGCTATGTGGATTTCTGCCTTGAAGAGCACCAAGATTCACTAGTGAAACTGCTCTGTTTTTTAAAACTTGAAGAAACACTTGGAAAACACAGTGGATATGGCTATGCAAATGAGTGCTTAGGTTTAGAAGTAATCAAAGGAGGGAGACCTGAGCTCCAGCTCCTTCTTTAAAGATTGTTCATGCATTTTATCCTACAGCTTTTTCATATATAAGGTGTTGGGACAGACACCAGGACTCATGTTCTCATCAAGAAAAGTGTGAGGTTAGAGCAACATGCACAAATTACTTCCTCCTACGCTTAAAAGAAGCCAACACACATCTTTCTTTTTTACTAACAGCATTGATATTGCTAGTTCTCAAAAATACTGGTAGATTTCCAGTGAAATGCACCGTGCAGAATTGGTCAAACAGGCTAATTAGCTCTCCTAACGGTCTCCAAAACAGAAAGAGTATATGATATATCTTTGTGCTATATAGAGAAAATACAGAATATAGTGAATGTGTTCAGTCACAGACAGAATCCAGTTCACAACTAGTTTTTTTCATTAAGCACAAGCAGTTAATTTATGTAAGTTATCCTGGAAAATTCTAGTAAGAGTGGGGAGGAGAACACGTATGGTTTGGGACTCAAAGTGAGTTCCAAGCCTCACTGAGGCCAGTGGATGCCATGAGCACTTTCTGGCTCAGCTGGAGCAACCCAGTCCCATTCTGTAGTAAAAACAACAAATGGGAGCAATAGCCCATATACCCTGGGCTGCATAACCAGTGCAGAGAAGAACCACCTGTCAGTAGTGGGTGTAGTGATTGCTATTGCAAGGGTTCTGGGTCACTGATTGCAGCCTGTGCAGCTTGAAAGAGAAAGCCAGCAGCAGCAATTGCAAGCATGACTAATTGAGAGCATAGACACAAATTGTAGAGGTCAGGGTATGAGAGATGTGTGGATTTTGAAATAAAGCAGTTGCACACTGTGTTTAAAAAACATGACTTTATGCGAGTAAACAAAATTAGACCAGAGACTATGCCAGACTTTAGAGTCTGCTTTTTAATTCTAGTGGAAAAACTGAAGTCATAGGTTTGATTCATGTGCTAAAAGCAGGTACCATATGCAAGTATTTTCCACATTTATGATCTCTACTTTTTAAATGAGAAGCCAAATTAGTCAAAGAACTGAAAGAGGAGGGAAAAAAAAGATCAGTGACTGTCTGTATGCCTCCATTTCTTGTCCATCAATAGAAGTTCTGAAACTTGTGGCCTAGATACTATAAACATCATACTCAGGCTTAGGTTTAGGCACATTAGTCATACTGAAGACAATAGAATTTTGTTTGAGTAGTTCATTTACTATTTAAGAAACCAATGTGTAAAACTAACTGCAATATCAAAGTCAAGGAAAGCCATTTATTTTCATACTTCTGTTTCTTCCCCCGCAAAGAAAATCAAAATGCATAAGACAGATAAGAATTTACGTGAGGAAAACAGGCTTTTCAGTTTTAGCAATGAATTAGCTGCAATAATTATGTCAAGTTTCATGTTGCTAATGCAGACATTCAAAAGCAAAGATATTGTACTCCTGATGTCAGGTTAAAAATAACTAGTATAAGCTTCCAGTGAACACAAACACATTTCTCTCAGTAATGATTTTCTAGAAGATTAATATAGAGACTTTGATTCTACAAGGACCTGTATTTTTTTCATTTATGAGAACAAGCAGTTGAAGTAAATTTACTGAAATGAGATGCAATATTTGCTTAGAACTTTGCCTGGTTTGATAGGAGACGATATAATGATCATGAGGAGTTTTAAATCAAAGCAATGTGAAGATACATTTTAACTGGGTACATAGCAAAAGGAACAACTTTATGAAATAAAGAGATCCTGGGTTTCCTATCAGTAAGTGATGTTATGTGAGTAATGAATATAAAAAATGTTTTATCAGCATTAGACAGTAAAAATCTGTCTGTTATATCTAAACATCTTGCAAAGGAACAAGCAATTTATTAGATGTTTATACTATTCTTCCATTAGCAGAATAATTGACTTAAATTGGGTTTCTTTTATTTCAGAACTGAAAGGATGAAGAATCAGTCTGTCTAGCTTTTAGAATATTGTATTTGACACAAAAAAATATTCAGATCTGCATACTGGGAGAGGTTAAGTAACACTGTTTATGAATCTAGAAGATTTCTTGAAAAATTGTGCTGTCAAAATAGTTCCGTTAAAGTGATAATAAAGGTGTCACAGCTACATGTATAAGGAATAAAACCACTTTACAAGCCAACAAAACAATAACATCCTAAGCAACCAAGATTCTGCTGGTTAGTTTGGTTATGAGGCTTCAAAAAAAAATCCCAGTCCTGCTGAAGATTTCTAGTCCATTTCCACTACTAAGTTGAAAGGAAAAATAATGAATTTTCTGTCTCTGTTAGGCAAATGGAGTTTTGTAAAATTCATGCCTTTGATACAAAGCAAGATCCTCTGAGATCATGGTGAAGAAAATAACCTGTGCCCAGTTTTTGACCTATGTTGAGGGGCATACAGATCCAGAAGATACAGAACAAAACATTGCAAACCTAAATTCTGTTCCAAGCTCTCACATGTATCTCTTGTGTGACTTTGGACAACTCACAGCACATACCTTTCATTCCCTTACAAACATTTTGCCCGTTGTATGTAGATAGCAGTTCCTGTGAGACAAAGGCTTTTATTGTGTGTTTGTACAAGACACAGAGCAACAATGTTAGGGCTTAAATTAAAGTCTCTAGGTATGATAAATAAATATGGGAATGTTAAGCAAAAATAAGATAAACAACAAATGAGATTGTACATGACAGCAAATTAAAACAAATAATTGGACTGTTTGGATTTGACACTATCTGGGTGTTAGATGTAACACTGAGTAGAGATGCATAGGATAGTTTTGATTCTTGCTATTGACACCAAAATGAAGCTAGAGGGCAAGTTTAGGATTTTTGTAAGACAAGCTCTGCCTTGCAAAACATAATTGAGTCTGTTGTGGCAATTACTTTTAAATGGAGAGTCACTGTTTTCCCTTTGATACTTACCTTACAAGGTTTGAAAGAGTTTTGAATAATAATGCACCTAATTGTCCTTTCACACAAGTGAAAGTTCCAAGTAAAGCTGATGACAGTTACATGAGGATAAACTGAAAACTCAGGCCATGTGAAATATGGAAGTTTCAGAAGTTAGTTATTAGCTGCTACTCCTCCTCTTAGACTTGCCTGGTTTATTACAGCCTCCTTTTAAAAACAATGGGGAGATCACTCCTCACACAGCAAAAGAAGAATAAGCTTTAACTCTTCTGAAGACAGCTTCATTGCCTCAGAGGAATAAACTCCTTAGTCTTGTTTTTCATCACTGTTAGTTGATTTCTCAGATTTCCTAGGCTCTAGTTAGCAAGAACTTGGAGATAAGAGTCTGACCTTCGTTTTTTTTCCCCTTGGAGGGAATTCCATGCAATGAGCAAATGTCTGAAGAGTTTGTGGTAAGCTGTGTTGCTGAAAAGAAATAGTGTGTCATGTCACAACAGATGAGTTTTCCTGAGTACTTAAAGTTTCTTCTCATCTATAATGCCTCATTATACATCAGAAGATGTAACAAAGATATGAATAACTGAAGTCAGGTTACTTCTTCAGAGTGAGAAAAGTCTCCTAGTCCACAAGAATTCCCAGGAAGTGTGACTCACCACTGCTTGGGCTTCTGGATGCTTGCTAGGACTCTCATAAGTCAAACAAATTGTCAAGTGTGGGTGTAAACCTTTAATCAAAGCAGATTACATTGTGGCTTCTCCCAAACGGGTTCCTACAAGCTTCATCATCACCTCTCTTTTGCTCAGATTTGCAGTAAGGTGTTTAACCTATAGTACAGAACCATCCCAGTAGTGGCAGTGTAAAACAGGAAGCATAGCAGGGATACATTTGCTTTTTGATGATTTTCAAGATCATGTCACATTTCTTTTACTGGAAGCACATAAGTGTTGCCTAAGACCATCAGACAAGTGACCATTGTGAGATTTCATAATGAAAACATCTGTTAGTAAAGAATAGAACTTTCTCATTACTATTCTTCAGATGTGTCCATCCAGAAAAGATTTAAATAATTTATGGGCACCATATATTTTAGTTATTTCTATTACTAAGTATATCCAAATCACTTGCACTGAAATATATTTTAAATGATAATTAAATACTTTTAATTCCATCAATAAGTAATTCAGAAAAATTGTAGAGGGAAAAAAGTGTAGAGGGAAGCTGCTTTACAGAAAAAAACCTTGCAGGTTCTGGTGAACATCAAGTTGAAGATAAGCCAGCAATGTGCCCTTGTGGCAAATAAGGCCAACAGTATCCTGGACTACATTAGAAGGACCATTGCCAGCAGGTTGAGGGAGGCAATCCTTTCTCTGTACTCTGCACTGGTGAGGCCACAGCTTGAGCAGTGTGTCCAGTTCTGAGCTGCCAGTGCAAGAGAGTTATGGAGTTACTGGAGAGAGTCAGGCAAAAGGCCATAAAGATGCTTAAGGGACTGGAGCATCTCTCCTATGAGGAAAGGCTGAGAGGGTTGGGACTGTTCAGCCTGAGGAAGAGAACATTTGAGGGGATCTCATCAGTGTGTAGAAAAATCTGAAGGAAGAAGGTAAAAAAGGAGGAGCCATACTACTTTCAGTAGCATCCAGTGACAGAACCAGAGGCAATGAGCACAAACTGAAACACAGGAGGTTCTGTTTGAACATCAGGAAACACTTTTTTACGTGCAGGTGTCCGAACACTGGCACAGGGTGCCCAGAGAGGTGGTGAAGTCTCCCTCCTTGGAGATAATCAAAAGCCATCTGGACATGGTCCTGGGCAGTCTGATCTAGGTGGTCCTGCTTGAGCAGGGGGTTGGACAAGGTGACTTCCAGAGATCCTTTCCTACCTCAACCGTTCTGTCATTCAGCAATTCTATCAGTGCTCTGAATCATTAATGCTGATGTTTGGTAATTCTTGGAACACTGGCAAAATTCTAGATAATGGAATAAAATTTATGCTATGACAATATTAAAAACATCTATTAGAGACTATCAGTCTGACATCAGTCTTGGCCAAGAGACTGGAATGGCTGGAAGGAACTCTATTAGTGAGAAATTAAATATGACAGTGTAATTACAGCTAAGCAGCATGGTACAAACAATGGATATTTTCATTAACTTGGTTGTTTAATGCCATTAAAATTTGGGGAGCAAATACACCACCACCATTCCCCGCCCCC
>NW_020799097.1:85525505-85539071 GCF_003259725.1 Athene cunicularia
AAAAAAAAAAAAAAAAAAAAAAAAAAGCTTTGTGACATTTTTATCAAAAAAAACCCTTGACAGAATTTAAAATACAGTTCTAGAATCTTCACACTTAAGCCAGGATACAGCAGTTATATTTATTTTTTTTTTTTTCAGGTTTTTATCCCTCACTCTGAAATATAAACTCCCAACCTAAAAGAAGATATGAAGTCACTAATAAGATTTACAGGTGAGACTGGAGACCTAGAAAATAATTAAAAGGACAGATTACTGACAAAAGTCAAACCAGTTTACAGGGTAAACTGTCCATAAGTGGTGGAAAAAAAGTAAGCAACCAAATAAACAGCACATACTCACCAAGGGAATATGGGACATTTTACTTATGGGACAGGAGATTATATGTTATAAAAAGACTGTGTCCTGCACTTTATGGTCAGTTCCATATGAACACACTCTTTGTGAAGCTGTGACCAAGAACAATAAGGAAAACATCCTTGTACAGCTCAGAACTCAAGATTGCATAGGTTAAAACATTACTATTCTTTGTGTCCATGCTAATGCCACTGGAGTCATGTGTCCAGTTCTGATGGCTAAAGAAGAGTAGGAAATAAATTAAAGAAGATTTAGAGAAAATAAATCACAAGGATAACGAAGATGTGGAAGATGTTCCTTTCAATGGATGACTTTCAACTGCTTCCAAAACACAGACTAACTTATTTAAAATGAGGATAAATCTCTCTGCATTACATGGTGGTGAAAATTTCATCATGTCTCTGAGATAACAATATCTTCAATCCAGTAAAGTCTAGCGGAATGCTGGAACATGCTGCTTAAGTAGAGCATCAACTACATCTAATTAGGTTTTATGTTTCTCTAATTCTCCAGCCCACCCTTTCAAGAAAAAATCTGCTAGAGATCTTCTTAAGACCTCCCAGTGGCTGATGACTCACACAGTGAAAGAACTTTGTGCAGAAGAAACATAATATATGCAGATAGCTTTTTCAGTTACCTCAGAGAGCCCCTTCGGCTCATCTTAATAATTCAATGCACATATTTGAAACTGTATGCTTTGAATTATAACTTTTTTCCTTTCAGAATGAAAATATTACTAATTATATAGTGGAATTCCTGACATTTAGCCTCTCTAAATTGTTCATAACTTTGAACTTCACCAACCTCTCATGATTTTTTCTCAAACTGCTGTTGTCTGTATTTTTCTGTGTTTCTTTTTTGATTGTTGTAGCAATGCTCAGGTCATGACTTCATGCAGGAAATATCCATGAGGACCTGCCGCATGCTAATAAGATGATCATGTAGACAGTAAATTTCTTTACTAATAACAAGCGTGGAAGGAGATACGGATAATAAGGAATGCCACTGCAGCAGAACCATTCTAGTTTATGTCTTTATAACGTTTCTTGAAGCATCAGGCATTCAAACTGAATATGACACAAGCAAACAGTAACAAGTTCTTCTGTGCAGAAGGCAGCGAACAACCCCACTAGCAATACTATTGTAATCCAGCAGTATAGCTTTGAAGTTACCAAAAGAAACAACCACTGAGATTAAATGATTAGCCCAAACCTGTATATGATAAAAAAAGATAAAGGAAAAAACTATCACTTTGATTTATAGCTGTGCAGCTAAATCCACTTGATATCAAGACCCTCCGTAAGAATCGGATTCCTGATACAGACTTTGTCTATATGTCTGAGTGAAGTCAGAGAGAAAGTTAAAAGGTCAACACCGCTTCTGGAAACCTCAATGTGAATGTGGTCATCATTTAATGAAGCCAAGTACGACCTTTAAAAGCAAATTATTTAGTCAAGATATTCTGAAACTATAACCCCACAAAAGACATAATCCAAGCATTTGAACCCATGGTCACTAAACAAAATGCTCTAAATCCAAACTGCAGCCTCCCTCGACTAATGTTTTTTAACAGAACCAGACACTGTTGAGACAGTTCCTCCAAATTCTTGCCATTTTGTCAACTCATTTGATTCCTTCAGCATTAGTCATATGTCTCTGGTTCTGACAGACAGGCTTGTGATAAACACACTTAATTCACCCTCGGGGAAGTGGTTGAGTCACCACCCCTGGAGGTATTTAAAAGGTGTACAGACTTGGTGCTTAGGGTCATGGTTTAGTGGTGGACTTGGCAGTGCTAGGTTAATGGTTGGACTTGATGATCTTAAATGTCTTTTCCAACCTAAATAATTCTATGATTCTATGATCTTAAATCAGTTGTACTTATCTACCCCAATGAAAAATGAAGTAGATGGTGACGTTCTGATTGAATAGCACTTTTTAAACTTGCCTACCATAAATATGAATGAGAATGTAGGCTTACGTAAATTTTTGTAGCTTTATTGCTAAAATCAAGTTACTTTAGAGAATGAATTAGTATGGATTCTTATTTAAAATACATTTCTTTGCTGCCATATCGTAAAGAGAAATGTGTCGTTTGCACATATCTCAAGCTGTTAATGCATCTGATTTCTTCCTAGCACTGCAGTGTATATCCGAGACAAATTCTTAGTTTATAAACACCAACAAATTAATGTCAGTCCCTCATGTAGAAGTCAATTTCATTTTCAGACTAGCCATGAGCTGGATCTATTTTCCATAGAGATATTAAAGCATTGTTTAGAAACAGTCTCTTGGAAGGGAAATGTGTTTATCACTTTCCATAGGATGACAGCCATTGATCTCAGAGTATTCTTTGCTGTTGCATTCTTTGAATTTAAACCAGTGATGTCTGAAACTAAGTTGTCTTTGCATATACATACAGCAGAAAAATGCCGTTCTGCAATTAAGTGGTATTAAATTCTTTTAACGGTATGATCGTTTGCAGTCATTGTTTAAAAAGTATGCACCCAGTCAGTGTTTTGTAATGGCTTATGAACTTTTCTGCAGCAGAAATGAAAACCACCACCAACCTTGTCACTGTCATTTGGTTCAGCAGCTTCTCTGTAATTAGCAATGACTGGGCGCTTCCTCAGACTTTTCTCCTGGGTCCCACCTAAAGCTTTACTAGGTCTTGTTTCATAACATCTCTAAGTCTTTCCACTCTGCACCACCGACCCAGGCCTCTTCATCTTCCGTTTTGCCTCCTCTTTTATGGCTTTCACAAACATATTTTACTCCACTCTTGTGCATCCAAAATGTTGAGGGAAGCTCTGTTCCTTGTCTCCTTGCTGTTTCTGTCTCCTTCACCAGATTAAAGAACTCGGTTTCCCTTTTGAGTAGCAGAAGGATGAATCTCCATGCTGCTCATTTCCACCACTGAAACTAGACCTCTGCCAGTAATGCCAGTCCATCTGTTGAACTTTCATACAGGCAGCTGAAAACTTTCTACCACATCCCAATGTTATGTGGGTAAAGAGGTCTTCAGACATAGGTGTCGGATCTCTGAGAACACCTCCTCTCTGGGATGTTTGGCTCCCAGGGCTAAGGGCCAATTTAGGGCTAGTGCCGCTGAGGGCAGCCCCTTCCTCTGGTGCCCTTGGAGGGAGGCTCCCAGGCAGCACTTTGGGGAGGCCTCAGACAGGCCCAAAGCCCCTTCACTTGATCTGAAGCTGAGACTGCTAATATATCACCTGAGCTACTTACTGCTCCTGCTGCATCACAGCCATATATGTGGCCGGCCATGAGTCCCGGTGATCTGGACTCACCCGTGGACTGATTGCCTGGCCTGGCCTCAGCCTGACCCTGTCACCATCCTGAAGCTGTGTCTGACCCTGGTTGCCTTCACCAGACCTTATCCTGGCCCCCACCATGGGCTGATGGCGCACCCTGGCCTCAGCCCATCCCCAGGGAGGCGTCATTGCCTAGGGCTGGGGCTGCCCCTGCCTGCCCCCCAGCCTGCCCCCCTCTCTGGCTGTGGGTGGTGGGACAGGCGCCAGCTGGCAATGCCCTGCCCCGCCAGCCCTGCGGCTCCTGCTGCCCTGGGATGTGCCGGGGAGCAGCCAGCCCACACTGCCTGGACAATAAGCAAAACTATCTGGTTACCTTCCTTCAAAGCCCTCCTTGTGAATATTATCTGTGGTGAAAGTAAAAGCTGCATCAAAGTCTGGTTTTGTTAGTTTGGCTTAGTATGTTCATAGTGCTTTGTGTGGACCAACACAGTTGCATGTTGTCATTCTCAATTTTTCTTCATGTCCTTAGCTCTTTGTACAGAGCCATGTAAAGGAAGATATCCATTCATGGCATATTCAGTCACTGGGAAATATTATTGTCATCAGAAAAGTCATCAGCTTGGAAACTCAGTATTAATCAATCACTTTTCTCTGAAACCTGGAGATGAAGTGCTACATTATATTAAGTCACTGCTTTAGAATGATTTCTTTTATTTTAGCCTCTCTACAAGCTATATGGTTTTGAAAAAGCAAACAAGAAATAGAAGGAAGTTGAATAGTTTGCATTTGGAAATCTTGTTTTGGTGATATTTAATGCTTCCCGCATGGAGTTACGGGCCCTTTTTTAAATCTTGGTTGGCTGTACAGTGAACAAGAGTCCCTCAGTCTAGGGAAGATGATTTAACTCTACAGTCTTAAGTATTTGATATCTCTGAAAATCAAATATTTTCTCTGCATATAATTCCTATAGAATTAGGTCAAATTCTAATACAATTTTTGAAGTGTAAGTCAGAATAACTTCACTGACTTCAGTCTGGAGACCTGGAGAGTTCTAGTACTTACATAATTTCATGTTTTCTACTGTCATCAAGATGGCAGCCTTCCCAAAATTTGTATGGATGACAAAATTATATCCCCGGTTACTTTCCCCCAAGTGATATTGATTACTTTAATAGCTTTTGGCACTATGCCCAGAATTGTCTTTAATAAATAATTTTCCTGCTCTCTAAAGATTTTTTTTCTATCTTGAATTTACATAGTTTTTATAACAATTCCCTTCAATTAAAAGCACTATTAAGTACTATTAAGAATGAATGGAACTAAATTTGAGCAATTCATCATTTTCAATTCCACAAGACAATATCGGTAAGTATAGAATATCTCTGGCTGTCCTTCACTGAGATATGGGTAATTTTTCAAAGAGTAATGCCTTTCCAACCTGGAAAACAGCCACAGGATATCTTATAAAAATTCCATTCACCAGTATTGTTGCAGCTGTGATGCTCAGTAAGACTCTGCAGAAGTTGTTGACTGGTCTCTGTAGGGTTTACAGTTCTTCCAGACTATAAGTGAAAAGTTTTCTATGGCTCCCTCTAAATGACCTTGTTATGCTTGCATTCTTTTCAGTAATAGTGACTAGATTTTCTTTTTTCAAGTTTATATTCCTAAACTCAGATACAAAACAGAATGACAAGCTTTAGGGACAAGTATCTGCATATTCAGGTGTGAAGTCTTCAAACTCAAAGGAGGCAAATCGCTGTGCTTTCATCCTCATACTTTTATCAAATGTACCCAAGCCATGTGCACCTATTTCCATTCTGTGCTTGTGGGTATTCTCTGAATGGTGTTAGGATTCAGAACTAAAGGATTTCTAAGAGACGGATAGATATACAGGCAGACAGAGAATGATGTTGGGGGTGGATTGACCCCTGCTGGCAGGTAAGCCCTCACACAGTCACTTGCTGACTTCCCCCAGTGGGGAGGGGGGAACAATCAGAAGGGCAAAAGTGAGGAAAAAGCCTTGTATGTCAAGATAAAGACAGTTTAATAAGTGAAGGGTGGGGTGGGGGAAGAGAAGAAAAAACCCAAATGATACAAAAGCAATAACTCCTCAGCAATGGACCAATGCCCAGAGTCAGCAAGAAACAGCTACTTCAGAAAAAATCCCCCATTTTGCTGCTGAGCATGATCTTTTATAGTCAGGAGCATCCCTCGGGTCAGTTGGGGTCAGCTGTCCTGGGGCTCTGTCCCTTCCCAACCTCTTGTTCACACCCAGCCTGCTCACTGGGATGGCAGAGTGAGAAACAGAGAAGGGCTTAGCACTGTGTAAACACTGTTCAGCAATAGCTAGAACACTGTTTTGGTCAACCATCTAAAACACAGCACCAAACGGGCTGCTGTGAAGAACATTATCTCCCTCCCAGCCAAACCCAGTACAATGCTTGTCAAGAAATGGGGGTGTGTACTCTTTCTGAAGAACCCCTAGGGTAGGAGTTATTTCAGTCCACCATCAGTTTTTTGAAGCTTGTTTGGCTTAATACACTGAGGATATTTCCCTGGCCAGAACCAGGTGTCTTTTGGTGATACTCTGCTTAAGCACAGTCTTAAAATTTCCGTTTGGGAGTAATCATTCAGACAGATAAAAGAGTATTCTTTAATATTACAGAATAGAAACAAAATGGACACAGAGGTCATTAAAGTACTTTGCAAAACAGAGCTGGAAAATATGATAAGTACGTCTCCCTGTCCTGTCAATCTGTCTGTTCACTGAAGAACTGCAGCATAGTGTAATCATGCTCATTCGCAGACAGAACTTGGCTAAGAGTAGCTCCTTCTTCCAAGAAAGTAGATGTGCAGGCTATCTTCTATCCTCTTAAATAAAACAAATCCAGTGAATTATTCACAGGCCTTGAAGCCAAGTGGCATGGGCTGCATCTCCACTGACTAGCACCTGACACACATTCTCCTCTGGGTTCTACGTGGCGTTTGATTTTCCCTTCTTAGAGGCTATGCCACCGAACCTCAGAGAGGTGTTTTTGTAGGATGAGACAAAATGTGTCTTTTCTTGCTTCTCTAAGTGTAACACAAGGGCAGGCAGGACCATGCCTTCAGGACATTTGAGTGTACAAAGCTTGCTGGACAGTGCTGAAGGATAGTGAAGGGCTGAAGAAAGTAAGCCTAGGTCAGCGTTGTTGACACAACGTACTGGAAATGGTCTCTGGCCCATACTTTCCCCTGGACTGTTCCTTGGCGTCATCTCAGAGGCTGCTAATTGGCACAGACCAAAATGGCGTCAGGAGCTATGCACTCTGAAGGATTAATGATACCTTACTCAATTTCATGTCTTAAGCCAGTTCTATTTCGCAACATAGGCAAAGCCACAGGGTCTGAAAAAGACCTTTTGCACCACAGCACACAAATAAAGAAGTCCATGGTCTTATGGATGTGGGCTTCTGTTGCCTTCTAAGATACAGCTTCCCCAGACTGCTACAGTTGCATGGCTAAGCAACCATTGGCAAGCACCTGTTTTGCTGCTAGTGATGAAAGGTTATATTGCTGTTGCAAGCTAGAAACTCTTATTTTAAGAATGTACCTGAAATTAAGTATGGTTTCCAGATAAAGTAGATTTCCAGCTGTAGCATAAAAACTCAGATGCACATAGTTTGTGCTCAGGCAAAAGCCAAGAGGCATGTTAACCAAGAGGAATAGTGTGTCATGGTTTTGGGAAACCATATGAACATCACTGCAAAGCACTGGCAAGTTGCAGCAGAGGTTTCTTAGAATATCCAGCATTCATATTCTTTGACACTGTCAGTGATGATGAAATCATGAGGATGCTTTTGACCACTTTTGTTTTGGGACTTTCTGTCTTTTATTTCCCAGCTGATGGCAAAACCCTGTGTGCAAACCATGTTACTGCCAAGAAAATGCTTTCAGCGTTTGGTGCTGGAACACCTGTCTGAGAGACTGAAGGTAAAAGTGGCACTTGGTTCAGAAGCACAAAATGCAAATATTATAAACATTGCACAGAACTGCAAGTTCACACCAGGATACCATGTCTACAAAACTAAAGAGAAGCATTATGCATGCTAAAGTTTACTGTTGTTGAAAGACTCTTTCACCAGTTCACACAAGTGCCCTCTCCCAAGCTATATGGAGCGATGGTCAAGAAGAATTAAGATGCTGTACAAGTTCACATCTATGCTATATGTTCTGATTATAAAGCATAATCAATTGCTAATGCTTGTACTGTTTTATGGCTTGCAAAATACCTTGGGACATGTTTTAATCATATGTTACATGGTATTGAAATGCCTGTTGTGCTTATTTTTTAGACTCCTGGTGTGAGTGGACTGCCAATCTGCAAGGGTTACAGTATGCCAAATTAATTTTATAGATTGTGTTGGTAAAGGTCGATTCATTTAGCAAATAAAATATCAGTTAATTGTGTCTCTGTGCTTGCTCATTAGGGACATGGGGTGCCATTTAATTGGTTCATGTAAAAATTGCTTGTGCTTTTGTGTGTGTCTGTACATTTGAATAAAACCTTTTTGCAGATCAGTGGCTTCCTCTTTCTTGCATTTAAAGCACTGAAAATGTGTGCTTGAACATGGTAACTTTGAAAGATACTTACCACAAGTAGATGTGCTTCATTCACTAAATGATGTTCAATTTGTAATTCAAAAATGGATGGGAAGCCATCTTTGCTAGGAAGATAGAAGAATTTCCTGGTAGATCAGTACTGAGTTCAGTAGAAAGGGAAAACGTGTTTTGCCAGGTGTGTTTGGCTTAATTATTCTGCATCTCTTTCCTAACACTGGATTTTCAGCATCACCCACCCTAAGGTGGTTGCTCCCCACATAAAAAGAAACTGGAAAAAGCACATTCCAAGAACTGAATGTAGTATGGCTTCATAAACATAGCAACTTTAATGCATCATAGGCCAGTTGGGAGTTGTTGCTCCAGATCAGATGCTGGGAGCACTGTTGATCACCTCTTCAGATTGCACAAATAGGAGGCTTTGTTGGAATGGTGGTTAGTGTCTTCCATCTTTCATGATTGTTCATTTGGCACTGCTACCCAAAGCTATGAATGCCCAGCTTAGTGAGACTGCATTAGGAAGATTAATTGTTCTGTTACTGAAGCCAGAATTATGGTGCTTGGCCTATTCTCTTCATCTGGTCACCAAAATGTAAGTATCCGTCTCTGTGTAATTACCTGCATAGGAACACATCCTTAGCTTCCTATAACAGGTGTTGGCTGGCCATCAAGATTCAGCAGGTCTCTGCTGGTGCTGCGTAGGAAAAATGAGGCTTTAATGCTGAATAAGGCTTAATAAAATGCCATCCATCTTCCCATAGGTAAATGGACAGAATGGTCAGAAGATACGGAATCAAGGAGCTGTAGAGATAACAGGGCCTGGGGTCATCTGTACTCGAGGCTGTCATTTGCATCTTCATGACAATCTTACTGAAAGCTGAACAGGTAGAGTCTAGAAGTAAGACTGTCATGTACTTGAGGCTTGAGGAAAAAGCCTCAGGATGGAGCCTGAAACATCGTTGCTACATTATTGTCATGCTTTAAGTGGAATCCAGGCTGTGAGAACTGACCTTGAGGAGGAAAATAAACTCATAAAATCTTACCGATAAATTCTGTAGAGAAGTAACTATAGCAGCTCCCAGGTCTTCCGCCATCTTAGTTTGATGGGGATGAAGAGATACATGCTGTGAAAGATTAAATATATTTTAAATGGAATGTAACCTGTATGATATTGTAAATATTTATTACTCTGTGGTAAATAATTTGAATTCCCTTCTGATTTGGTGAATGTTATTTTATCTACAGTTCTGCGAAGTACAATTGGAATCAAGTTCACATTGGGGCATCTCTCCATCCTACATCCCAGTCTGCTCTCAGTAGTCAACAGTATACAGGAAGAGGCTCACTGGAGCAAGGTGCTTTGGAGTGAAGGAGACCCATAATTTGTATTTGTGAGAGTAGCTTGATGGTTCAGAGCCAAAGCAAGGTAAACCTTCAATAGTTACACCACTGTAGAACTGCTGTGAACAAGAGTAGAATCTGTACAAGTATTGCTTTGTCTCTGAGACTGCCGAGAGGGCCTCAAATCAGGTTGATCCCCAGTTGCACTGCCTCCCTATTTAGCATGGCGTTGCAGTTGTTTTAATATCCCACAGACAGAAAGGGGATAACTAATTGAAGAACCTTCCTTTATTAATGACTTCAGCAGCTGTTTACTTCCTCCACCTTTCAGCTATTTAAAGATATTTTGCTTGCTTATCTTTGAAGTTCCTTCTTTACTCCTTGTTGAGTGTGTGATGAGTTTTGACATACTGTGCTAATTTAATTTTGTTTTTCAAGTCTATGGCATGAGAACAAATCTTAAAGCTGTTTTTCATTGTGTTTTATATTCTCATACCTGAGAGATAATCAGCTAGATCCTTCCAGAAGCTCTAGAGGTTGTAGTACTGTCATTAGAAAGAAGATGAAGCACTGCTGCATCCCAGAGTGTGCAGAGTCCACACATGGGCTACACCATGACAGTCTGTGAATAGGTGCCGCATGAGGCGGCAGCATGATAATTGCTCCACCTGATTCTTCTGATGTGAATTGTCTTGTTAAGAGCTTGAAACATAGCCATGATATCACCAAATAGCACTGCACGTTATAGCAAGACATCTTCATAAAGCTTACATTAAGGTAGTCACTGGGGGCAAGAAGGCCTTCAGCTGATGGTTTAACTGCATTTACTTGGTGAGGAGTAATAAATTATTGCTGCTATGAAGCATGAATATTTTATGGGCAGTGATATTTGTTAATAAATGAGTGTTTGGAAGATTTGGGGTAGCAAGGGGAGAGTTAATGCCAGGCTTTGTAGTGCTGAAACACAAATCAGGTATTTCTTGACATAAATAGATATAATAACACTAACTTCCCCTGGTGGAATGTATCTTACTGACAGTACGATTCTTCTGCTGGTATTCATTATGCTCTGGGACAAAAATGTAGCTGTTTGGGTGTATTTTTTAAATCTTGCTATCTGAAAACCAGGTATTTTGCTCATTATAACAAATTACCAGTTATGCAGATGACTGACAGATTCTAATAGTGCTGACATCTGGAGTATGTTAATTAGATATATATCAGCAGCACCCTTATAGCAGGAGTGCAACATTTGTTTGCTTCTATCTTGCACGGCAGTGGAATATGCTTGAACACAGAAATATTTTTCCATTTTAGAAGAATGCTTTCAAGCATTAACCTTCAGGGTATCAGTCATTATCTGTGATTAATGACCAACTTGTAATAAACAGCTCAAAGCAAAGATAAAATTAATGTTGTAGTCAAACATCAGCAGGTATAATTTGGCTGAGCAGTTGTGTTTCTAAATCAACTGTCATCGAAAATGTCACATAATCCATGTCATATTATGAACTGAATGTTTTGCTCAAAAGGGGATTTACTGGTAAGTATGCTACATTGTTAAACTGGAACTGAATTTCACTTATGAGGACTTTTTATTTTACGCTGACAAGTATCTGGCCTGCTGGTGAACCTGTGCTGAGGTGTTTTCTTTTTCCTGTGCATGACAGTTGAGAAAATGGGCATTCCTGAAAGACAGAAAGAAACCTAGGATACAAACCCTGTTTATATGACAGTTTAGATAGGATAAGTGTGTTGATACAGAACATTGCCATGGTTTTTTCTAAGAAAACAGGGAGGAGGAAAGTAAATTTCACATGATTGCACTGTTCTAGTTTCCCCAAGGAGCAGACTAGGGAGAGATAAGCTGACACAACTGAAGAACATACAAGATTTCTGAAATCTTGCATTTGACACTATTTCACTTCCTTCCTTCTCTAAACCTCAACAAATACATTTAAGTTCATTTTTGTGGGCAAAAACCACAGAAGGTCATTTTCTTAGGTACAGAAGGAAAGCTGCCAATACTTTGGGTAGTGTGACCGATACTATAATTTTAGAAAATCATCTTCAAAAATCTAAGAAAAGTAAGTTTGTTTCCAGAGCTTCGAATTTATATGAACGTCGGCATCAAGGAATGCACATAACAAATCACATGCATGTAGGCTCACATGACAGGAAAGCTACTAAGCTGGGCTACTGACTAGAAATGAATTCCAGCAGCATGTTGTTACAAGCTACTGCCTATGCCACACAGTGCTTGTGTTATTCATACTGAAGAGTATGAGAAAAGGTGTTACACAGAATAAGTTTGGCATTCAGAACAAGCAACCTTTTGCCCTCTATCTGAACCTTCTTGGCAGTACTTGGGTTAAAGTTTCAGAATTATTTCCACAAGCACAGAGATGACAAATATTTTCCTCATAATAAAATAGGTGTGGTCCATACCAGTAACATCATTCTACGGGCTGCAAATTAAATGAAGCATGTTGTCAACAAAGCCTATGTTGTAATATGACATAGTGTGAAAGATATTGCCGTGGTTGTGTTACCTAAACCAGGAATTTCTATACCAGCGAAGCACTTCCTCACAAGTAGTTAAACTCTGCATGCTACTACTGTGCAGAGTTAATTTTTATGGCTTCAACTACCAATCAATAATTTTTCCATTAACTTTGCAGTAATGAAAGGTACTGGAGTGAAACTTGATGTATTTGATAGCTAATTCCCAAATAATAGTTTTGGAAAGGATTTGGGCTGACATTATTTATCATCTATGAGAAAGGTTTAAGTTTCCAATATTTTAACTTGCCTATAGAAGTTACAAAATAAAAAAAAACAACCGTCCCTTAACCTTTAGTGTGTATTCAGCCATACTAGTTTCTGTACTGGCACTGAGTCTTTTCTTCACTATGCTTCTCATCTGCCTGGATTTTCTCTTTATCTTTGATTTTTTTTTTGTGTGTGAAGTTGTACATTTTGATTTTGTGTACACCAGACTAAAAATACCTGTCATCTACAAGTAATCAGAGAATAACTGTAAGTGTGCCATTTCTCAGATTCCTGAAAAGGGATCAGATGAATGTCTTTTAGAAGAGATCTAAGACCTGATCCTAGATTCCTTGTCCAAATCTTCCACTGACTTCAGCGAGAGTTTGAGGACTATAAAAGAAAAAGGATGAAGATTCCTAAAAAGACAGATTATCTCTGTGTTGTCAGGGTTCCTAGTCACTTATTCATGAATTACTTTCCTCTTCTTTGTGGCTGCTAGTTTTGTTCCACCAAACAGAACAAGAGGTCTCACTTATCCAACACATACAAGTTTTTCATCCCACCTAGAAGCAGCCTGTAAAACACAAACCAACAAATCTTAACCCCTTCCCATGCTCAGGTACAGATGACAAGCAAGACTCATGTTAGTTTCTGTTCCATTAATCCAAAAAAAGGAATATTGACACATCCCTCTGTTTACCCCAGCCTGCACCATGTGGTCACATATATCTTTTTTGACTTTCCGCCTGAGTGTATTAACTGAGAGAATCACCCTTAGCAAGATACTGCTTAAAAAAGTCTCTGCTAAAAAGATACTACCAGTGGTGGCAGTCCCTACAGCTTTTCTCTGCTTCATGAACTGGGACAGTCCTTTAATTCCCACCCAAAGGCCACAGCAGGACTGTTAGCTCATCCCTGAATGTTAAAAATTTAAGACATTCCCAGACTTTGTAAATTTTTATCTTATTTCAGAATTGGGATTGAACCCTAAACCAAGAATGAATCCAATTGCAAAGGTTGCATCACTAATTTTCAAACTTCAACAACTGTAAAATTTCTGTAATGTGAAAGCAAAAAGCCAGTTGTTGAATTAATAGTCATTTCCCTGGATTTTAACTGAATCTGAATTTTCATTTAATATATGCTATTATAAATGGCCAGTCCCACATCCCAGGACAAAAATACTAAATGCGTAACAATGCATAATACATAAAGGAAAAAAATAAGGGGG
>NW_020799097.1:85539121-85551340 GCF_003259725.1 Athene cunicularia
GGGGGGGGGAATAGAAAGCCACTCAATTCATCTAAGTTCAGGATCAGTTTTACTGCACAATAGAATTCAAACTTAACCTGATGTGCTGATTTTCCCACGGATTTCCTGCTTCATTAGAGAACAGCCTTACCAAGACAGAAAACTATTACTATCCTTTAGTAAGCTTCCAAACCTGCCTGTCTTTTTCCAGTGAGTTGAGAAGAGTTAGATTAAATTGAATGGTTATGCAATTAATAAAAGTAATGCAGCACCTTCTCCACAAATAGACCTCAGTCCTGTGTTTTTACTATTTATTAGCCCTCTGCCTTCTTTTGAGAATCCAGAACTTGGAATTATTTCTGATAATGAAAGCTCCCAGCTGTCTCAAATCCCAAAGCCAAGCATTTTCTCAGTGTACAAATAGTAGTCTCATGGGGTAAACCACAGCAGAAAACAGGTTAAAGAGAAAGACAATCATGAGCTAAAGACAGCATGCAAAGTAATCTTTGCATCTATCTTCCTCAAGAAGGCATAAAAATGTTGGAAGAGAAGATGACTGCACTGGAAATTTGTAAAAGAAGGTGCTTCCCACAAATGGGAAGACAAATCCCTGAAATGTTCTGCTAATCACAGTGCATTGCAGAAATTCATGTTCAAGTTACCCATTCCACTAAGCTGCAGTGTGCTTCTTAAAGTTGGCAAATGGTTTCGTCATAAAGAATGAGATGGGGGAGGGGAGGAAAGGGCAGTAGTTAAGATTATGAGGCACTTATTTGTGGCTTAAAATAAAGACAGCACACAATACAGTGTGCTGGGCTCTGATTCATTGCCCTTTTTCAAATTTCAGGAACAGACATCTAAAATAACATCTGAAAGCACCTTATTGAGATACTGGAGGGAGTCTACACCTCTTTATCTGCAAACTAATATAAAAATCCTTGCTATCTGTCCTCCACTTATTTTAGTCATTTACAAGTAGAGTTCCTAAGACCCTTTGCATGTTCTTTTAAATATGAGGTCCTAAATAACAAAAGCTGCTTCAAGGAGGCACTGGTGTGTACAGTCTGACCTGACCTTTACCTGCTTCAAGTACAAAACTGATCAGTACATACAGATGGTAGTTGGACAGACATCTTGATTCTTCCCCTCTCCCCATCCCTATCTTGGATACCAGTATGTAAAGATCAAGCATCTGTATCTAACATAACTGTGTTATACACAGAGCAAGCCTCAGAAAAAGCATCCACAGACCTGTATTCCTAATACCATACTGGTATATGTACACACACACACACACACACAGAGCACTTACATACATAATTACTGTTTCCTATGTATAACTTGCTGTTTATCCATGTAGTTGCTGTAACTGTGAGCAACACCACAGTGATGGTTCTGAAACTTTAGACCAATGTGCCATCTAGTGACAATGCAGGTGATCCTGAAAGCGAAATTCAGATTCTTTCTACCATTTTATCTGAAATAGAAATCACTGACTCTTGCCCCATAAGCCTACTTCAGTTTGGAAGAGAACTGTGGTTTTAGGTTTTTACTTTGCACTGCAGGAGAAGCGTTGTACTCTGTAATCATGAGTTCCGTACAAACCTGTGTGTTTGTTTGGAAACAATGCTTAGCCTGCAATGGACAACTTTGTAGCTGCTTTTTCCAGCATCTCAAGTTATGTTTACTACCCTCATTCTTAAGAAATCATCCTTTATAGTGGTCCAAGAACCTCCCAGGTATTCAAGATGATATACCGGACATTATGGTTCTTTCCTTTTATTCTCTTTTATCCTGTCTGCAGTTGGAACAGCTTGATTAGTTTATAATGGAGTTCATTTATATTTGAAAACGTCCAATTGCCAGGAAATTGCTGTAGGAAAAGCAGATGAGGGAAGAGAGATTAACATTTTATTCTGAAAAATACCCTTAATTTAAATATTAGAGAGAGGTGATCATTCAGCAGAGCAGTATCATCTGCACTGCAACCATAACTGCAAGACAGTGAAAAGATACCAGGAAGCTGACAGAAGACCTTGAGTCTAATGTTGCATTTTTATGACTCACATGGTTTTTTGTTTTAAATAAAACATTTCTTAACCTAGTTATATATGGGTTATATGTATGTTAAACATATAAACATATCAACATATAAATACAAGCTTAAAAATTTGTCAAATTAATGTCTAAATAAATATGAATTACTCTCAAGAATTCTTGAGTGGAGATTTCTAATGGTGAGCACAAGAGAGAGAGAGGCAGAAAATTGTAGCACAAGGTACATACCTGTACAAGACATCTGACATGGGTCAGAACTGGGGTGATAAAACACTGAAGCAGTCCGCCAGCAGAGGCTGTGGCTACAAGACACTGAAGCATGAATAATGGTCATGAAAAGGAATCAACCGTTCTCAGTCATTTTTTAAGCAGAACATAATCACTATTCAAAGGTTGTTGGGTTTTGTTTGGTTTTTTTTTCAATTGAAGTTACTCAGCTGCTGCAAAGGTAGAACAAGATCAGAAGAGCTGATCCAAGATGGAAAGTACTTGAGACCTTCAAAAGAGGAATAGACAATTAACAAGAGAAACAATTAACAGAGAAAGATGTATGGTCAGCTCTGGTAATAGAAGCGGCCACTATCATAGCAATGCAGTTGTCATTCTAGATGCTGCTTTGCCTAAAGAATAATCCATTCATCTTGGCTAATGTGAAAGTCACATTCTAGAGATGTGTACAGCAGTGAACATTATAATCGTTTCTACTGGCACAAAGGTTTTAAAGTGACTAGTGAGCTTGATTACCTCCAACTTTGGCATCCAAAGACTTCAGTTTACAGGATGTGCTGCACAGCTGATACCTGAATGTACCTTAGCCTTGTCGTTTCTGAAAATGTCACCATAGAACAATACAGCTACTTCTTTTTTTGAACAAAACAAACCAAAACAAAACCCCCCCTCAAACCCTAGACCTAGCAATTACTCCTGGTCCCACTAAGTCTTGGTTATTGATTTCCAAAATCAAAATTAGGTCAGCTGCCAATCCTAAACAGCTTTCAGGCTAAGACTGTTGATTCCAGAGGGTAATGTACTAATCAGCTCCATCTAATATGCCCGTTTTCACCACAACCAAAATTTAGCTTTGAATATGCTAAACAATCCAAATATTTTAAATACATTATCCCTTTAGTCATGTATCTAGTACAAAGAGCAAGAGAATTTTCAAATCCCCAAGAGATTCTAAAAAAATAATACATGTAGCTTGTAAAGACAGACCCGATGAATTGATGTGTCTCTATGACAAACTGCATGGCCAGACTAGCCTGGTTTGCCTGCTGTCTTTTGCTATCATATCTCAGTTGGTATTATCAAACTTTTTTTTTTTTTTTAAAAAAAAAAGGTGCAGAGTGCTGTTTGGGATGACAATTGATGCCAGTTCCAAGCCTACGGTTAGACAAGTAGTAGATCAGAAGCAAAACTGCTCTCTCACAAGCTTTCATGGGCATAACATTCCTCAAAGAAGCTGAAATATTGTTTCACCTTCTGAGCTGAGGTTTCTGCACAGAGGATGTTTAGAAGTGAAGATACAGGAATATATCTATAGTCTACACAGAGGCACAGTGTTCCCTTCCCAAGGATGACCCAGACCACTAAAAGGGCACTGTGTTGACACATCTCTACTCTGAATACTTCAATCTCTAGCCTGCATACTTCAATCACAGGATACGCAGCTGTGCAGACAGGCTCACAGAAAATTACTTTTTCCAGATCCATGAGCAGAAAAATAGGCATAAATGCTCATGATAGGCAGCCTCTTTTTCAAGTATGTGATGCACCATGATTTGTCTAAGGCTGTGAAAGTCCAGGGCAGCATGAAATCCTCTCTCCCTGCTCTTGACTGTCTAGAGCTAGCAACCAACCAGAGCTCATGGTCTCAGCCAGGTCTTTTGCTGGGACTCAGATCCAGTAGTGGACCAGTCCCCTCCTCTCTCTTTACTGAAGTTTATTCTCTCAAGGACTGGTAGGATGGGACTGAGTAATAACAGAAAGTAACTAACACAGCATGCAGGTGGTATACCTCATCATACTTGGTATCTCTCTTAGAAAGGATGTAGACTTGTCAAAATTTACAGACGCAGGGAATTTTCAGACATTACTGCAGCAAATAGCAGATATAACAGTGAAGGAGCTATACAACCTGTATGCAGATAGACAATAGCGAAGGTCGGATTTCCTTCTACTGCATATTATCTTTGTTTCCCTTGGGGAAATACCTTTTTCAATAGCATAGGTTCAGATAGTAACACCACTCTTTCATGTTAAAATAATTGTAAAATCTGCATTCCCACTAAAGCTGTGGCTTGATTTATAGTTCTTCAGCTTAGGATGCTCTGCAAGCTGAAATAATGGACTCCAAGAAGCATCTTGAGACACCAAGGGCATCCTGGATCAGACTCTACGAGGTTGGTCAGATCCCACTCAAGTTGCCACCCATGATTTCTCTTACCCAAAACTATGAAAATACTAATGCTGTACAGAAGGAAGAGCAGAGCTCCTGCTGAGTCCAGCTGGAGTCTAATGGAGGAGTCTGGAGTCATTTGCATTTCTGATGGGTTTCAGATAGTTCCCTGATAGCGCAGATAAAGGTAATAACAATGGCTACAGACTGAGCCAGGGCAAGCACATCAGTAAGGATGAGGGAAAGTCCCACAATGGAAGTCCCTAGCTCCACTAAATCACACATCATTGGAGTATCCCTAAAAGGTATTTTGTGCTTATCTGTTACCCTGACAGGCAGCAATCCACAGGGCAGAGATTCCAGGCAGCAGGCAGACATAGAGAACTTGGAGAATCGTCATCTTCCTGTCTCTATTCCTGCTCACAATGGTTAGTGAAAGGAGCTGAACAGGGCTGGCAGAGAAGAGCTCATATGCCAGCTGTGGGGAAGAAGCAGGTCCAGCCCCACACTCTCCAGATCACTCTGCTTTTACTTCCTTTCTTGCATGGCTCCACTCTCCTCCTCCTGTATCTCCTACATGAAGTAGAAATGGCTGTGGAAGGAGCTTTCAAAATTGTATATGGCAGTGCTGCTTCTCCTTCAGTCCTCTACCCACTGTCATATAGCAGCTACAATTCCAAATGTTTCTGTCCCTTTCTCCCATGACTGCTGCAGATAGGGCATCATCCTACCAGAGGCTCAAGTGGCTGAAGAAGACAACACTTGTGTTTTACTGCACAATTCTACACGAACAGCAGCTTCAACGGCTTTTAAATCCAAGACCTAGCTTTAAGAACTGTGATGTCTGTTTGAGGTAAGCAAGGCAATTTTACAGTTTGTAAAGCCCAGAACAATCCATCTACCAACTGCAAAACTGGGCTGAGTCACTCTCTGTATCAGGTTTGATATTTATAAATAATTCTGTGTAGATGTATATAGGACAAAGCACAGTTCAGCCATCTGCCACACAGCTGGATGGCTTGTGTCAGACAGTGGCTGATTTGAAGGTTGACCAGTGGAAAGAAAGAAAGAAAGAAAGAAAGAAAGAAAGAAAGAAAGAAAGAAAGAAAGAAAGAAAGAAAGAAAGAAAGAAAGAAAGAAAGAAAGAAAGAAAGAAAGAAAGAAAGAGACAGGGAGAAGTGAGCAAGTAGTAATGCAGCAGCATAACACCTCCACGGTTTTCTCTAGTTTATGTTTGCTCTTCTATTTTCTTCAACAATGTGCTATTTCAGCACCTCCCAGGTACTCATTCAGCAGCATGGCTAGTGTGTCTAATGTGTGTAAAATGTGTGCTGGCTGTTTTGAGCTCTTTGGTGAGAAACAAGGGCCTGTGCCAGTGAGAAGCACATAGTGGAAAGGACAGAGACCTGCCAGCTACCACTTGGGTCTGCTGACTCCCTCATTTTAGTTACAACGAATGTTTGAGTTCTGGAAATGTTTGCATTTCAAAGAAAGTACGTGTGGAAACACTTCCATCGATGTACATGTATTAAAGGATCTGGTCTGATTTGTTTATTCTTTCCCAAGGCAATAGTACCTTAGTGTGCCATCTGGTGATGTCTAGAAGGTGAGCAGAAGAGTTACTTGTGTGGAGTTGAGGCAGGAAAGTTTCTAGAAGAAGTAGCTGCTGAACAGCAGTAGTAGATAGCATAGAAAAAAACCTGAGCATCTGCTTGTCTTTTCTAAGGTTTCCCTTCTTGCTGGGCTGGGAATGATTGAGAAGCAAGAGACAGCCATGTATCTGTGCCAGGAATCACAACGGCAATTTTCTCAAAGTCCGTACACGGTAAATAGCCAGGATAACCTTACAAATGTTTAGAAAAAGCTTGGTATGAATGTGGGCTGACATGGATAACGTTTTGAGTTGATAGAGTGTAGTGCAGGCACTCAGTCTAGAATAATCGACCTGATTTTCAGCAGTTCTAATTACCTGTATGCTTTGTAATGGAGTGAAGGGTAAACAGCTGAAATGGGGGAGTGTGAACCCTTGGTTTAAGTACTAGAAGGTAAATCAATATAATACAAATCTTTCTAATCACTTTGTACTTCAGCTTTGTGTCTCAGCATAGTCTCCAGAGATGAGAAGGAGTTAAAGGGAAACAAAAAATGAAGTAAGGAAGCTGAAAAATTGCAAGTTCTTTGGATCTGATAAATCTAAAATTTTATTTCATGGAGTATCTGGAATCATGATTTTAGACGTGATGATTTCACATGTTTTCTCTTAACCATATATGCCATATTTCAAGTGTCTATAGAATAAAATTCTAAAGCTTTAAATCACTAACTCAGAAGTGCACTGAACTCATTTCATCTCCAGATGCCAGTCATGTGTGAAATGAGTTTGATATGTTCAATTTCTTTTCACAGCTAGCAGAAGTCTTGGTTCCTTCCTTAGCACCAGAAATATATATGTATATATGGTTTGCAATCCTAGCTCACATTACAAATTATCATCAAAGTTCATTGTCAAAACTGCAGAGAGTTGCTTGCAAGAAGTTGCTTGCAAAATGCTATCTAGTTGGTTTGTTTCGCTACAAATTCGTCCTATTAATGAAAAAAAAATTCATCATGATAAGGCAAATAGCTATACACAATATAAAAAAGGAAACAGGATGAAAAATGAGAAAGTTTCCCCATTCCTCAAGAGATTGATTCTTATTTGCACAAATCTGAAGAAACTGGCAGAAATTCAGAGTGTGTATGGGAAATAGGACTGAATACAAGGCAAAGCAAATTAATGTTTTCGTCAGTTTATCTTGCATGCCCAAAGGAATACCATAGCCAAAAGCTGCAGCCACAGACACCAGTTATTTTTTATGTCAGCCATTTACCTATCCTCACCATTAATTATCTTTGTCTGAATTGCTATATTTGGCTGTGCGATTCAGACAGGAGAGTTGAAATTTAGCAGGAGCTATTGCATTTTGCACTGCAAATCAGGAGGTGGTTTTAATGCCATCTGAGAAAAGCCATGTTGTAGTTTGAACTTTAATTTGATATCATTAACTGTACTCCTTGACTAATGCTGAAATCCTAAGGGCTGTTTCTCATGGCCTCAAGCTTTATTCCCTAATGATCAAGTATCATGTTATCCTCTCTGTCTGACATTTCTCAAATGTGCATGGGAAACATAAATGTTACAAAGATAGATTTAATCCTTCTGTTTTATGATGGAAAACATCTAAGGAGTTATAACCAAAAAACCCCATAGCTTTCTTACAAAACAATTTATCAGATTCTTTTCTTCAATTCAGTACAGTGTCATGAGATAGATGAGACAAAGAATAAAGTGCCCTGGAGATGATGAGAGAACAACAGCCAAAATCAGATAGTGAACTTGTGTCACATTGTTCTGAAGTGTGAATGTGAATAGCAGGAATCAAAGGCCACTGATAGCAATGTTATAACATTTAGTATCAAATAGGAGATAGATGTTAACTGTCTTGGTTTCATTTCTCTGACAGCAAAGGAGTCCCTTCTAGGTGAAGTAAAGCCAGACCAGGAGACTGACCCAGTACCCTCATCTTCTCATATAAAACTATCATCTCCCTCATTCTCAGACCATTAAGACCAGGCAGTCCTGCTGAACAAGCCACAACATATCTGGGACCATTCTAGGTGTGCTGAAATGTGAAAGAATGCTAGGGCTTAAGGTTCAATTTGATCTAAAAAGAGAATGGTGGAGAGAACTGTCCTGGGAGTTCCAGCAATTCACAGGATATATCCTTCTCCCCACCTGTACGGACCAGTATCTCAGCTATGAGGAGTGGGTGAGCAGCTACATGGTGCTTAGTTGCTGGTGGGAGTTAAACCACAACACAGAGCAAGAAAAACTTCAGTAAAAGCTGGTTCTTCTTCCAGTCTGAAGGTTGGTGACATTTTTTGGTGACACTGACAATTTTTTTCCTTTTCATTTCATAGATAGTAAGTACCCTGCCTGCAACAGACTTCTTTTGAGACCTGCCAGTTCAAATTCCTCCCTTCACCTCTCCAAAGTGCACAAAAGCACGGCAACCTGCAGCGCCAGGAGTTTCGTTATGTGACCTGGCTGGTGATGGCCAGCCTTTGTCCCAGCCCGACCTTTGCTACAGCTATTCTGTGAACAAGCCAGACTTGTTTTAGCCCTTACTAGCTGGTTGTTTACAGGAGCTGACTCTCCACAGCTACATTGAAATCAAGAGGAGTTGTCGTTGTTGTTGTTTAGCCCCTGTAAGCATCTGGCTGTAGCAGTAATAATGTCACTATTTAAGTACTTAATGCAAAACCCCTTCATGCATTCCACTGCTGACATTACATAGCACAAACTGCTTATTTATAGCAGGTTATTAAGGTATCTCAAACTAATTTAAATTAATTCTGCTTAGTCATTCTTCATCTAACAGCTATTGTTCATCACTGCTTAGGTAACTCACTCCTGGAAATAATCAAATGCGGTAGCCTACTCTTTTTATTTACATAATTGTTGAAAGCTCAGATATAGGTCATTGATTCACCTTTTGATGTAAAAAATAATACATGTTGCTGGGAGCATGACAAATATGGAAACGAAAATAAGTACCAAATGTCATTTTGCAGCAAAGGGTTAGCTTCTCAACATGAGCATTTAATTATATTGCTCAGCATAGCTGACGTATTAATTCTTATTGATGTTCCCCTGAAAACATGAAGAATTAGGTTATAAGTACAGGCACAAAAATATCAAGCTGAAATAATTGCTTTTGCTTCTTGTGTGGTGTCAGTGGGATGGAGTCACTCTGACTGCACCCGTGTAATGGATGCAGTGACAGATGAAAAGGTTTGAACTTGTGGGAGAAGTAGTTATCCTGAGGAGCTCCATTGTGGGCTTTCTTAGAAGTGATTGACACGAGAAACTGCCAGCAACCAGAGAGGCAGCAAGAAATGAGGACGGTAAATTGCAAGCAAACACAGAGCCTGAGAGGCTGGCAAACGTACCACATAGAAACAACCTGCAAAGAGATGTGTCAGAGAGGCTCGTAGTTATCTCACCTCTGTTTTTTTCTGTCCAAACATCCTATTTCCATTACTGTCATGTTCAACTCCATATGAAGATTTGCTTCGTACACCATATGACAAGGTCAGGAAAGCCCTGGATGCTCATGTTTGATCTCAGACTCATAAAAAAAACAGTAAAAATTCATATCTGGTCATGTTGAGTGATAGCAGAATGCAGGAAGGGGTGTGTAATGGACCTGGCACTCTCCTTGCTCCAACAGCCTTTCCTGACCTTCTTCAGAAGGTGGCATGTCCCAGAAGCTGCCTGCCTCACTGGGACAGATTCCTTTGTGGCTTCTGTTCTGTTTTTATATGGATGAAATCCAAAGTGGTGGGCTCTTCAGTTTCTTGAGGTGTCTCTGTCATTTGCTGATTTATTATAGGAGCAAAAAAATAACTAATTCATCCAATTTAATATATAAGTGTAGGGGCCAGCCTGGCAAACGTGCTCTCAGCTGTCAATATTTGACTCAGATTTGAGATGCAGTGATTTTACAGGATTCATTGTACAGGATACAGGAATTCTTGGCTTTTTAAACAATTCCAAATGTTAAATATTATTGACAAGAGAAGTCACTCTTCTGACTCCACAGAAAGGCTTTAGGGTCCACCATGCAGTTGGCAGACACATCCAAAATTTAAGGACTGCAAAATTAAGTTACATCTATCTCTATCCTGTGGATAAGAATTGATTTATTTTGGATTCTGCTTTTACAAAGAGCTCTTTAAAAACCCAAATGGAAATATGTGATCCTGTTTTGCTCTTCAGAAAGCTGCTTGATAATAAAAGGAAAATAAATTACTAATCTGTTATGCTAAGCTATGGTTTAAAACGATACAAAGAAAATCGGCCAAGGAAAGTTCTCGGGAATCCTTTAAGACAGGTTTCTCTTTTAGCCATAAGTTCCTCCCATTAGAAGACACAAGGATTATGAATTACTGTAGACCTAGGTAAAAACAGAATATGTTGAGGAAGATACAGGTTCAGTTATTAGTGAAAATCTGGTCAAACTCCTTTAACTTCAGTGTAAGAGGGAGAGAGAGATAGGAAGTTTTACTGGCGTACTGTACAATGCAGCACTTTATTGTGCATTCACCCTGCAGCTATAGTACCTCATCACTAGAGAGCAGCTGCTTGATATTCCTTGCTACTGAGTACCTGCCTCTTGAAAGTAGCTCCTCTACGGAGAAACTATTTGTGTCCACATCTTAAATAGCTCGTGGTGCTGCACTCCACCCACCAAAGACATTGCTGTCCTTCTTTATTGCCCTTGTGTGTGGAGTTGGATGGTCAATGTGAGCTCACTTCTTTGCAACAGGGTGATTCAAAATTGTTATAGTGTTTTGAAAAAAAGGGCAGAGCATGGGAAGACTGCGAGGGTACTGAAAGGCCCATAAAGTGATCTTCAAACAGCTCTCAAATTGGTGAGATTCCAGGGATATTTGGAACTGGGATGTCATGGTTCACTTGGCATGAGCAGTAATTTTTTGAATAATCCTATGATGGATAAGGACCATCAGTCTAATCCAGATTTGTGTAGGCTGTGGAAAATTTTTTATTTGCTCAATTGTAATGTTAATATTAGGGAATTTATAGCCAGATTATCAACTTTATTTTGACTTGAATTCCTGACTGGCTGTTAGCACTCTACCAGTTCAGTTAATAAGACCTCTTGCCCAAAGCTCAGTGTCCATCTTTCTGGTTTTTAATATATTGATTTCCCAGTTGTTTTCTCTGTTTGACCCCAGGAAATAGCATCTTGGCTTCTCCATTTGTTAGCATTATTTGTATATCTGGGCAAAAAAACTCCCGTATTTGAGCCAATCCTCTGCTTTTCTTGATTCCATGGATCCTATTCACTTGTCAAATGCCTTTTATTTTTTAACACTCCAGGTTTAGCAACACCACCTGACTGGTTCTGATACCTCAGTGTAGCAATGGTCCTTTCCTCTCCTCTTTCATGTGTTTTGAACCAGTTCAAGGGATTTCATAGTCCTCATTTTCTTTAGTTGCTTCAAGCAACCTTAGGTAAGAACCACTGTTTCACAGATCTATCATTCAGTTGAACATCTGCCCATGTTTTCTGTGTTACCAAAAGCTTTACCCATTCTAGGAAACAGATGTAAGCATTTACTCAAGCTTTCAAGTGTTCAAAATGTAATGAGTAAGATCAGCACCCTCCTGTTGCCCTGTAAATTAGATGTAGAGGAAGTCTTGCTTTCTAGAGCCCTTGCTGGCCTTTTCCTCTTCTTCTGTGTCTGCTGGAAGAGCTGGAAGGGTTGTCTGTGACCCATGAGCAACACAGCCCATAGCCACTCTGGCTGCCTCTGCTGTCCCCATGTCCAAGGTCTGCTGAACTGCAGAAATTTCTCTGCCAACTGCAAGGTCCTGCAGTCTTCACTGTTCTCAAGTTAGAAAATTAATGAGTTAGAAAAGCACAGCATGTCCTCTTACCCAAGTCCTCCTCCATGAGGAGACAGTCTCCTCCTGATAGCCTGATTTTCAATCCAGGCAATCAATTTCCACAGAAATCTCCAACACTTTGAATTTCTTTGCACCATGACCTAATAGTTGTCAAAATCCAGATTGGGAAAGTTGTAGCTGGATTTGCAGCCTTACCTGAAAAATTGATCAAGTTTAGCCCAATCAGAGCTTTATTTTCTTCAGTTCTTTCTGGAAAACTACAATTCTTTAAAAAAATGTTTTCTGGGAATGTTCTCCCTCCCCCCCC
>NW_020799097.1:85551390-85611867 GCF_003259725.1 Athene cunicularia
CTTTATTTATTTGTGGAATTTCTAGTCCTGATGGAAATACACTTTGAAAAGCTTTGATTCCAGTGAGATGACACATTATTTGTTGTAGCTTGGTTTAGCAGGAGTACCAGGTCACAGTTTCTTTCCTCAGAGCTCTGCTGCTATGAATACCAGCACTGCTTTTCCTTTATATCCTATATTCACTCATCAGACTTCAGTGCACTGGTTTCTGTCAGAGAGAAAATCAGTGAGACAAATCTAGTGAAACTTCCTTACTGGAAAGCCCGAGTGCCGGCACAGCCAGAGCCAGGAGGGCCAGGGAGAACTTGACTGTTCTATAATAATCACTGCCTCTCCTGCCTTTGGTTTCTTCTTTGATAGTAATGCCAGAAAAACTCATACAGGATGTGGGATTATCCACTTAGCTCTGTCCTTCCAGACCCCTGAGTAAAATGAAAGCTTGATCTGCATTCCTTTCTGGTTTATCATTAATTTCGTATAATTCAGTGATAGCTGTGACAAAGAAATTAGGAAACTTGATCATTTTTCAAAGGAAGGCAGATTTAATGGGCTATGTGGTTTTCTCAAGATAACAACTTTAGCACTTGAATTCTTGGTAAAATGGCAGCTTAACTTGAAAATTTTAGAGGCTTCAGAATTTTTTGTTTTTCCAGATGTAATCATGTGCTCAACAAGGTACATCACCATATTTTTCTTTTTTCCTGAAAAGTTGACAGGCAGGTGAATGGCTTTAGATCTTTTCTGAACTGTATGTACTCTAAATAGCAATATTATTTTTTGGGTATCATGATCCTGTGAACATTTAATGTACAGGAACAATACACATGCAATCAGTAACTGAGCCTCTAGACAGACCAGAGCGTTTCTACAGAACTCTCCAGAAACACCTGGGATCTACAGCTGCCTCCTGTCCTACAGGGAAACTGCTTTGTGACTGTGTAGGTACAAAATATCATCTTTCATATATTGCTCATAATTTTTGGACAGTTGAACAAAATACACTTGCATAGATGCCTTTCACTCGGGGCTTCTGCTTACAATTAAAAATGGAATCCTTACATTAGAGAACTAAAATAAGTGGTTACATCAGTGCTCCTGAAGTACTGCAAAACTGGCAGCAAATCTAAAGCCCCAAGTATCAGTGGCTGAAAACTTCTATTGATATGATCTCTGCTAGTCCGTTAAATATTAAGATTCAAAAAACCTGGACACTTAAATATATGCACATAACCCAAGATAATTTGCATGGAGAATCAGAGCACTTCCAGCACAGGCAGACCATAATAATTCAAATAAAACTAGTACATATCACTGCATTCAGTGTTGTCTAATGGACAGAAATAGGGATAAAAGAAATTTTCAGGAGACCCACGAAAATTTTGAGATATGCACAGCGCTGAGGATTACACGTGTGACAACTCCATGTTTAACAGAAAGAAGAAACTATCCCAAAATGCCAAGTTAGTCTTGTGTTCCCACAAACTGCTGGGGAGGCTGCCAAGAACAGCTAGCTAACGCAGCTCACTGGGATAGATACCTACATCTCAGCAGCTCCAAATATGCCAGCAAGGAGCACTGTTAGAAACCCAGACAGGGGAAAGGGAGGGAAAAGTAAGCAAAACTGATTTGGTTGGAAAGACACAGGTCATTGGCTCTGTCACAGCCACTCAGAAGTCAGGGATAACTTTGATATTAAAAAATCGGCACTGTCAGATCAAATGGTGCGTTATTACTACCATCGGGCTGTATGTTGTCACTGAGATTTCAGTCATGACAAAGCTTTGCCTCAGCATTTTCTAGAGAGCAAATACAATAAAATTTTTCTTCATATCATTTTCCCATCTGTAAGACCAGGATGAAGCTATTTCCTCATGGAAATTTCATAACAGAATGAATGTGACGTACTTGAAAGATTTCAGAAGGGAAGCACCACTGAAGGATAAAATCTTGTCACTGTTTCTTTGGCTTCAATATTGCAGTGCAAGCCTGTGAACAACACTTATGTTTGTAAAATTATCCGGTCCAGCCCCTCAGTGCTGCCGCCTGGGAGGCTCCAGAAAGTGGCAAGACCAGTTCATTGATCTGCAGTGATTCTCCAAAACTCATTTAGCTTCAAGCTTTTGACTGTGTCTCCCTGGAGAAAATCCTTAATTAGAAATTTCCTTCAGCTATGCTTTTTAATCATACCTATTTCTTTATAGATTTTTTTTTTTTCTGCTATCCTCTGTGTTCCATTTTTTGGCTCACTGCATTTTAAGCAGTAAGCCAAGTTCCAGCATGTTTCCTCATCTGGAGAAATTTAAATATCAATTAAAAGAAACTATTGATGTCAGCCAGGATTAATTTCTTCCTACTAATTTTAAAATTGTTGCTTATGCAACGTCAGGTTAAAGTTTATAATAAACTCATTTAAAAATGCTTCTATGAATGCTTGTGCTGGGGGGCAGCTTTTCTGAATTTTATGAAACTGCATATAAGTAAAGATCAAAATGTAGTGATCTGGTTTTGGACTCCGTTAAACAACCATGTAACTTCAGTTACATGAACCTTTGACTTTATGGAAACCAGCTCTGCTTAACTTGTAATTGACTGCTGGAGCTTTAGAGGAAAAATGCGTGAGTTTATTGAACACTTTTCCTCCAGTTGCATAAAAGCCACATATCTTCCAAATAAAATCACTTCATCATTACAAAGGAAACAATAGTTTTGGATGCTAATGTCACTTTGAACTCTGAAAAATACTTGAGCTGACCAAAGTTAGATACTCAAAGGGCTTGGAAGTCTAAAAACACATTCTCAAAAATTCCAAGTGGCAAATGCTGCTTACACCAAAGAGCAAACCCTGCTCATGTGGATCGAAACACAGCACCTTCCCTACGTTCAGTATGCCTCGTGCTAATGCCAGCACTGAGATAAGCCACTAAAGTGTGTTTCCAGATGTGTATTTGAACTTCTGCTGCCCTCCGAATAGTAACTTCAGTGAAGCTACGGATGTGATTTTCAATAAAAATCAGCATTTTAAATTATGCAAATATGTTGGAGAGGAGCTATCTTTGAGGGGGTTGTAAATTTAGGAAATCAACTCAAGCAATCACTAAAGCAACATTTTTACGTGAGACATGCAACGGGAAGAATATTGCATAAAATTCATTAAAACCCCTGATTTTTGTAAATGACCATTTTATCAGCAATCCATAGTACTGACAGCAGTAATGACACGAGGAGCTTGATTTGCATGTATCCTTGCATGTTTGGAAACAAAGAAAGAATGAACAGGGCTGTGTGACAAATTTTTGATAGCACTTGAGTTCCCAGGTGTGCAGGTAATAAGATTACAATATTATACACTTGCATCTTTGGTCCCTTAAATAAATTTCATCTGTGAGGTGCAAAATGATTTTAGGAAAGCAGCATAAACTGCACTGAAGGATATGAATTTGGGAATTTTTTTATTCCTCTGTATGGAAAGAGCTTTCTATTGTTCAGTTTATTTGAGAAACTCCAGCTATTCTGCAGAGTGAAAAATGCTGTGATTACTAACACACATAATAACTCCCAAGTATTGCCAGCTGCCATCTTCTGCCAAGGAGCAGGGTGGCTGCAGTCTCTCTTGCACCTGAGGCACATCTTGGAGTAGGAAGTGTGTATCCCTGCACAGCTTCTGACCAGCTGTGAAAGCACCATTCTTATGGCCAAATTTTTATGTGCCATCTGCATCTCTCAGCTCTAAAGTTGCCTCAAATTAACCTCACTGCTCTGTAACACGTACTACCCTGGCCTGGGACTCGGTATTCCCTCCTCACCCCCTTTGACTTCTGTTCATCTGTCATTCTTTCTAGAGTTTTTAAAAAAGTTTGTTTAGCCTTCTGCACTCTATTTAATCCATTAATGTCTGTTGAGAACATGGTATTTTGCCTGCTCATTTTTTAATCAGTTGTCATACTGGGAAACACCATTTATGTCATTTTCTCCAACAAATGTATTGAGGCATTTAATTTCTTAATACTTTTAAAACCTCCTGAATTATCTGCAGTCATGTCCCTCATCTCTCAACAAAATCGGTCACAGATAACCTGAACCACAACTCACATCCACATCTGTATTACTTCCTCAATGAATTTTTCTTAACATTACCTCAGAGGTGATGGTGTGAATGAAATGTGAAGTCACTCATTAGCTTTTTATAAATTTGTATATAATCCTTGTTCTTTGTGCCCAGCTTCACACTGGTCCATGTGTGCATGGACAGACATACAGAAGGCAGAAACTTCATGTTGCTTTTTTTTTCTTAAATCCTTATTCAGCATTTTCTGTTAAGAAAGACCGCAGTTTGCTTGAAAGGTAAGTTATGACGCTGCTATTTTTTAATACAATATAAAGGCCCCTAGAGTCCTGATAGTGCTTTTAGCTACTCCATAGAAGCAGAAAGCCTTATAAATAATAAAGTTGTGTATTAATTTTTAAAACAGGTCTAAAAAAGCTAGCCCTAAAAAAATGATGGACTAGAGCAACAGAACTTAACAAGGACACACATTAATTGATAAGTGAAAATGTAGGGTTTATCCCTGAAATGAACAAAACTCTATCCCCTCACTCCACCCCTAAGACCCCAGTGCTTGAATAATTTTTGCAACTATAACTTGAAAATGTTTCCCTGTGTTCCCATGAGGGTGTTCAATGACTACAAACTGCTGGTTTAAAACAGCCTCCCCAGAGAGGGAAATTTTGTAATACCCAGTCATTTTAACAGCTCTCCTCAGATGTGAGGTAAGAATGTTAACTTACCTCACAAAACAGTAGCTGCTTGTGGTTAGCGAGACGAAGCAAGCACTGGGTTTAGTTAACTCTGGTCTTGTTGGAATAGGTAAAGATCCAGATCTTAGATAGCAGGCTTCCACTTATCTTACCCTGCTTTTTTCTTTTCTTGTATTTCCAGGGCTGCATAATCCCACTTGTTTGCTAACTACATCTTTTTCTCCAGAAATACATGCATAGTGAGAAAATAATCTTAAAAGGAAATGCTTTGCTCACCAACCTGTTCTCTGTTGGATGTCTCTTGCAGCAACAGCACTGGGTAAGGCTTACCAAGTTAAAAACAAAAAAAATTTTTTGACAAGATTACTGAGCTAGTGCAGCTGGAAATGCTGTTCTTTAGAATTAGGTAATTGTCCTTGGGCAATATTGCCAAGACCGGTATCATCAGATGTATTTATATTGAACTACTAGGATTGTAACCCTGTCAGTATCTACAGATGTGTTCTATTTGAAGTCAAAGATGACATTCTTATGCTTTTAAAAATACGATCATTCATCAAGATGAAGCTAAGCAACTTGTATGGTGTCTAACTTTCTTCCTTGTAATTCTCCTCAGATACAAAAGACTTGGTGGCATAAAATCTCCTTAGCAGGTAGCAAGTGGCTTCCTTTACTGTACACTATTTCATGGAATGTTTCACACATTCCTGCATAGCCTTTCTTTTCATGGCTGCATGTGAAAGCAGTAATTGTTGATCTTTTCTATGCTTGAAATCTTTCCAGTTAAAATTACAAAGGCCTTCCAACAGGCATTGACTGAAATTCAGTTTTTGGTATGAAGCAGAATTCTCTTCTGAGACTGAAGTACCAGTTGATTTTGGTATAATGTCCACATTGTAGTGAAACACCATCCTGCTGTTACCAGGTCAGGCTCACAAATTACACTCAGCTTTTTTTTTTTTTCTCTGTATGCTACAACTAGATATGTCATTAGAAGTATTTGCTGAATATATAGTTAGAACAGTGCATGCAGCTAAGGGAGGGACCAACAGTGATCAGAAAAAGCATGAACTCTGCTTTCTCTGTGTCACTGCTTGTCAGCCCCACTTGCTGATGTCAAAAGGAAGCAGAGGACTGATGCAATCTGGCTGGATTTCTTAAGTACTTCTGAAAGACATCTCTGCATAACCTCAGCTCAAAGTATAATAGACAGATAAAAATATTACGTGGGGAGAAATAACAAAATGCTACATAATCGCTTACACAATGGGGCTCTGTGCATGACAGTATTAACCCAGAAGCACATTCCCTTTACCTTTGCAAAGATAGAGGGATGTTGGCAATCAGTGGGGAAACAAGAGCAGCCAGTGAATTTGGGGAATACAAAAGAGTCTTGAGCACATGGAAAGCCCTTCTAACTTCTTCATGTCTTTGACTACACCAAACTGGCATCTCCAAACATCAGTAAAAATCTCCTGCCCTTCTAGAGGCGAATGCTATTGTTACTGTGTGCCATTTAGTGGTCTTAGTGTTATCAGACTGGGGCTATGAAGGAAAATTAGGTGCCCAGAAGCAAGATCAGAGCTGGCTGCTGCCAAGCCACAGCAAAGCTTAGCAACACTGAAATGCATAAGCTTGGACCTTTACACTAAACTCATAGTTTTGTTCCTTCATGAAGGAAGACTAAGCTAGGTAAGAAGAGGAAATTCAGTATCTTGCAGGAAAAGCACACATAAAGTCGAAGCTGTGACAGAAGGAAAAGAAGGCACCAGGCTGGAGCCAAACCAGAATGTTCAATAAAGTTTTGCAATATACAAAGCAGAAGGAAAGCAGCCTGAAAACCATCTACTGCTGCACCTGGAAGGTGCACTGAAACTCCTTTACTTTCATTCTACTAAGGGAAACACTCTCACCATTTGGTTTGTTTTTGCCTCCAGCTTTGCACACAAAAATCAGTTCAAATGTGGAAATGAACCTGAGTACAGGATAGTAAGCCAATACTGTCAGCACAGAATAAATGATGCAGCAGTGGCAATAATATAACTTTTTCCAGAGAAAAAACATTTAGGAAAAAAAGGCATTTCTTGTTTCAGTAAAGGTAAGTTAGACTGCAGGAAGACTGTGTGAACTTCCCAGCTCTCAATGACATACTCACACGTTTTTAAAGTTCCAGAAACACTTTATTTAAAAATGGAGTTGTAAATGCATATAACAAAATAACATACATAATGTAACAAAAATAAATAAGGAGAACATGTTCATATAAAATAAGAACATAGTAATGCAAAATGCTTATTACAGAACATAAAGGTATAAACGCCTGAAAGAACACAAACAATCTTGCATGAAGAGCCTGCACCTTTAATCCTTTCCTTGCCATTTCCTACTTTCCCCTTTAGTCTGCGGAAAAATTATGTTCCCAAGCATTAAACAAAAGAAGGAATTATGGTGATGGTTTGGTACAGTCGGTTTCCAACACATAGCTCTAGTTTAGATTTATTTTTGCCCTTCTGCACCTTCTAAAACTTTTCTTGCAGCCTCTGTAAACTAGTGTAGTTCAGGCTTCCACAGTTAGCTGGAGCAGAGCATACTGAGTCATACATGAAGGCTGTTTGCTTTTAATTTTTTTAAAGAAAATATGAAATCCATTATACAACAGATTAGTGGTTTTGTTTTTACATCTCTACAAAAAAAGTTTTTGCATTTTTATTAACTGGTCCAACTTTTACTGACTTCTGAAAGCCTGTACAATTTAAAAGTGTACAGAAAGTAGGTTTTTTTAAACAAATGTCATACAGGATTATTGCTGAAATATTAAAGACCATTTCATAAAAGCTGCAAAACTGTATCTTTAACCTTAATATATAGAGACTGATGCAAACATAGGAAAATTCCAGTCCATTAGTTACATTTAACAGAAATAACATTCCTCCAAATTACAGTGTTCTGGAAATACAAAGTAATTTACTTTTATTTTTATTATTATCTCCAAATGTTAAGTTACTGGGACAACTTATAAGGAAAATAGGCTTATATAGGAAACTTTAAATAGACTTGCTTTTCAGTGGTATAAGCAAAACGTCTATGTTAGCAGTTGTCTTCCAGAATCCTTTTAAATATGTAAGACAGAGACAGCTTTACTAGCGAGACTACAGGAAAATATACAGAAGCAAATAAAATCATTTGCTTGGGAGTGCATCTATTGATCAAGCAAATTATGACAACTCTATTTCCAAGTCCCCTAAAGAAAATTTTACATCTCATGATCATTCCAAGGAACAGTGATTTCTTCCATAAGCTTATGTTGCATTTGAATTGGTGAGGGCTCGTTAGCCTCAGTATGCTTTAAGATGTCCCATGTTGCTGTATGTTTAAATTTGTTTCCTAGTTTCAACAAACATTAGGACAGAAATGAGATATGAAATACTTCTACTTTCATTAACATGAAAAAGACATTTGAAGAAGATCAAAAAGTGCCAAATAGTCCTTTCAGAAATTGGGTTAAAACACTGCAATGATAATACAAGTACAGTATTATCAGTTTTCTATGTACACCAAAATACTGCTTGCTGTGTAACGATATTGATATGTTCACCTATAACTCCCAGCAAATCTTAGTGCAAACATAATATGTGAACTTTGTAAACCCCAAGACAATTTACGCAGCAACAAGTTTATTTATAAAATCACAGAACTGTTTGAGATTTTCAGTACACAAGAACAAATTCTTTCTGAATTCTGTCTTACCTTTTGCAGTAATGTGTCATTGTAGTCAAAGATAATGTTTCCTATATAAATCATCTAATTCAGAATCAAAGGTAACTGTTCAACAGTTCTGTACAAACTTTAGTGGAGGAAGTCTATTCATTAGAGCAGCTTGGCAAAGAGATATGGGGTTTCAGTAACATTAAATGTTAGACTGCTTGCATGGCTTTAAAAAAAAAAAAAAGAATCTATTAAGGGAAAACTGCTGATATAATAAATCTTTTGCAAAGCACACAACCACAAAGGGCAAACCTGCCACAATCTGCTTTCCTACACTGGTATCTATGCATATCTTTATGATTTGAAAAGGATTTGTGTGACAATCAAAGCATCACAGTTAAAGAAAACTGGTTTAATAAAACAACTGCTGTTTGATCGAGCCTTTTTTTTTTTTTTTAAATATTATAAAACCAGTATTATAATTTTTCCCTTATTCCTAAACATTCCACGTGAAAGGTTTTTCTATCAACACTGAGATGTCACTCATGCAGGGTGGCATCTTCTTCTTCCCCATCTGGGTTAAACCTATTGAAATGTATGCTGAAATCTGACTCGGATTCAGCATTCTCAAATTCAGCTGCAACAGGGACAGCGGTGGGTCGAAGAGCCCGAGCTTCAGGCTGGCAGTTTGGCTGCACTTGAGGACGGGTACCTTGTGAAACAGGACTGGACTTCGGCTTTGTCTGAGCTGGTAAGATGGGGCTGGTAAATCCCAAGTTGCTCAGAGCATCCAGGGTACCATCAGGGTCGATCATAGCATTAATTGCTAAGCAATTAAGAAAAGATGAAAGTGATAGGGGTGAAACCATAAAAAAAAAAAAAAATCAATCACAATTTTCTGTTACCATAAAAACCAGGAAAATCCTGTTCTCACTTTCATTTTTATGATCAGACATGAACTTTTATGTGTATTGCTCACTACAAAGGAGGGGTATATCCAGCATATATGTAGCCAATACATATACTTAAAAGCATTTACATATATTAAAACTTCAGATGAAATGAAACTGCACAAACTAAACACTGCCTGATACGTGGACCAGAGATGACAAACCGTCTATGATTAGTTTATAGGGACTGAAAGACAGGATTTTGTCATGTTTAAGGGGCTTTATCTCTAATGTCACCATTATATTATGCTTCATTCCACCTCCACACCCCACACCCCCCCATATCCATAGCTACTAATTCCATCATTGAATTAAATTTGTATAAAAGAGCAGCCATTTATCTTTTTTAATGCATATTGGTGGATGTACTGTCCCTCTCCCTCTACATAGTTACAGCAAACCGAAGCACCTAGTACAATTTCATTTTACTTTATTATTAACACATTTGTCACATTTAATAGAACCTCTCTATTTTCAAACCTGTACTAACATCTATTCGAACACCACTGCATACACAAGGAAATGATTTGGCCTCATTCTCTGGGCTTTATTTCTTTCATATATTCTCTAAACACAATTTGTAATAAATTAACTTTTTAAAAATTATAGTTGAGCATGAAACAAATACTGATTTGTCTCTAAAGGTGGCTAATGATTCCTATTGAAATATTATTTTTAAAAACATGTTTTATTGTAGGATGAGATCTGAATACTAAAAATAACAAATATAGGAAATTTACAACAAACACAATGATTATAGGTAAGCATGGACAACTAATTCCAACTATTCCAAATTAAACAATTAACTAAGTATAAACAATACACAAATAAGATTTAAAATTACAACTTCTTTTTAAAATATGCTCAGTTTTTAAGTTGATTTTGATAAACAGAATATATGTCTAAATAGTAGACTTTGTAAGTACAACATACTTCATTTTATACACAGGTAAGTCTTTGCACATGAAAAGCAAAGTCACTTTTCTATTTTGTAGCCTGTAGGCTGTACAATTACAAAGAGTGAATTCAGTAGTGTGAAGGGAAGATGTCAAGAGCTAATTCTAAATTTTCATTTTATTGTGTCAGACACAGGGTTTTTTTGGGGGGGATTTCCTATAGATTATGGTCCCAGTGTATTCCTTATACTGAATTGTGCTACATGAGGGTGTTACTGATGTGCAAAGACTATTTTATAAAGCCTAATCTCAGGATTCTCTATCACCTAGGCTTCAATATTTACCCACAAAAATATTTCTATTAAGAATGTTTCACAAATAATTCCTTTGGGATTCTCTGGACTATTTAATTGATATCATCACTCTTCTGTTTTAAAATAATTGTGATTTTTTTTACCAAATGTGCCAACAATTATATGATATTGATGTATGTAACTGACACAGAATTATTTTAATAAAATACAACAACTTCATTTCAGAATATATATATATATATAGTTACATAGTCAAAAAAAATAAAGGAAGCAGCCACAAAAGAGAAAAGCACAAAACAGATTTGTACCTTGAAGCTGTTTCTCAACTCGTTTCAGTTCCTGTAAGATTGATGATATTTCCTAGGAAAGAAACAAATGTGTTTCATTAAGGAAAGAGAGACTCAAACTACATATCAGTAGTGAAAAATCCCTCTCCCCCACCTTTGCAATATGCTATTTGGGTTTTTCCCCCTAGGCATCACAAACACCCTTGCTGGTGGTTGCCCAGCCATCCCCACCACGGGTCCTGGGCAGCAATGCTGGAGGATGGACAGCTGTGGCCCACTCAGAAACCAAGAGTTCCTCTGCACTTGCTGATTGCTAGGGTCAACAAAACCTCACTCAGGCCCTCGCTCATCTGCCAGCACTACTTCTTCTCAAGTACAGACTTACAGACACTACAGTTCTGCAGAAATGGGGCAAAGTAACAGCAAATCTTTAAAGGAAAATTACAGTATAAACCCAATATTAAAAGGATAGGGTGGTTTAACACCTTGTTCAGATGTGAGTCAATAGTAAGATGACTGCATTGGGACTTTGCAGCCACTGCACCCTGTGCCCATGAGACCCTGTACAGCACACCAATGTCGGGTTCTCAGCTCTCGTTTGCCCTACAGATTTTTCTCATCAATGCTGCACTACTTGCCACCACAAGCATAGCCACATCAACACTCAGAAACAAAACAATCATTAAATATGCCACATCTTAACTGTAAATATGTAAACCCTACAACTGAAGGATCCTACACTGAATAACAGTGTTAATCCAACTGCTGAGGAGAGCTACCAGTGGTCTTCAAAGCTGAGAATTTTCAAAGGCACTGATTTCAGAAACCCATCTAACCCATTTCAGAAACCCAATTCTGTACTAAATAATTTGATTTTTGTGGGTGGCAAAGAGATTGATTACTTTGGATTTTACAAAATCATTATCTTTAAGCAGGTTCCGCATCTGAACTAGACATAAATGTTCCAAGGACAAAACAAACATCAGTTGCAATTGTCCTCTGTTAACTTTTAACAACATTCTGAGGTAAAAATAAGCACAATGTTGAGCAATATATTGCCCTGAAAACTGAGCAGAAACTTAAAAATCAGTGCACAGACAAAAAAAAACCCATACACTTTCAAATGAGATGAGATGCTTTAATGTATTTTAAAAACTGTTGGTAAATGCTTAATTTAGGGATAAATATACAACTGATCTTTTTCTTTTTTAATGAATGCCTTAAATCCCTATATAAATGGCATTTAGAATATAAAACCCTAAATTCCGATCTTTATCTGGAAATGGGTAAGAGAAACTTCTTATATTATCATATTCCTAAAATGAGAAACTTCCCTGAGTAACTTGCTTAATTAAACTTTAAAAACATCTCAAAACTGTCATAGTGTATCTATTAAATTATAACACTGAGTTACTAACGATTGCTCTTAAAAAAATATACCATTCTGTAGAAATTACAGGCCAAGTTTTTAATACTTCCAGGAAAAATAGATTTGGATGAGTAATAACTCATGATGAGCATCTAACAGAGAAGTGCTAGCCAGTTCAATGCCAGAGGAAATGTATTCACATTTTGCTTCTGAGCAGTCCAGTACAAAGCACGTGAGAAGGAGTTTCCTCTCCCACCTTTCCCTCAGAAAAGGAAACTGCCTCTGTAAATTGACATTCTTAACATCACAATACTCCAGATGGGATAATGTAGCTAGATTCTCCACCTGCTCTCACATGCAGAGATGTCTTTCAAACCCTGTGCTCTGTGTTTAGAAGCAGAGCAGAAGTGCACTAGGAAACAACATGTGTGCTCTGTTCCCTCATGCTGTCACACAGTCTGCTCATGAAATGGCCCTAAATAGGCAGTGGTAGAGGACTACATGAATCAACTAGAGTTGTAGTTGGGACCCTATGGTTATCACTTCTACACAAAATCAACATAATTATTTTTCACTGAAGAGTGCTTTTACTGCAATTTGTCTACAGATTATTTTCATTCACATATAGCAAAATACAACTATTTATCTAAATATTAATAATCAGGATTAATAGTATTAAGTATCATATACCTTAAGTATTAATAATCAGTAAAGTAGTCTTTAGATTGTAAAAGAAGTTCATTTGAATACAATTCAGCATTCAAACTAATGGTTATTACCTTTTGTTAAACAAAAGTACTGATGGTCTATATATAGTCTGAATCCCTTTTATTGCATTCTGTTTCTGATCATTTCCCCTGAACAAGCTCTTGTTTCTTTATAAGATAGTAAGTCTTAGTAATTATCAAAGAAGATTAGGTTTATTCTTGAAATATACTGAGTGTCTAAATAAATCCTTGTAAATATTTATGCCTTTATGTCATTGAAAACAACACATTCCTCTACTGATCACTATAACAGGCTCTATCAATCCCAGAAAAGATAACTATTCATACCATGCTTGATGTTTTCACAATAGGAACTTCACTTTCAGCTCGCAACTTGTTTTCAATTTCTTCCCAATTTCTGTCTTTGTCCTTAAATAATATTCTAGAAGAAAGAAATTCAAGAATAGTATGTTTAAAATAAGCAAACTAAAATTGAAAGATTAGATAATACGACATGAGAAAGCAGAATAGGGAGCACTGGATGAAAGTAAAATCTGAAATATTGAAAACTAACAGAATACAAGCATACAGTTTAAATTTTCAGGGAAGCATATAAGGTTTCACAGTATCACTGACATTAAAACGGCAGTTCTGTAGCTAAATACTTGGTTATGAAGAGACACACCTGATTCTTTCCTCCAGCACTAAGACATTTTTTTAAATCATCCAACTATATGCAGTCAGAGATTCCCTATTAACTCTGCATTTCACAACAATTACAAAACTTAAGAGAAAGATTAACAACGGTAAATAATTGCAACTCTTTTACATTTGTATATGAAATTAATAAAAAAAAACCACTTTAGGATATTAACCATTTTAGTTTTCATTGAAAAGTATCAAACCACAAATTATCTATACATGAAATAATAATAAGTATCACTTGTATTACATGTTTAAAGAAGTCACTTCTATTATTTGTAAACATCAAAGCATACCGTGAGATATGTGCAGATATTTAAGGTCTGGGTATTCATTTTTTCTTAAGTCACACCATGATGACATAGAAAAGCCCAAAATCCACTTCTCTAGTTGGTATTTCACAGTTAAAAGTACTAAAATAGCTGCAGTAAAACCCCTAAACATCAAACCAATTTAAAATCATGACCAAAAAGTAGTACATTTTAAAGATGTTATTAGTGTAGGTACATCTCCAAGGCAATAATTTTTAAGGTGGAAATTCATGATACCTTGAATGTCATAAAGACTAAGAATTTGAAAGAAAGCTGGGAGAGTTAGTACTGCATTTCTGTTCATCTTTCTTCAGTTATTTATACCTTATGGAAAATCCCACTCTTCATTATTGCATTGTCAAGAAAGTCTAGTTTCTCAAAACATGTAACCTGTCTTAACTTATCAGTACACAGATGTCTGTAGACCACCCATCCAGAAGATGCTTTAACTCTTCTTCAAGGTCTTTACTCGCTGCCACTTCAGAACATTTTTTTGTCAGATGTTCACTAAAAGGAAGTGTTACTCTTGTGACACAATGCCATGGGATTGAGGCAAATGACCACTTCTCCAAGTGACTTTAGTGTATTAACGTACAAAGATTAAAAAAGAGTAAACATTAATACGTACTTCTCAGGGAAGGAAAAAAAAATATATTAGAAGTAATAAAAACTAAAGTGAAGAAAACATGCATGTCATCATCTTTCAACAAACTTGATCATCATAGGTCTGACAAGATTGCTTTTTTATTCTGGAAAGGAGTGCAAAAGCCTGCAAGGCTATAAAACTGCAAATCTGGATACCAGAAAGTCCAATGACAATGGAAAAATTTAGGACTTGCTTGACACTGATGAATTAAAATAATGAATAAAAAGCAGAATCAATTAAATCCTTTATAAAAATAATACACTAAAACCAAGGAAACTCCTGGAAATATTTGGATTCAGTATACAGAAAATCTTATGGAGCTATACTTTCTGTACTTTAACAGCATTTACATCACACTGAAAATCAGCACGAACATAGCAAATAAGGCTTTATTTAGCAGTAAGCAGCACTAGTAGGAAAAATATAGAAGTTATTGACACACAGTTTTTTTCATTTACCTTCTCACTCAAAATACTTCTGTGTTTACGTATGTGATTGATGCTTTGCTTCCATTTGTGGTGTTTTCAGTCTTACTCTCTTTTAGAGATACTATTCTTACTTCTCTTTCACAATCTGAAAGCTTTCAATTTCATACATCATATTATTTTTTAAAAAATAGAGAAAAAATGAAGGCAGTAATTTAAAAAATGTTATTATTTACACTATAAGTGGACAGGTCCATTTATTTTTCCTGTAATTTTAGGATGTCTACTTCCTTTTTACAATATTTATTTTTTCATTTTTTCATTTAGCACATTGTAACCTCACGGGGGGGGTCTTCATATGTGTCACCTTTGCTCTTTCTCCTTCTAATCATATACTTTATATTAAAAGAACATCTTTATAAATGCCTGCTGCCTTCTGCTCTTGCCTTTTCCTACTTTCTGGGCCAAATCTGCCTGAACTTTCTTATTTGGTTGTGCTCAGTCCCCATTTTTTTTCCATTGTGCTTTACAGGATGCACAGCAAACTGCAGACTGACAAGTAGTACCTGCACTGACACGAATTCTGTGCCTAGATTTTTCTTGACTGAAGAGATACTTGCCTGCTACAAAGCAGGTCAATAACACTGCATTCACACTGTAGATCACTGATGAAATCATGTGGGTCTTCTCACTGCAAAACCTACTTACCTATTCTCCATAATCTCTGAAAATTCCTGGAAACTCATTGTAACATAGAAAAGACAGAAAAGCAGACAAACTATGTATCTGCTTCCTGAGTACACACCACAATAATTTGTTCGCAAAGAACAGGACACATGGCAAGAATGCTGCAAAACTTTAAAATATAATGTATTCTGTGTATACCTGCAGGATAGGAACCTAACTGATTATACAAAGTAATGAATAAAAACAAATTATAAAAAAGTAGCTTAGCAATACCCAATCTATGAATTTATCCTGAAGAAAGTTACAAATATACAGAGGATTTGGTGAAAGGAAAATGGTTCAATATGAACACCATGCTAGGACTTGGGGAAAAAAACAGTTTGGTCAGTACTGTAGAATATAGCCAAGGAATATGGCATCAAAAGTTTCTCTCAATTCTATTTCATAATATAAAGTAGGAATGACAACAGAACTCAGTGGAACTCTGAACATTATATATAAATTAGAATACAGAAATGGCAGTGGGGGGAGCAGGGGAGAAACTAGTCAAGCAAAAATATATGTATTTTCTTTTGTCCTCATGCTAATTTATTTTCATGATTGATTTTAACTCATTTTAATTTGATAGATCTGCTTGTCAAGAACTACTGAAAATACTTATGTTCTTAATACCTGAGCCAAAGTGAAACTGTTCTTTTTGTAAAGCTAAAATATTACAGAAAGAAGAGTGTTTTCATTCACAGGAAGCATGTCTTTCTCCATGTCGACCCAGATAGGAAGGATGCAATTTTTTAATATGTATGATGCAATCTGTAAGGACCATAATTGCCCTATACTGTCTGTGCTCTCGGGAGAGAGCTTTACATTGATGAACAAGAAAATTTGAGGGAGGAGTTTTAAAACACAGTCAAGGCTTACTGGCTTACTCTTATTGGTGTCTCTAAAAATTTCTCCTCTTTTTTCAAGTACTCTGGAAAAAATACACAACTGCTAGCTTGACAAATCTTGACTGATTCTCATTGTATCTGCTCTGGGCAGAAAATTTAAGTGGCTTAACTCCAGTAAAAGGAATAGAAGCACACCAGTTAGTTGAACTCATATACATCAAAACAAAGCTAAGGTAAAATCTGTAATAGGTCCTAGCTGCCTTTTGTGCTCTCTGAAAAACAGTCTAAAACTATTGTTGTTTTTCTGATTCAAAATATTGATGACATTATAAATAACATCATATTATTCAAATCCATTCTGAGTAGCAGATACTATATTCTTAATACCGTACATGATCACTTCATTACTTATTACAATGTAGCTGACTTACCTTTTAAGTTCAGAAAATGAATCAGAAAAGTGTAAGACTTGATTATGTAGTTACCTGCTTTTTTCAGAATTAATTCACATAGATAAATTTTTTTTAACTCACTGTACCGAACTCATTTTTTCACATGAAGTAAACTACAGCTGTGCTAGCAACATGTTTACATCAGAAACTGCCAACCAACAAAAAAAAAAATCAGCACAATAAGGAGTATCTACTATCTACTGCTTTTGAGGCATTAAGACACGTATCCTAGATGCCTACCACAAATAAGTCAGTCAATAAGCAAGATTCTTGTTCCAATGATGCAGCTTTAAAAGGAAAAAAAAAAAATATATCGGTAAGCAGAGTTCCTTATGGACATCACTGTTTTTTCCTGGAGAATTATACTTAAACCAAAACTGAATGTAGTAGTTTGTTTCTATTTCCAAATTTCAAATGCCTTTTAGAATGACTTTCAAATAATGGTCACTCTTTGCATGTATTTATTTGCTTGGTTTTTGAGATCAGCTATTAAAGTAAATGGTAGCATGCACTCAGAGGTTGATTAGTCTTGAACAAGTTGTGAACTTCTGCATAATTTGTAATAAATTCTGCATAATGAAGTTGAACTCTGTTAATTTGGCACAGCTTTTGAGAGTAACCATATTGTACACCTGCATTCCTGCATTTCACAAACTCATTTGTATCTGAAATTTACATAACAAAATACATTTGTGTCTTTTGTTTAAGGATATTTAAATAAATATTATGATACATAAAAGAATGTATCTGGGGAAACCAAAGAGGGAAAGGCAATAAATGGCATGTTTCCAATATTATAATCCTGCAGCCCCAAAATGGTGAGTTGATAAAAAGAGAAGTGGATGAATGTCAGTCCAGGACCATGATCCAAGGTAGCGGAAATAACGTACTCACAAATGTTACCTGTAACCACCAGTAAAAATAACACACAAAGCCCCTTAGAACAGAAATAATAAGAATGGGCTGCAGGCTTTTTAAGACTTGGTTCTTCATTCAGTGATACTCTTCCTACTAGAAACAGCAGGACTAGAAGTGGCAGATAATGTACATTTTTTACCAATTTATATAGATTATTTTTTTTCCTTCTTGCTTTCGATGGTCATCTCTTTTGGTACTCCCATGAGAATACAGTCTTCAGATATGTTAGTATTTTACTGCTTTTACTAGTTACATGATGCTATGCTGAAATAAATTTATGATTTGGTGATTAATATGTCATCCATCTAAGATTTCATTATCTGACCCTTCCTAGACAAACTGATCAGTGACAGACCTAATATTTTCTCACATTCAGAAAATTATACATGACGTTCAGCTAAATCACTTTTTAATGTATTCTATTTTATATGATTAACTGCACAAATACATGAAGAAGGACATGTGAATTATGCAACCCTGAACTTTGTATTTAGAATTTTCATTTATTCTTGTCAACCAAAATGGTCACCAATTGGTTGTACACTCATTCAAGTTAAATGGAACCGTTGGTAGAGCAAATGTTATCATTTTTGACACGTCTAATGCTTCCTGTTAGCTACTATGACATTTTATGTGGGAATCTAACTATCTAAGCAGGAATTTTCAATCAGAGATAACAGAAGGTTACAGCTGTTCCTTATATAAAAAACTAACAGATGGTTACATCTGTTATTTTCGATTTAGAACTCAACAGTGACCACACTGCTTCCACAGTAAGTGCTTCAGAAGACTTACTAAAATTGATGTCCTGTCCCATTTGTTTTTCTTCCTAAAACAGCAGATTCCTACAACAACCTGGCAAAAGTACAGGGCCCAGTTTTACAGCTCAGCAACATTTTAACCTTATCTTTTAAGGAAGGGAGTTTTATGAGACTTGCATAGAGCACGTGTAAATTTTGCACAGCATTTCCATGTGTTGGAACAGCTCCTCTGCTGAAAGTATGATGGATATTGTTCTGTCCACGTAAACTTTGCTGATATTTATTTTCATATAATGTGAAATACACACAAGCAAAAATGGAAAAATTATTAATCCCAAATCTTTCAGAATGCTAAAAAAGTCCATAGGTATCACTGCTTTTCTAAAACACAAGTTGCTACTAAATACATTTGCTCTATCTGTATTATACTTCTATTAGTGAGGACATTAATGAGAGCAGACATTTCCAGTAATAACAATAATTTTTAAAAACCCACCTGATTTTGCCAGCTGTTTTATCTATGGATTGTCTTATCTTGCGAGAAAACTGGAAGACTGAGGAGAGCAGCAAACTGTCCCCCATAACCTGCAATAAATTTTTAATAATAAAGGATATTATTGGTTTAATGGGAATTAAACACAAACAATTCCATATACTTTGAAATCTTTTTTGTAACTTTAAAAAAAAATTATACTTGTGTTCTAATAGAATCATATACAAACATATTTGAACATTTTGCGCATTAAATAATACACAAATAATTTTTCCAATATTAATGACACCTGCCACAGTTAGGAAAGGAAGGATAGTGTTGAGAATATTGAGTGGAGAGACAATCGTAAAAGCTTAACACATTGCTAGAGAGAATACTGTTGTGTACTCACTTCATCTCTGCTCCAAGTCCTTCTACGGGTAATTGTTGGGGGATCGAGTGCATCTGTTAGCTGAGGTCTAGCACCATTAGGTCGACCATTCCCCTCTGGTGGTTTGGAATGCACTACTGGAGGGATTTTTCTAAAATTGAGACTTTCATCAAATACTCGGTCAACCAACTGGAGGGTAAAAGAAAAGCGCAGTTTATGAAACCTACTGGATACATGAAAAAATCAGATTTCTTTTTTCCTTCTGAAACAGTTTATAAGAAGCCTATCAAATAAGAATCATGGTGTTGTCTTGTATAGTATAAAATGATGCATCTTTTATGCAACAATACCTAGAAATGAATGCTGATTTTTTTCTAATACCAGACATAGAAAATTAGATTATCCCACAGAAATTCTGCTTATGGGCAAGTAACATAATAATAATAGTTACCTCCAGTGGTATTGAATAATTGATTCCTTTGATTAATTAAATATATCTTTGGAATTAAGTACAGTACTATCAAATTTAGAGTTTTTACCACATTAGTCAGTGTTACAGTAACATCTATACTTACTTAAAGGAGATACTGCCACCTGCAGTATGTACACACTGTACAATATTTTTTAAAGAAGAAAATAATTATCTAGTAATGTAAAAATCAAGAGTGATCTAACTGGATCTGAGAAAATGAGCACTTTACTTCCTTAAAATTTAGCCATAAGACCACGAGAATAAAAAAAAAAATATTATGTGAGTGCATTTATAATAATTTTTCTGAGTACCCAACTCACAGATTTCTTATCGCTGTTTATATCTTTTTTTCCACAGAAAAAGACAGTATTATACTAAACACAGTAATCTAATGTATTAACCAAACTTTATGCACACAAAAATGAATAAACACACTTTGAAAGGAATACTATGAAGAAAAAAAAATGCGGTAAACATTTACAACATATTAGGGTGAATTGTAATATGGTAGAAAGTGATGATTTAAATTCAGATTAATATGTGTACCAGCATTAGATCTGTGATGGTTACTAGAACAAGTTAGTCAATATATTCATAGAACAGCACACCAGAGATAGTCAAAGAAAATAAGAATTATTAGAAGCACAGGTAAACTTATTTCAAGGCAGTTTTTGACAATGTTATTAAGAAAGGAAATCTAAAGTTATTATAGTACTGATGGTACTTAAGTATTTCAGTGTTCAGAGGATGAAACCTTTATGTCACCTGTGAAAAGAGGAACTTCTTTGCTTTTAATAGCTATGCAAAGTATTAGATGTATACTTTTATATATAATTGTGCATACAAACTAGTATCTTTAAATGCTCTTAGATACTATCCAATGGTATCTAAGGCTACAGACAATGAAGAAACAAATAACTATCTTGTCCTATGTTTCGTGGAAAAAAAGACACAGACAGATAGTATGTGTCCTTTGACAAACTGTGTTCATAGAATAATTTCTGGGTTGTTGAAATGTAAAGGAACAATAAATCAAAAAACAATGTGGAGATCATGCATACAGGTTGAGTGGAAATAACTAAAAAAGGCTATGCAAAATGCTAAAAGCAAAAGAAATAAAGAAAAGGAAGAACCTTATGCATTTCTCCATGAAGATCTCCTACCTCTTCTCTAGTGTCTATGGCAGAGCCAGGGGTGGTGGCAGCAGTGCTTACTGTGGTACTGGGGGCAGTGCCTGATGAAGTCACTGAATCTATCTCTCCTGCTACATCGTTGATTTCCCGTGCGATGAGCGCCAGATCTTGACTGATCCTAGTAATAAAGAGAGTGTTACATTCCCCCCTACAAATACTTCTGGATCAGCAAACTGCACCCTTTGAACTTTTAAGTTCTAGTTCCTGGTAACTAAAAACACGTATGTCCTTCTAAACTGAAAGTTTATTCGTAGAACCATAAAAGCAAATTTTTAACCAAAGCTTTTAATAACATGCCTTTCTAAAGGAAGAAGATAGAAGGCAATACAAAAAGACAGAGCATCCTTGTTTTCTTTTTAGGATTCACAGGCAGAGATACGTGCAATATGCAGTAAATCCAACACATGGGATGAACTAAAAATATGATGAAAATACTGATGACCTGTGCACATGCAGTAAATCTGAAATGTCCACAACACATTTACTTTATACCTCAGTTTACCTACTTGCAAAGAACTTCTTCAGGACCTCTGATTATCTAGCAGCCCTACAGCTTGTTCAGCTCAAGCTGTTTATGTGTCTAAAATTCCAGACCAATAACCTAAATCCTCAAATTTAATCGAGACAAGTTTTCTAGTTGGAGAAAAGAATATGCCTGTAAAAACCTGCTTATGACAGCATCACACAAATACACCTGAATTCTCAGTTGAAGATACCTTTTCCTTTATTCTGATCTGCCACTTCAAAAAATAGCTCTGCTCTGTATTCTGCTCAGCACAGGGTGTATCTTGCCTGCCTCTGCTTGTGATGCTCCCCAGGACACACCAAAAGAAGGAAAAAAGCAAACCCAAAGCAAAAACTAAAAGCCCCTTACTAACTATGGCACCCTGAATGTTCCCTTTGATCAAGCAGTTCAGAAGACCTAGTATTTATAGAAGTTCACCAAGTGATCCCCTTTCATGCTTCTATCTGACAAGACTGACGGCATGGAAGTCAATAGCGTTAATTCTGCAGCACCAAGACTGTGAACTGCAGCACCCAATGCTTAGGGGTAAGGAATTGCACAGCCACGTGACAGTGATGCACACCATGCTGGCCAGTGCTTGTTAAAGGTGAACTTTTTTCTGTTCTGTATTTGCAATTTGTCATTAGGTCAAAAAGAACGGACACCATTGACCCAGGGATAGTTGAAGACTGCGTGAGCAGAGTTTAAACTAGAAAGGCAAACGTAATTAGAGAAAATTCCAGTCAAATTCCAGCACTGGATTTTGTGGTTAACTGTCAGCAATGTGCAATAACGTGCAACCTTGTGCAGAATTAGAATCATAGAATCATTCAGGTTGGAAAAGACCCTTGGGATCATCAAGTCCAACCATCAGCCCCACTCTACAAAGTGCTCCCCTACACCATATCCCCCAGCATCTCCTCTAAACAACCCTTAAACACATCCAGGGATGGTGACTCCACCACCTCCCTGGGCAGCCTATTCCACTGTCTGACCACTCTTTCTGTGAAAGATTTTTTCCTAATGTCCAGTCTGAACCTCCCCTGTTGCAGTTTAAAGCCATTCCCTCTTGTTCTGTCACTAATCACCTGTGAGAAGAGACCAGCACCAACTTCTCTACAACGTCCTTTCAGGTAGCTGTAGAGAGTGATGAGGTCTCCTCTCAGCCTTTTCTTCCTCAAACTAAACAGTCCCAACTCCCTCAATCTCTCCTCACAGGATTTGTTCTCCAGGCCCTTCACCAGCTCCGTTGCCCTCCTCTGCACTCGCTCCAGCACCTCGATATCTCTCTCGTATTGAGGTGCCCAAAACTGGACACAATACTCCAGGTGTGGCCTCACCAGTGCAGAGTACATGGGGACTATCACCTCCCTACTTCTGCTGGTCACACTATTTCTGATACAAGCCAGGATGCCGTTGGCTTTCTCGGCCACCCGGGCACACTGCTGGCTCATGTTCAGCTGCTTGTCAATTAGAACCCCCAGACCCTTCTCCTCCAGACAGCTCTCCAGCCACACCTCCCCAAGCCTGTAGCCATGCAGGGGGTTGTTGTGGCCCAAGGGCAGGACCTGGCACTTGGCCTTGTTGAAGCTCATCCCATTAACGTTGACCCACCGATCCAATCTATCCAAGTCTCTCTGTAGTGCCTCCCTATCTTCATGCAGATTGACATTATAGATAGATACACATACAATTAGGATAAGACTGTAGAAGAATATGTGGCAGTTACCAGTGATCACTCAAGACAGTATTTCTGAATTCAAACCATCCAAGACTGGAACACTAAAGCAAAAACTAAGTCAATTGCTCATTTTAATAAAGTAAAATATGGTAAGCGCTTATTACTACATTAACTAATTGCTACATCTTTTGCATCAATTTTAACTTATATTTCACATTCTTATATATTAAACCTCCATGGTCTGAGATAATATTCTAAGTAATAGAGACACTAGAGCACCTACTTCCTTTGTTTCACACAATGATAACACTTCTTCTTAAACAGAGAAGTTGCTAATAATAACATTTGAATTTCTGGGACAAATTTTGGTATTTAATGTAATAGCTGTGAAGAAAATAAAACTCAGCAAATTTCAATTATCAGTAAATCCTCCAGAAGATGAAGGTCATTAAACATAAAAGTAGCATCAATCAACTAAGACTTAACTCTCCACAGAAATCCGAAATTATTTATGTGCCACAGCCACTTACATTGAGTTCTTACCAAGCAATCAAAATTATGTAAAATGTCAGATGTCTAAATAAAAATTAAATTAAATGAATCCTGAAAATATCATAGTAGACAGCTCCAATATAGATGGCAAGCAACTTGTTAGACAATCATCATAATCAAACACTGGTCAAGAGAACAAAATCTGTAATTAGCGTGAGTGGGATAGTAAGCTACAGTCAGTACTCAATAATGTTTCTGTACAGAAAGAAGATAGACAGAGCACGAACAAAAAGCACTATGAAAATTATAAACCAGCTGAGTTGAGCCTCAAGTTTTCTAGTCACTCTACATTAACTTTTAGAAACAAAGTATTGCTTGCGTATAGGGAGTATGTTTTGTACAATCAAGGACAAGAGACTTGGGCATTAGGTACACACTATTTACTCTTGTTTCAACTGCAGGTTGCTTTGCAGATTTCTGCTGCTTTCTGCATCAGACCTAACAATCATACAATGCAAAAACTAAAACTAAAGGAGGCAAAACTAAAATTAACCTCGAATTCTGTAAGCCCCCCTGCCCCCCCTCCAGGAAATGTTGGTATTAGATTTGCTCAGTGAGCAGACTCCCACAGTTACACAGTTGTGTAAGGGACAGACATTTTCCAATACAAGGGAAGAGGTGAGAATGAAGGGCTTGGGATGGGGAGAGCATGACCATCTTTTGGAACTCTAGTTCTTATTTACCTGTAGTAAAAGAATACCCATAGTATTAGTAAAGACCCAGCGCAACAGGAATACTTACATATGTAACAGTTCTGCATTGCTGGATTACCAGAAACATTTTTATGCTTTGTCTACTATGTAATGCTTCTTACAATGAGTCAGTTTATTTTGTAATGATACTTTAAAATCTTTAAATAAAATATATGTAAAGCTCATTCTGAGGGTGTATGTTCCCTCCACGCCAAAGTGGTTTTAGACCAAATTTAGTTATTCCATTAAGGTTTTTTTCCAATTTTCTATTTTATTAACATCTGTAAATTGTAGAGTCTGTGAAAAGTGCAAACTTGGTCAATCGTGGAAGACCAGTTAAAATACAATATGATGGTAACACAGATGCAATGAGATGTTTGTCATACAGCCTCTACACGACTTCCAGCTGCACATTTATTTTATTAAATACTTACCTTTACACCTGCCTAATCTAATCAGTTATTCACAAATTGAATTAAATCAACCAATTTTAATGAGAACATGTAACTAACCACTCCTTTTTTAAAAGCTCTGAACAAGAGTTTAAGGGACTCTGATCACAGAGACTGGACTGAGGGCAGGGAAGGAAAAAAAAAACAGGGTAGACAATGACAGAGGGGAGATTATGGTTAGCAAGGCAGGACAGAAGTAAAACTTAAAAGCCAGGGGAGCAATATTGTGAATCAGCACAAAGGGATATGAAGGTACAGAAAGCATCAACTAGTGACCTAGAGCAGGGTGGCTCAGCAGAGGCTAACCAAGGAAACTGGTCCTGGAAGTAGTGACAATAAATGAGAGTAGTCCACCATTTCTCAACTGATGAGCAATAGCTTTCTTAACCTGAAATACGCTTATTTAATGCAGTTTGTGTGAAATTTCTATACACAATCACAAATTTTGCAATATTGATTTGAGCCTCTCAACACTTCCACTGGAAATAAAGAAACTGAAAAAAGTAGGGTAAATTCAAAACAAATTTAAAAGCAGTATCTAAATGAAGAAAATGGTAAGAAGCCCAAGGGAAGAAAAAAACCCCTGCAAACCTAATCAAGTCATTTAGACTGAATCATCAATTACTTCCAGTGTCAATCTCTCGTAAATGAGCAAAATGCACCAAGAAGTTTCACTGAAGCATAAGTTCAGCAACACTTTTTACAAGGAGGAAGTAATATGTCATGGCTCCCTTCATTTTTTTTTCCCCCATATACACACATTCTTCCCCATATCCATCTCTAACTTTAGATTCTTGTAAAGAAATAGATGTTTTAGGGAAGTGTCTTTGAATATGTTTATTTCATGATTTATCAAGATACTATCAGAATCTCTCAAGTACTTTTCCTTTGCACAGACCACACTAGAAAAATGCTGAAAAGTCACTAAGAAGAGGAAATAAAAACCAATTAATCACACTAAGCAAAACACAATGCTTCACATCTGTGATACCACAGTGTCAAGAATAACTTTAAAAGGAAAACATTCTTCTTGTTTAGGCTTCCAAATTAAGTTCTGTGAAAAAGGTTCAGAATTTGAGCACTGGCATCTAAGTTTTAAATAATATTTACATAATTGCATAGTTCTCTTTAATTAGTGCAAGCTATTCGAAGTTTTCACTGCTGAGGTACTGCATGATAATGTGAATAACTGGTTACCACAATGTAGAAGTGACTACCTCTTCCTTGGTTCACTTGAAGCAGAGTGCTATTAGCAATAAGGGAGTAATTGCTATACCAATAAGGGAGTAATTGCTATACTAATCTCAGAAATCGTAACAGAAGAAATTACTTTTTGATGAATACATAGGATTTAAATCAGAAAATAGCTAACATGATTTAATGTCTAGATAAACCAAAAATTAAAATGAGAACATGGTCTCACATTGGCAAAATGACTTTTCCTACCTCAGTATGAATGTAAAGGTAGTACTTCAGTTTCAAGAAATACACCATTAGTAAATAGTTCTACACAAAGTAGTACACAGGTCACACTAATGCAACCAGAAGTTCATATTCTGGGATCTGGCTATCATAACTCAGAAATTATTATAATTTTCCATTTGAAAGAGCTGTGGTGGTAACATTAGCGTTGTCTGTCAGTCTTCCATAAGAAGAATTTTAAATTACCCATTCAGTTAGCAAATGAAAACAGTGAGTGATACAGAAAATCCATTAGCTCTCTTTCTCCTCCCTCTCTCTCTATAAAACGGGTTGGACACAAATAACAGGTATAACAGGTTGGACACAAATTTTTGCTATTTTAGAGGCACTCCTTTAAAACCAACCTTGCTATTTCTTCTCGGTGAGCAGTCCAGTCACAAATGTAGTCTTCCTGTTCTTTTATTCTGTGCTTGAACGTATTGCTACTTTGAGCTGCTGTCCCAGTGCTCTGCAGTCTCATGGTTTTCAGGGCTGGAGAGGTACGTAGACGGGTATGTTTAGGAGAATTACGGTTTGATCCAAATTCATCTTCTGAGGTGGAAGCATAATCTGTAGGAAAGCGCCTCCATCTTGCACTTACTAAATTAGTTTAATTATTAAAAAAGAATTATTATAGCATCTTCAATAAGAAACAAATAACATATCAGTAACATCATAAAAATACACAACTATTCATTATCAAACCCCAGATACCTCACAAAAGGTTTAATACATCTTAAAAAGAGAGCTACAAAATTTGTATTAAATAATAAATATTAATAAAAACATAAAACAGATGCTCTTTGTATAATGATGAATGAAATAAGATGTAAAAGCCAGTAATCGTATATGAGCTCAAGCAAACTGTATTACAAAACAAGGGCCCAACTCATTGACATTTAAATATATAGTCAGATTGCACTTTTTCTGCAGATTTTTTCCCAAGTTTCATTCAAGGTTTACATGATACACAAAAAAAAATGAAGAAATGTGAAGGAAGGATGGAGCTGGCACCAAGCCTGGAATGCATGCTTACACAAGGAAAGTATAAAAATTCTAGATGATACTTATTTAGCGCAGAGAAAATATGTTAAAGTTAATACTGTGTTACAGCACTCTACAAAAAAAGGACCCTCAAAACCCCCCCCCCCATATATTCTCACATGAAGTATATACAGCCATGCTGCTCAAGACAGACTGAAGCATAGGAGAACTGAAACTAAGTAGGAGGCTTTCATCCCCCTATGAATTACTAAAGATTAGAAAATGCATTTCAGATGTGCTGTCCTCAAACATTCCCAGCAGGAAGAGATATCACTAAGTGTAAAGGAATGCTCATCATGACAACCTGCTAAATTCTTGCAGGGAGTTTAGTCCCCCAAACTCACTGACATTCATGAGGATCTATAATTACTGAAGAAATTTTTAAAAGTGTGTGAGCACCTCTTGGTAATTTAAAATTACTAGATTCAAGTAATGCATATTGGTTTTAGTATAAGAATAATGAAAGAAGTAATAATGATTTCTCCTGGAACATTTAAGAAAATATTACAAATGAAGTATACATCAATATGAATTTGGGTAACAAATAATGAAGTAATTTTCAGTTAGAAAAGATTTGTGTAATGCTCTCAAAGACTGCAGTATGTAGAATATGACATTGGTGTATAAGCTTACATCCCTTCCCTCATATAAATAATGCATTGTGTCATTTTTTTCAAGTTGAAATGTGGGCTTCAAATCATGTCCAGTTCTACTACGTGTTTTTAATATTCTAACTTTATTGAAGAAAATTAAAATCTCCCTCCAGTCACCTATTGTTCTCTTTTTAGAGGTTTCAAACTTGTTTCAACCTTAGGGAAGTAGAACATAAGCAGAAAAAGCACATTTCCCCACCAACAGCATGCAAGCAATGTGTGACCGAAGTCCAAAGAGCTTTATGAGTTGGGCCCACATTTTATCATCAATTTTAATTCAAATTCTTTGTTCCAGATCAATAATATGCATCAAAGTAAATATAAAATTTATCTCAAAATCTCTCAAGTGAGCTAGTCCAGCAACTCAGCACTGTACAAGGAGCATATGTAATCATATATTAAAAAATTAAAAACTGAATGAGGAGTGAAACATCAGAAACAGATTTGATTTCTAGTACTCTACCACTGTAAGTTTCAACATCAGGATCTGGGTCTGGGAGAAGCTTGGATTTCTCTGTGTACAAAATAGTGTTTTATCATGTTAATTCGTGTTAAAACATTCAGATTAGAAGCATTTGCTTAAACAAAATATATTGATGAGATTAGTCTTAGGTCTTCTCTTCCACCCACACTTTTTAGGAAAAGATTCTTAAATTATATGTTGAATCAAAAATACTGAATTTCGTAAAAGTTTAAATATTTCAGAGATACTAACTGAAATGACTTCAATAACAATTGTCTACATAGTACCATTAAACCCCTCTACATTTTTAAGATAATTAAATTTTAAGGCCTTAAAATGTTGTTTATTTATACATTATCAATGGGTTTCTCATTTACATGGGGAAAAAGTTATTGTAGCCTTAACAGTAAAAGTTTCAAATTTGTATGATTCATGACAAACAACATCCAAGCATGTTTCCCATTACACTAGTTATACATTTGGAAGTATATGGTTTTAATACTATTTATAAATTATGCAGCCCCAAAATGTCATTGTAGTTTATGCAGATTTCTGAAAGTTATCAGGCAATTAGTTGTCTTAGACATGAAAGACTGTGAGTATCAGTACCAGTAATTAGAAGATCCTCCAAAACCCTGGCTAAAATAATCAGCAGACAAATCTAATTTGGTGACTACTCTGTAAGAAGTATAATGTGTTGACAACACCTTAAACTTGCAATTTTGATGATTTGGACACCATAATCTCACTTTTGAAGTTCTGAGGACAGACCTTATTAGGCAATTACCCCTTATAAAATACTCTCATTGATGAATTGCCATCTCAAGGTTCATTCACTTCAAAGATCCTGGTATTTGCTGCTCAGTAGTGCAATAATACTAAAGTATAGTTAATAAGGTTTGTTTTCTCTCTGTGTTCAACACCCCCCCTCCTTTTTTTTTTTTTTTTCCCCCAGAGATACCTTAACAGCTTTGATCAACTTATCTACTAGTTATTTGCAATGACAGCTAGGTCAGCAAGTCAGCAGAGCTGCCAAACACAACTAGATGCTCAAGATCTCTTCTGTTCTGACTCAATGCTTAATTTTTCAGTTGCAGCTTAGCACTTCTGCACTAGCTCTGATCCCGTTGTTCATTTTCCCAATACATAGCTCCTTCTGTAATATCATCTTCAATTTTCTCTGAAATTGTGAAGAAAGGTCTTTAGTCTTCTCTGGTTTTATTGATCACACTCTACTGTTTGATGATGCAATGCCTTCATTAAATCTTTCTTTGCTTGTGCCATAAAATTACTAATTCTGCTTCACATGTCTTCACAGTGTTGTTAGTTATCGAGCCTCCTACCACAGAAACACCCTGCTAATTGCTTTAACGCTGGTAATTCTTATCCAAGACATTCTATTTATCTGCTTGTCCTTTCATTCAAAAGTAAGCAATACTTAACTGTATCAAGTATTAAAAAAGATTATTGAAATTATGCACTTGCTTACAGCTCTGACAATTTCAATGCTATTATGTTGCAATACATCCACATGAAGTAAAAGACAATAAAAAAAAAATCCAGTGACTACATCTTTTTTTGCCCCCTTTTTACAGGCATGTATGTCTGAACATTCAAGAAGATTTAGGACATGTAGAAATAATAACTCTGGCAGACTAGATTTAAGAAGCAAGATTCTGCTGCCAATGTTTAGTGATATGCAGTGTAGTAATGTTAACCCTGATGAGAAGACCCATGAAACATTTTTATCACTTTGATAGCAACCAGTCTTCTGGTAAAAGAAAAAAAAAAATGAAAACCCCTGTATTGGTAATGATCATTCATTTTCCAGTCTTTCTAGGTCCAGGGAGAGAAGAAAATACGTCACTGTTATGCTTTGATTAAATGTGCCTGAAGTAAAACATATTCAAATAGTTGAACCACTTTTGTCAGGCACTTCATCAGTATTTTCCAAAAATACTAAAATTAAGTGAATTGTTGACTTCTCTCGAGACAAAATTAAATTCAGGAATTCTAAAAATGTTTTAAATATGTTTAAAGATACAGTAATAAATGATACTATTAATAACTTGATGTATTGGGTAGTTACTAGCATCATTTTATAAGATGCTGATAGAAAAATGAGGATGTGTCCTCTAATAGGAGATATATATACACTCCTGTATATACTAGAAGATTGCACCACTTTTAAAGCAATTTAGATTTACCTGAAGTATACTCTAAATAGTCCTGTAAAAAAATTATACAATAAGCATACTGATACAGACAAAATCTGGAATTCCAAATTCTAAGCAGAAGTCATAATATTCTTTACTTGCGTAGTAAAAATGATTGATTTATTAAGCCATGATTTTGTTTTGAAAGTATGACTGCTTTATTAACTGCTTTCAGATTTTTGCCTTTACATTGTTACAGGCTTCTCCCTGATTTTGATATATAAACTGATAAAGCTTTTTATGATACAAGCTATTTCTACAGTAGATTTTTCTAATGTTTTAAAAAACATTTTCTAATGTTTTTTAAAAATGCCTATTATATAGCCTATTATGTTGGGGTAGCTCATAAGAAGACAGCATCTTTTCTCTCTTGAAAACAGAGCATTTTATACAAGCTACAGTAAACTTTGACTGTGTAATGCAGGTAAATAAAATGAACATTAAACAAAGATAACCGTGATAGACTAGCAGACTGGGAAGACAAAGATACACCCACACTCCTGAACAGAAACAGCAAACCGCTTCAATCCAGCAACCTGGGAAAAGTTTAGGAAATCTTTCAGGCTGCACACATCAACTTGAAACTTTGATTAAAACTGAAAACATGCCACTTTTCCAATGATATCTTACAAGGGAAGACTGAGTTTTTCTCTTAAGTTTCACCTTTTTTCTGGTATCTTTGTGGATATCTGTCATAATATTAAACAGATTCAACTTTATAGTTCAGTGAACACCTCATTTGCATCTGTACAGAAATTTCTATTCAGCTAATAAATAACAGATATCTGTCTAGGGAATAAACACTACTAAGAATCCTAAGAAGGGAGACTTATGGTATACAAGAAACTAAAAAGGCAGTAGGACTGTGGGAAACCTAACTATCACAGATGTTTATATCATCTCTGAATGGGAAGCAGTAAAGGAGAATATATAATCTCAGAAGCAAGACACAACACTGGAAGCTATTCTATTTATTTTTTCTTAGACTGTGGATTGGCTTCAAATAAGGTCAAGCTGGTAGTATGACAATCCAAAAACCAAGAGGACATCAATTTCAGATATTCATTCCACGTGAAAGATCACTTACTTAGAATTATCACATTTTAATTGTGATTGATTTAATATTGCTGATGGAAAAAAAAACAGGTGCTTTTCACAGTGCTTGCACTTGAAGTATTAACTTCTAACAGAATAGCAGGTTAAAATTAATCAATTGTAGGGATTTTTCCTTCCATACATTAGATAATATTATAGTAAAGGAACTACCACATGGAAGAAGATCAACATGATTTGGAAATAATGATGAAATCATAAATCGTTATGATTTGGAACAGAGAACAGAAACTACTCCAAGGCAAGGCAAACATTTTAATATCAATTACTTTATGGTATTTCGTTAGTGTTTCTGTATATTTTTTTAATTTGTTACTTCATTGTTATTATTATAAAAAAATCCAATTTTTGTAGTTCTGGAGGCTAATATTAAATTATAATTATCCTACAGATGCTCAGGGTATACCTCAGGAAACACTTGCTCTTTACTGTATTTACAATCCTACCTTACAAATAAATACATTTTTTATGCAGTAAAAAGTGCTGTTGACCTTTGAACTTCTACTACTATGACTGGAGCAAAGAGATCTCTGCTCTGCTTTTGTACAAATGCAAATCAGTGCTGCCACATCTGAATGCCTCAATGGAACTCTTTGTTACTGGTTTCAAGTTAAAGAACATATCCAAAGAGTTAAAGGATTACAATTTCTTGTCTTTATGATTTTAAGTGAGAAACATCCACAAGTCCTGCCAAGGAGGCCTCTTACTCCAAAGAGAAAAAAAAAAAAAAAAAAAAAAAAAAAAAAAAAATTCCACATATTAAAAATGTCTAGTATTGTATAAGACTAGTTCAAATAATTGCACATACCTGAGGGAGAATTATGAGCTGAAGCCAAAGATTTGGATTTTGAATCTGAAAGTCGAGAAATGCTATTGGCTCGAGTTCTAGCAGAAACTTTGCTACTATCTCCTGCTGCTGTTAACCTTGCACCACTTCTGATAATAGCTTCTGGGGTACGAGATGAAGCAGTGCTTCTAGTTATGGTTGCTTCAGAATCACTACGTGCTGATAAAGAGCCAAGTCGAGTTCTGCGAGGTTGAGCAAGTAAGTCTATTCTGGAAATACTTCTCCTCCCTGATGGAGGTTTTGATGTAGAACTTGTAGTGGACACTTCGGAAGCCACTGAAGCCTTATCGGCATCAGCAAGCTCGCTATCTGAGGCTTCACCAAGCCGTGCTCTGCGCAAGAGAGAAGTCCTTGTAGGACGAGGTCTTGGAAGAGTGGTAGATTTACTGGACTGCCCAAGTGCAACAGGAGAGGTTTTTGATTTAGCTGACTTTCCTTCCATCTTGGAATGTAAAAGTTCATCTGCTGAGGCAAAAGGAACTCTTCCATGTGATTTGCCAGAGTAGGTTTCCTGGTCAGATGATAAGATATCGGAAATGGCAGAATGAGGTACACTAGATGTTTGGTCATCATCTGTCAAATCTACTGATGGTTGTCTCATTCTTCCACTGGATTGCACAGTTTTGCGAGCATCAGCTCTAGATCCACCATCTGAGGATCGACTTTTAGTTTTCTTTTCCATCTTTTCTCGGGCACTTGTTGCAGAAGATTTTAAAACATCCTTTGAAGGGGAACCAGAGGAACATCTATCTTTATATAAGGTTGTAAAGCTCTTCCTCTTCTGCGTGGATTTTCTTTCAGTGTCACCAGTAACAAGACTGATCGTGCTGGCTGTATCTACATCTGATTCTGGTGATATGGAATTATCTCTGTTATAGCTAGGAGTCTCAGGACCTTCATCAGTTTTATTTTCTTCACGCAATTTAGCTTCAAGGAAAGCCATTACAGCCTCTGTGTCTTTTAAAATGAGTGTTGTATCTAGACTGGAATCAGTGTCCATCGAATCACTTCTATCACGTATCCTGTTTGCAGATGCTAAAGGGGCAGCAGATCCACTCTGCTTATTAATGTGAGGAATAAGTTCTATAGGTATATTTGTGCTAGGCTTATCAATAGTAAAGCTACCTTGTCTCACTAATGGTTTTGAAGATTCCTTTTTTTCTCCTCCAGATGCTTTAGGACTTTGCCCTTTAATAGTTTCCTCATTTTTTCTTCTTCTTCCCTCACTCTGTGACAATTTAATTTCTGCTTTATCTGTAACATGCCCAGGAGCTTTGTCTTGATTGTCAAAAGTTTTGGGTGACATAGCAATGTCCTCCCTACCTTTGTCAACCTGGTTTGCAGCAGGTTTTGTAGAGGATAATTTTGTGGGTGTCCATTGTCCTTGCTCCCTTCTTTCTTGCTGTTGAATTTTTGCTAAAGCTTGTTTCACCACAGAAGTTTCTCTGCTACTTTCAATTCTCTCTTTACTGGAAGAGCTGGGGAAACAAAAAACTTTGTCTCCAGTTGCTTTGGGTGAAAGCCCATTCATTGTTCTGCTTGACTTAGCTATACTTCTGCTGTCAGCATCTGAGGCATGAGCTGGAGTTTCTTTCTCTTGAAGTTCAGTGTCTTGCTTTTCACCTATTTCTGATCTCTGATGAGATGTAGTTTTTGCTTTTGAGCTTTCATTCACTTTCTCTTCTTTGGGAAGCTGTGGAAGTGTCCTCCTCTTTCGCTCACCCTGGCTGGTCACAGAAGTAGCTGAACCAGTGCTTCTGACAGAAATACCAGACTCACTGATGTCCGTGTCTAAAAATTAAAAAGAAAAAAAATAATCTGAAGTCATTCAATAGCAACATAGATAGCAACATTAAATTCTTACAACTGCATAAGACTAATAAAACAACATAAACCACAACTGAAAAAAGCCATTAGTCCATTGCTCTGTTCAACAGCAGAATCAATTATACTTAGACAAATATATGTTTAAAAACATTTAACAAGTTCTTAAAAGTCTTAGTTGATGGAGATTTGACAATCCCTATAAAGTATTTGGGTAGATAACTCTCAAAATAATTTTCTTTAACATGAGCTGGAATTTCTCCAGTTTAGCCCATTATTGCTTGTCCTATTCTCATTAGGCATCGTTTCCTCTTTACAGGAAAGAGTAGAAACACTCCTCTTACTACAAAGTGGAAACCATGAATTACATTAACTACCTCCAAACTGTACTAACTTCTAGCTATGTTATTTCATCTCACTGTTGCAATACATCGTGAAATAAAACCCAACAAAATCATGTGCTACCATAATTTAGAATGGATATCTCCTGATTAAAGAGATTACATATATCAGAAAAATATTTCTGTATTACTAGAAGTAGAATGTTCAGAGTGTCATACAAAGGAACAGTTCATTCTACACAATCCAAAGTGCTGATACAGAGTATGTGTCTATGAAAGCAATGTCTAAATGCCTGCAATGGAATTACTGCAATGAACCATTTCTGGTTTATTACAGAGATGTAACCAGGACAGAAAAAGCCATCTTCCAAAGTGTACTTCCTAAAACTAGCATATTGCAGGAAAAGGGAAGAAGTAATTTCAGAAACAGTGTAAGAGTGCAAAGACAGCAACATCCTCTGCTACAAATAGACAGACTTTCTTCCCAAACGTATCATTTTGACCATGATTGAGCAATCACCTGTTTGTGCGGCATTTTGGGCTAATTACTACCTTTTTGACACTCTGTGACTGTATACTGGGAAAGGGAACACTTCATGACCATTTGTGTCATTGTTGCAGGACTATAGTGTTTTTTCTTGCTTCACTGCAATTTCAGTATATATGTTCCATAATATGGGCTATGATAGCTCTCATGGAAAAAGGGAAGTTTTCATAGACAGAAGAATTTAAGCTATGTAAGATAGGCTCTCCACAAAATCAAATTCTTTTAGTCAGCTGTGTACACTGGGACCCTATATATGAACATACTTTTTATGTTCTCACAGTTGGTTAAAACAGGTACACAACAAATCACTGTTATATTAGCATACCATTACAACAGGGAGCGGAAAGCAAGTATTATATTCCTAAACACATTCAGCACTAGATTTCAAAGCTACTGAACAGATTAAGATCCCCCCCTTCCTCCTTCCCACTTGCCTGTTCCATAGTCCTCCCCTCAAGGAAGGGGCTGCAGTGCTGGGAGACACTCTTTCAGCAGTATTGAAAAGCCCTACTCATGAAGAAAGAACTTACTATTGTTGAGAGAGCAAAAAGAATGCTTTTAATCCAAATAAGACACTGATGTATAGAAATATACATAAAATGTATAAAAAAGCATCAAAAGAATGCAGTACTACTGCTAAAGCATTTTCAGTTGAATTCTTAGTGGATACGGAATGCTCTTTAGACCGAAAAATATGGCCATCCCATGAACTGTTGCAAGAAATAATTGAAGCTGAATACCCCCATTTTAGAAACCAAACTTTTTCCACAGTGATGACTGTGCCCTCCTTGCCCATTTAACAAACAGAAGTTGTGCTGTCAGAAACAAGCCTTTATTACTCAGAGATAATATGAACTGCTCTGACTTTGATGTTTGGATAGAAAGAACTCTTTTTGCCAGTTCATTTGCCAGTTACTGCAATATAATGTGACATACTAACACACACACACCTCTCAATTCACTTTTTACCAGGAGAGATCTACAAAACAACTGCTCTGCATATCCTGTTGGGAACTTTCTCTGTCTAGGCCTGCCACCAACATAGGTTGTTCCAGGAATATAAACTGGAGTATAGGGCTTCCCTCTCTGCAGGAATTCTCTAAGCACTTATTATAAACAATCATACTGTATATACACAATTGTCATATCTGCTACTTTCTGAGCTCTTCAATCTTTTCTCTTTGCATAGGGTCACACCTTTGATGAAGAATGCAAAATGACTTTTTTTGTATAACACACCTTTTTTTATACAATCTGTGTTAGGACACTCATTTGAGAAGCAGGAAGTATCTCTGAAGTCTAAGCAAGGTTTTCTAATTCCTGAACTATTTTTCTTGGAAATTATAAAAAAAAAATGGTGGTTCAATGAAAATCAATATGATTGAAGATTGAGAAGATTGACTTCTTTCAGACAATACCTACCAGATCAAATCTTTTTTATGTATTTAGGCATGTAACTTGCTTCCTGGCGAATTTCAAACAGTCCTTAGTTGAAGAAAGGTGTGGAGTTGTTCAGCACTCTCTTTTGCTATATACATGTTACGTGAAGTTTAGCTACTAAGATTTCTGAAGAAAATAAAGGCATCTAAGCCAACAAGACAGATTTTGTGAATTGGTCTTTGGAAATACATATTAAATTGTGCACTATGCAGTAGCTGCTTCACTTAAACCATAAAGTTCTTAGAATGGTAAAAGAAGCATTCATCTCTCTGAAGATCCTAGTCAGTGTCCCAGCTGAAAGTGATAATTTAAAACAGTACAAAAAACAAAAGACCAGCCAAAGGATAAGTCTCAAGAGCTATGATTTTAAGTGCCCTGTATGTATACCTGATCCTTCCAAGTACTGCAAAATTTGCTCTCATTTTCCATTATTCTATGTACAAGGTACATCAGGTAATTTAATTTTTCCCATTTGCATCTCATTTGACTTTTAGTATCCTATGAAAAGTTCAACTGCTATGAGGGGTGGAAAAGCTAATATAGAAGCAGCAGTTACTGGTAAGAATTCTTCCATGCATTGATAGAGAAGTTTGCATTACACAACATCAAAAGCAAAATTTCTTTGTAAACTTCCCCCAAAAGTAAAATGAGATTATGAAGTTGGAACGTATTTTATTGCTTGCTTTAATAAATGGCCTCATCTTGTATGATTATAAAATCATGTGACCTTACTTCAAAAAGTAAATTATCAGAAAATTAACTGTATTTGATGAACAAGTTAATTAAACATGCTTACATATACTTTCATCTTCTGAATATAAACCCAAATAGAAATTCAGTTACTAAATCAATACATAACAGCAGCTTCACTTTGGAAGAAATTCCCAATAATATTTCAGTTTCACTTTAAAAAAAAAAAAAAAAAAGTAGTCAAGTTATTTATTCAAGTTTAAAATTAAAAGTCATGTTCTTTCTCTTCCTCTCATTGTGCCAGAATAATACACAGAATTAAAAGCTAATTCTTTTGTGAAGAAGCTAACTGGCTTTTTTCCAACAAAGAATAAATTGTACAGGTAAGATCTCTGTAAAGAACATAGAAAGTATCTGGATTAATTTGTGTTATCCAAAATCTAATCTAAAATAAATCTAGCACAAATCCACTCAGGAAACGTATATATTAGTTACAACTATGTTAAGATGTTGTAGGATAAATACAGGGTATTTGAAAGAACAAAAATATAATTATCACCTATGGGATTTAAGATTGAGCAGTTCAAACAGTGGTTCAATTCATCTAACCTGGGCCTGGAACAAAGGGGGTTATCTAAACTTACCAAAAAACCTAAAATGTGGGCAGAAAAACATAGACAATATCATTATTGTTTTTGTTGGGTTTTGTTGGTTTGGGTTTTTTTTGGTTTTTTGGGGTTTTTTTACATATGCCATATGGAATAGATAAACACTTAGCAGAAATCTCTGTCATTACACCTTTACACTGCTCTGAAGACCCAAGAAGGTGGTGGGAGAAAAACCAGCAAAAACCAAAAGAACTTAGCAATAGGCAATTTTTTCTGCAGAAGGCTTGACTGCTGGGCAGAGTGCTGGGACCAGGTTTGCAGTCTAAGCAGGGAGAAAAATGACATGGTTCCTCTCTGAAAGTGGTTAAGACTTAGTTTTATCAGTTGAAAATGCAGTCTTCTCAGAGACTAACATAGGTCAAAAGATGTAGCTAGCTCTGAAATTGTAACAGACATGGATTCTTGAAAATCTGAAGAAAGCCAGCAACTATAACAAAAAAGGTAGAGAACACACATTACACTTGTGAATGTGACTTTTGGGGGATTTTGGGGGGAAAACAAAACAAAACAAAAAAGATGCTCAAAACTATAGAAAAAAAAATTCTACTCACCAATGTCTAACAAGAGGTTATTGAACATACTCAGTAGATGGTAGTATACCTTCACAAGTGGTGGTGCACATACAAAGCATTTCTACTTCTAAAACATTTTTTTTTCCCCTAATCTTTTAAACTTTGTTTAGATGCTGAAAATTTCAGTCAGCTGTAATAAGAGGAAATGCTGGAATTGCAGAACAAAAATGTATCTCAAGTAGTAGACTGATAATTAGTTACTTCTTGATCACTAAACAGCGTTACCACTTTCAGAATATGAAGTATTCATTAACATGACATCCCTTTGTAGTTACCAATCAATTTTGTAATGAAGAGCTGCATTAACTCCAACTCAATACAGAAGTATCAACATAAAAATTACACTATAATTCCATCTTATATCATCATCTCTAAGGTGAAATTGAAAGGAAGAAAACAGCAGAGGAGAAGTAAAGTAAGGTAAGCAACTCCTTTATAGTCAAGTGTAGATCTTAAAGAACAAACAATTTAAAATAAGAAATGTGAATAGTTTAACTAAGGAGAGATGTAGCCTGAACATTTGGTACTCACAAGAAACAGAGATAAAGTTGTTCATTGCTGAGGAGAAGGTTTCTATGGTTTTCTGTAAGTATGTTATGTTTCAGCTTAATAATGACTGAATAGTAAAGTCTCAGGTTGGATTTTTTAAGAATAAATCTGTTAAACTCCAATTTGGGGCCAGTACTGAGAAAGATGTAAGGAAAGAAACATACTATGCACACCAACCCAAACTCCATTCAAGTGAAAGTTTCTTTAAGATTGAACAGATTTATATTTTTTGTTTTAGCAACATTCAGTTTAATATTGGCACTCTTCTGCCATGCCAAACAATACTACTGTTCAGCTTGCTTTTATGCAGTTTCTTCTCAATGACACCGAAGTATTTCAGGTAAAAATGATGTACTAAGAGTAAGAAAGTTACTTATTTAGGCACATAATTGCTCTTTCCTCCCTTTCATACGTTTCCTCAGCAGAAATTATGACAACAAGAACAGCTTGTAATACCGTTTTCTAATGGAGCAGGCACAGATGACTCCAATCTGATGTCATCTTGGTCATGGTGTGTGTGATTAGCAGCCAAACTGGCCCACTGTGATACCCAGCGTTTACTTCCAGGGGCAGTAGAACCTTCCTAAGGAAGAAAAATAGCAGAGGAAAAATTACAAGTGTTTGACAAAAAGCATATCCTCTTTCCAGGTTTTTCCTGAATAGATAAGTCAGACACTATTTTCCTGGAGGAATTTGAAAAAGAAGTCTATCTCAATAAATTTTGGAGTTATCAGCTCTAGAATGGAAAACAAACAAACAGAATCTATATAGTTGCAGAATCAGTACAGAATAAACAGCATTTCCTAGTGCAGTGAACTTTTAAAGATCAGAATCTATATAACATAGAACATGTGCTAGTTTTAAAACCAGGTTATTTCAGTCCTCATCTCAGAAGAGCAGAAACCATGGCGTGTTGGGGTGGGGGTGTGTGTTCAGAAATTAAAATGTGCTTCAGGAAGACAAGAAAGTGACAGTTTACTAGTTCAGAAGACCCTCTTGTCCAGATGAAATATTGTATGTACTTCATTACAGACATACTACCTTAAGGACTGAAACAGATAACCTATGATGGAAATGAAAGGAAGATCTGATTATTTGTTTGGCCTAAAGGAAAAAAGAAGCAAGGATTAGTTTTAAACCATTCAACTGCATAACAGTGAAGTCAATGCAATCAGTATCTGATCATTTTTGCAGCTGAACTAGAAAAAAAAATTAATTTACTTTGATGGAAATCCTTTTGAAACCTTGAAAATTTTTAAATGTAAAAAAAAAAGTAAATATTCTTTTTATGTTGTACTGTTATAGTATCTTAAGTTTGCATTTTTCCTTCAAAAAATTATTTCTAAATATAATGCAATATTACAGTTTTATCCAACATTATTGTAGTCTCTCTTGGTCAAATCTCCAAAACAAGACAACAGGCAACTCTTGATGCATATATATGTGCATGTGTTGTACACACATGGGCTGTACACTGACAAAGGCTTTATAGAAGTTTACATAGTCTAATTTGTTTTACTCAAAAGACAAAGCAATGCAAATGACAGAAGTCATTGATTACTGTTCCAAAGGAGTTACACAACCATAGGCAATTCAAGCAAGAAATCACAATTCAAGGTCAACAAAAGAGATAGGAAGGACATGGAGATACCAGTAACTTGCTTAATAAGGAAATTCGTAGGAGCTATTTCAAAGGTTAGCTGAAGCTCTGCTGGCTGTTCAAGTGCTGGCTCTTTTATTGAAAAAACTAATTTCTCCCTAATGACTTGTCCACTCTGGGACTCTAGTCTTTGACCAGGAACCAACTCTACAAATTTTATAAAATTTACTTAGCATAAATGGAATGGTGAACAACGCAATCTAAATTAAAAATTACTTAAGACATTTGAGAAGATCTTATGATTTTGAATTTTTCCTAATTAAATGAATGACCCTAATTAATGGAAACAAGTTTAACATCACGAATCTCTTTCAGAATATTAGGAATATAGTAAGTCAGAGATGCACCAAATAATTTGTTTGAACTATAATACAAATTTCCACATTATAAATTAATTTCTTAGAATCAAAATGTTATAAAATTCAAGTGTAATAACAGAAAAAAAAAAAAAAAAAGGCAATTCAATGTTTTTGTTATTTATAGGTATTTCTGAACACAATGCAAGGAAAAGGATGCCAGAAAAGAATATTACAAAAACCCCATGCACAAATGTGTAGCATTTATGCATTGACAATTACTGCTGAAGTCTCATTTTTCTTTCATACCTCTAACACTTTCTTTTCTCTATTTCCTGTCCATACCAGTGAACTTCCATCTTTAATAACACTACTAATTACAACCAAAACCAAATATGATAGACATCCCAATTATCTTTGCTACAAAATAACTAGTTCCTTGTGTACCACCTAACCATTTCAGAGATACAGATGTGATATGTACTGGAAATCTGAATTCCACTTCACAACAGAGAAATATATTAAGATTTTGCAGATTAACTGTAGTAGAGCAACATGATAAATTAACTTTTCTCTGAATGTAAATAAACTGCCAAAAAAACATCTACATAGCAGTGAATGTAAATGTGTTTTGCCGACTCTCTGTATATACAAGCACAGACAAAGCTATAAAAAGCAGTGCCTTTTGACAGTAGTTTAAGGACATCCAAAAGGTGAAGGGTTTATAAAATACACATTAAAAGAGTCACATTCAGTCATCCTAACAGGCTTTCTAAAATCCATATCAATTTGCATCTTGCAGGCTCTCAAGTAAGCAATCATCAAAATTTTCTCTTGAATACAAAAAAGAATTTCCTAGTCTTTCAGAAAAGCTGGGTTTACATAAGAGATACCAGCCTTTTAACTTTGTGTTAAATCTGCTTTCCTTTATGATTATCTCATATACAATCTAAAATGAAGTAACAGATCTTCAGAAGATGTACCAATGGATTTCTGTGGACTTAATTATTCAGCCTGAAGATCTATGGCTTTAGGCTCTGTATCTGAAAAAACCCAAAATCACTCACATGACACCTGGAAGCATTTCTAATACTTGGCATTTCAGAGCAAAACAGTATTTATTAAAAAAAAAAATAAAAAAAATCAACAAGCTGAATATAAAAGTCTTTTCAGACACATACTCCAGTCATCTCATGTTGTAAGACTCATGTTATGCCATCCTTTCATAAACTGAAGTGCCGTCTTGAAAGCAGTTCTTTCAGTCCCTCCCCACACTACCTGCTTCAGAACAATATCCCTCCAGGGTTGATGACCTTTTTTCAAATTTTCATACTTACTTTATTCACAGCCAGTGTCTTCACATTTGTCCTGGAACAACATTGACATCTATCTCAAATATTTCTTTTTCCTTCTGTTGCATTTACTCCGCTTATACAACAAAACCCAACAATTGTCCCTATCTCAGTTACTACTTTGCTAGACTAAATGAATTGTATCAGTCTGTTCTCATAAGGTCAATCTCCATTCCCTTAATAATCTAAGTAGACCTCTTTGTACCTTCTCTAATCTTGTATTCACTCTTCTTAACCAACAATGGTAACAATTCTAGTGTAACTATTCAGAGGAAGTTTCACTAACACCTTCTACCATGGCGACAACACTGCCCTTCTCTATTGACAATACATTTTCCCGGGTATCCAAGGGTTAAATCAGCCTCTTCACAGCCATAAGACATTGGTGACACAACAATCCTATGTTTCAGTATAGGATCTAAGTTCAAACAAAAAGTAAGCATCACACTTTAGACTGAATGGTTTGCTCTACAGAAGAATAGAAAATTACTGTAATTTGAGAGGACAAACAAAAGGAAATACAGCCTCTAAATACACACAGCAGTTCTCCATTTCTAAGAAGTAATATTGCAAATATTTACATGAATGAAGATACTTAGTAGTCAGAATGTAAGCTGTATTATTTATTTTATCTTTAGTGGAAAAGACATGAAATGAGCATTCAATACTGGAAAGGGAACATTGTAGTCAATGGCACTGATGACACTGAAGATGTAGAACCATGTTTCCAACTGTGCTGCAGTTCCAACAAAAAATTAAAACAACCCCCCACAGTCCAAACAAAACCCACTATGTCCTTAAGCAGCACATCAAAGATAATGTTGATAAACCATGTATATTATTTAAGAACTGTGGTCCGCATAGACAGCTAGCCACTGAAAATTTAATAGAAACTGGATGGATAAATCATAGCCCAAATATCTGCAGTACTTTCATTAATCAAGCTCACATGATAAGAATAAATAATAACAGCAATAACATTCTTTTTGTTCTCTATCTTGTTTAATTTTTGTTCTTAAATCACACTTACCTTGGTTGGCAAGTGGCAGCTTATAGTATAGAAAATGAAACCATTTAAATATTTTAAATAGATGGATTTAGTATTTCTACTGCCTATCTGTAATCATTGAAAAGGCAAGAATCAGTGCATGCTGGCTCAATACAACTGTGTCAAGACATTCACTCTGCATTTTATTTAGTCTCATGACATAAACTACTCCAAAGTACCTGAACTTGTCATATCAAAGGAAAAGCTGATAATTTATTTATAAAAAAAGCGCAGTTTTTAGGTCCTTTCCAAGCATGTTATTCATAATACTTCACAAGCCCTGTAAAGGTAAGATATTTAAATTCAGAATAATCTTTCAACCCCCAAAATCGTTTTTATAAAATCTTCATAATTTCCCAAGCCATCTTTTCTATCTTCCTGAATTGAAATATCTTGAATTTTTATTCTCCGCTTCTCCTATGTAAATCAAATTCTGAATTTGCCTCATTCTGCTAAATCATTTATAGGAACAACTGTGATGGGCAGCTGGAACGAGGTCCACCCATAATCTGAGTGTATGCAAGTCTGGAACACCGAGCTACCCTGAGGTTACCTGACTATTTAGACAAGATCTTCAATAAGGTTACTAACATATGATCTGCAGCTCAGTAATGCAGTAAGTCTTCCAGAAACCACAAGCAGAAAACTTTGTATATAACAAGAACATGATACCCACATACTTTACAAATCAAACACATTTTCCTCTCCCTTTCCTAGTGATAAAACAAACTGAGTGTAAGTTTTGGTACTAGGACTTTAAAATATTACAATCCCCTCTCAATAGCTACCCTCATGATTGTTTTCTCAAAATACACCTCGATTTTTCTGAATTAGCTTCTCTTTTACTTCTACATGTGTATCCACCAATTTTTATTTTTAACTCTCTCTGGTAAGCTTTTTGCCATTTTCATCTGTCCTCATCAGTGTCCTTTTTACACTAACTCTTGCTATCCACATTGCTTATGTCAGTTTTGCTCCTTTACTTACCAATTTTCATTTTTCCCCATCATGCCTTGTAAATTAAGACTGTGCCATATAACCCATTCCCTTCCCAATATACAAAGACCTTTTTATTCATCAAAGCATCCACAGTAACAAAATGGCATCATTCTTGTAACTTCAATCTAAATCAAAGTGAGTTTTAGTATGCCATTGCCAGAAGAATTCTTAAACCTGCCCTATGATTGCAGAAGTCTCACATCTTCTAAAATCAAACCCTGTTATTTGCAAAGTATGACACCTGGAAAGCTCAGTTATGTTTATAAAATAAAATATATATTCTGCTGCTGCTTATGAAATTACAGAAATGGAAAAATATCCATAATTTTAATAATCTTGAAAAATGATATGGCACAAATGAGCTGAATGCTGCAAAAGGCATGAAAAATAAGGGAGAGGAAGACTGTAGTTACAGATTCATGTAAAGGAGCAAGATGGAAGGCAAAGTTTGTCAAATTCTTCCACAGGACATGCCCATGCTGTATGTCAATAATCTACACAAAGCAGAAACCTTAAAGAAACTATTCAAAGATACTAAATTAGATACAGTAACATACTTAGCCTATCAAGACTGCACAGTAGCTAAAATGCAACCATGATAAACACCTCTAGGAGAAACAGATTCCTAGATACTAAAACCAATGTATTTGCATGGCAGGCACAGAAAGTCATACTTTAAGCTTTTGATATATTCCAGAAAATTTGCTTATTTACAAAGTTTGCTAATTTACACATTATATTTCAGAAACAAGTTTGCCGTGGCAATTAGAAGTGTAACGTGCTTTGCTACTGTTACCAGATTAATTCTGCTGCAGTGTAAAACCATTCTGTTCCCAATGCATTTCAAGTTATAGTTTATCCATCACAATGACACCAGAATATCTCCCACGATTTCAATATGAAATATGATTAACATATAGCTTGTGTGCATATTCTGAGTCAATATAAACATGCATTCCTTTGCCTAATCTTTTACCAACTGATTAAATTATACTGATTCTGAGGCAACTAACATGAGTGGCATCTCACTTAAGAACTCAAACCGTGAATGAAAAATCTGAAGTCCTTTGGCTCCACAAAAAAATCTGAAATATACTATCCACCATTTTTTTCCTAGCTGATGTTTTATCGCACATTAAATGCATACACCTTACTTCAGAATTTTAATATAGTTACTTGATTTGGGCTATAAAACAATCAGCTTTTCCTGCTGCATAAGTTGCGAAAAGTGTGTAGTGTGCAAATGTATGTTGCAAGGAAGCTCCTGCTACATTTCCATTACACTGGTGTCAGTGCACATAGAAAGGTAGCAAAGTTCATAACGTCCCTGTTTCTGACAGAGAAAATCTGAGAATGCAATAAAGGCCTAAGAAAAATAAAATACTTATAGATCTGAGCTAATATTTTCTAGGCAAGGTTTTGTTTGTTTAACACTTACTGATGAGTTATTAGTGCTCTCTCTTTTTGGAAGAAAAAAGAAGACCATCAAAAATTAAATTCTACCTCTGTGTCAAGAAATCCAGTTGTACTCAGTGGTCTTTTTTCTTCCAGCACTACTGTGGCAGAATTTATAGCCCAATCTTTTACTAAATCTTTCTGGTTCTCGTTGATAACAGGCCTATTATAATCCTGGCTGTCATCCACTCCAAATACCTGAAAATGAAACAAACCATTACATACATTAACCCAATACCATCCTGATAAAATGTTCAATGTTAATGGATGGATGGTGGCATGCTGAAGAGTGAGTTTTAACAGGTTTTGCTGTATTATGCTTATCTGTCATCTTGGTGAAATCTACAAATTAAATGGAAGAAGTATCTACTGCAATTAAAAAAAGAGCAGAAGTCTATGTCAACACTGAAAATTCAAGGAACTGCTAACTGGAATGGTCAGATATGAAAAAATGACTCTTGATGAAAAAAAAAAAAAAGGTAAAGGCAAAAACCATTATAAAAACCTTTTTACAGCCCATTTCTCAATTAAGGAAAAACCCAATAACTAGTACCACCAAATTTTCTGATTTTTGCTATAATCTAGTGAAAGCAAGAAATACAAATGCTTACATCTGCTAATAATAAGCTTAATGTATTATTTCTTTAATACAAACAAAATTTCAGGTTTTCATTTGTATAGGGACTTAGCATATGTTAGAAGTCCACCAGGTCTCACAAACCATGTAGACTCATTCAAGATGTGAATTGCCATAGTTGTTCTACTACACTGTTTCCTATTGATGCTTATATTAATCCCTTCCACTTGTGATAGGATAATTTCCCCATGACATTTTAAAATCATTTCTCAAGAGAAAAATACTAGAAAAAAGTTACTACTAAGGCAATTTAGTAATAAGGAGAGCCAGCATATTGTCTGTCAAATTTCTCGTGAGACACAGATACTAAGGAATATGAATTACTTTTAGAATTGATGTATACTTCAAAGATACTTTAGAGAGTATTTTGAAATTATATTGAAAACATATAATTTACAAAATTTATAAATTTCTGCTTAAGAAATAAATTTATTACTTTACTACTAAGAATTTGAACATTTAAAAAAAATTACAGAATAAAAATGGAAAAGCCCGACACGTTAAAATTGTCTGCTAAAAAGAAACTAACATCAAAAATTGCTTTGTCTTAGAGAAATACAAACAAAAGGAAAGAAGGAAATGACCTTCACAGATGTTATCCTCCTGTAAAAAAATACTACTAGTGCAAAAGAGAAAAAGAAATACAGGATTATTTTTTCCTCAAAACTGTTTTGTAATTCAGTTTTGCACAGCAAAGCTAGAGGATTGGTTTATCAAAATTGTAAACAATGCTAGTGTATTTAAAATGGATTCACCACTAGATGGCCACAAACCATAGTTTTTTAATGTCTGCGTAAATGAAGGAAAAAAATAAATAAATTAGGCACCTCGTCATTCAAATCCTGCTTATGGTCTTCTAAGTGTCCAGAATCATGTTGCTATTGCATTTATACATTTATAAATGAGGAAGCTTTTTAAAAATCAATTGGATTTGTAATTTGCTCTCATGTAAGAAGTTTGCTTTCTGCAATTCTAAAATTCAGGCAATGCTCCCCAATTTTCAATTAATACATAAAACATGTCTAGATACACTTATGCACCGGTTGCTTAAGAGTATTTCATACATATTTCTTTTCTTAAAGTGTGTTATAACTTTTCTCTTTAATGATACAATTTTGATTTGTACAGTTGTAGCAATTTTTGAAGATACAAACTGGTTAGCGTCCACTGCCTCCTTTATTTGAATATATTGCTATTCCGCAGCCACTTTTTTCCTTGATTAACATAGTTCCATTAATTACAGAGTTTTACATGTTCTTTTAATGAAAGGAAACTCTGATTTTATAGCACAAGCACCTGAAGGAAAATATGAATTCAGCACTTCCATATCTAATCAGGACTACGGAGTAAATTGCTACCTGTAAATTACTTCATATTATCTGGTAGCACGTTCATTTACCATGTCAAATTTCTTTACTTTTATGACGAATGACAGCACGTAAGGCTTCTTTCTCTCAATCCTACTTTTTCTAGTACTGAAGTCCTATTTAAGCAAATCTTGTTATTCTATTATTGAATTTACTACAAAACCAAATTTGAATATTGCCTATTTTTTTTCTGTGAAAAGTAATATGGCAGACCCAAGCAATAGATTTACCTCCTATATACCCCACTTAATGGTCCTTCTGTATATAGTGGGAGAATATCTATATCTATATCTATTAAAAAAATTGTGTGTGTATATATATAAAAATATGTAGTCCAGAAAAGATAAATAAAATATTTGGGAACACTATTATTAGAAAGACAATGCACCTTCTTCAATAAATGTATATTTTTGCACTACACATTCATTCTACATCTAGGAGCACTGGTATGTTTATGCACCTGCCCTAAATTCCATTGCTACACAACTGTAAAGCTCCTCTTCTCAGCAAGAAGAGAATTACACAAGTGTGATCTATCCCAAAGACTAAATTTCAGAACTGTGATACATAAAACCCCTCTGAAAACAATTCTATTAATACGTAATTACAGCTTTAAATATGAAAACTCTGCAAAAGGTAAAAAATTTAGGACAACACTTACACACCTGTCACACATCTGCAGAAAATGAATACTATCAGAATTTTAGAATTAAACGATCCCCTTACACTGTTCACCAAATAAATGAGAATATATTCTCAAGAGAAATGGCCATGGAATAACCTGAATGTTTCCCTCTACCATTTAGAAAAATGCAATTTGTACTTTATGGGTTGTTATGATAAGTTATGTATGCAAACAGTGGGCTGTTGTGATTGAAGCCTGGATGGACAGAGACCTGTATCTTCCTACAAAGACTGAACGACATTCTTCAAGGCTTCCAATTCTTCACACATTTCTGTTCTTTGAATATCTTGATTTCAAAGTCATTTAAGGGAGGTCTATGAATAACTTAACTAAATCCAAAAAATCCTGAGGAATTGCTGATGACACCCATCGCTGCATCCCTTATCTCTTTATACAAAAAGACCTAAGTTTCTTTCTGTAAAGCTCATATTTGTCGGAAACCGCAGCTACAGCTTTAAACAGAAGAAACTACTATATGTATTTTGATTAACTGCGTTTGGGGAAGAAAAAGATGAAGTCAGATTCCACGATAGAAGTTTGCACACGGCACGGTATTTGAAAAATGAGAATGCCTTTTTTTGTTTTATTTTTGACAAAGGAGGTAAAAGGATTCTGTGCATCCATTTATGAATTCAAGAATTTTCTTAATGATCTCAAATGACACATATCCAGCACACAGCTGTCAATGAAAAAAATAAGTTTCCTAAATATTTTACACTTTTTTGTATCACTGTAAACAATAAAGACTTTCACAAAATCATGATCTTGCATTTCTGGAGCCTCTGGGAAATGGGGAATAATATGTTTATCTTTTAACTTAGGTAGCTGTATGTACCATGAAGAAAACAATTCCTATAAATTTTTTTATTTTTTTTTAAAAACCCAATATTAATACTGTTTTTTAAACAGATGTAATTTAAAAGTTAAAATACCAGAGAAAGATATTTCCAAGATAACAGTTTCCTACATGCAATCATTCTGGAAAGTTAAAAGTTTTCTGCCCTGCTCTGCCATATTATTGCTTATGAAATTATATTTTAGCAGAAAGACTAGATTATTTCATCCTGAATGTTCCAAGTGTCATAAAGTTACAAAACAAGCAAAAAAGAGATTAATTTTTATAGAATCCTGAAATCTGACTGATGCAGAAAATTCTAGGCATTGCACCAATCTGCACCATGACATGGGGTTCCCGCCACACAGCTGTAATGGTGGAACTGACAGAAACATTACATAAACTGTGTGGTGGTGTTTAAAAATAACTACTTTATTGTTACGAAGCATGAAAAACTTCCACTGCAAAGCAAGACATTTTCAACGGCAAGGGAACAATGACCACAGCATTGTTGCAGGAAGTCAAGCCCTATTAATGAAAGGCAGTCAACATAATTTTGTTTAACCTGCAATTCAGATGACATTTTGAGCAAATGGATTTACAGGTGACAGTCAAGACTGCATCCAGTTTTGGTCGTCTCAATGAATGAGAGACATCATCTAACTGGAGGGAGCTCAGCAGGGGCTGCCAAGATGGTCAAGGCTGGAGTACTTTCCCTGTGGGGAGAACCTGGGGAAGCTTGGCTTCATCAGTTTGGAGAAGGGAAGGCTTTGGAGGTGCCTAACTGCAGCCCCCAGTACCTATGAGAAGCATATCAAGGTAAAAGCCATGCTCTTCATAGTGGTGTATGGCACGAGGACAAAGGGTAACTCATGTAAGCTGAAACAAGAGAGGTTCAGACAGGAAATAAAGGTTTTTTTACTCTGAGGACAGCCAAGCAAGGTTGCCTAGCCTCTGATCTTAAAGGGTGTGAAGATCCACATGGCTAAAGTCCGGGGCAATCTGTCTGACCTCAAAACCAACCCTACTTGAGCAGGGGGCTAGACTAGCGACATCCTAAGGTCTTTCACAACCTATGTGATCCTACCATCCTTAATAAAAGTGATCCTAGATAATAACTTAGCATCTCAGGTCAGCCTCCTAGCTCAAAGAGTCAGTCTTCCTGATAAATCCCAAAGGAAAATTCAGTAATTTCTCAACCGAGGAACTGCTAACACTAGGGTTGACATATAATGAAGTCTCCTAGATCAGCAGGGAAGAGGGAGTTCTGACACATACTTTTCAATTTCAAAGCAATGAATGGTAAGCTCTCCAAAGATCCCCCTGAGATACTCCATTTACATTCTGTGGCTCTACCAGCAAAACAAAGGGACGAAATAGAAGGCTAAAAATATAGCAAGTTCCAAAGCAATATGCCATCACTTGATGGAATGTAAACTCAGCTTGAAAACTACAGAGGTGAAGTAAAAAATAACTGATGGCAAAACAATTGCACCTTGATGTAGGTATTAATAAACTCCATCACTTTACCCCAGCAACAATTTTTCCAATATTGTAACTGGGAAGATAGTCTTATCTATGTAAAACAGTATTTTTAAAAATTCTTTATCCAATAACAAACAAGAATTAAAGAAATCTATGTAAGACAACACAAGTGTTATGTAATGACTTCAAGTAGTGCTGGCATACTTCTGGAGACATCATGAGTTACAGGACCAAATCTGAGCACATGCCTTGTCCTCTTCTGCAAGGGCTAATTTTGTAGAAAGCAGAGTACTCTGTTTTGGCAGGCCATACACGTTTCTCTGTGAAAACTACTCATGACTCAGAGTACACCTGCTTGTCACCATAGCTGAAACATAACTTTATCACAAGCTAGCTTTAGTGTTTGGGAATTGATCTTTTTCACTCTCCGTTCCCCCCTCCCCTGCACCCCAACAGATGAATTAATAATATATTTTGTACCACAGATCAACTATACTAGAGGTCAGTATAACGACTTTAGGATTAATTATTGAAAGTGATGATTCTTTAGAACCATAGAAGCCATTTTTCTTTATTTATATATATATATATATATATATATATATATATATATATATGTGAGACCTTCCAGAAATTTAAATACTGTTCAGAAAAAATAATGGCAACAGGAACTATTTTTCTGAATCAAAAGGAAAAAAAACAGGTTAGCTCCGCACCCCACCCCCCATCAGAACACCTCACTTGATGTTTTCCTTATGTGCTTTTTATAAACTTTAAATTTCTCGAGTAAAAAAAAAACATTTTCCATTATATCTCATTTACATACATTTCAGAGTTCCTAATGTTGGGACTTTATACTTAGTTTTACTAAATTTCAGGACATCAATTTTAAACTATTTCATGGTTTATGAAGATCACACTGCAGTTCTACAATATTGTAATTTCTCAGTACTTAATGTTCACAGAGCTAGTTCCGCATACCAAGACATTACTGAAGATACTGATATGAATGGAAAAATAGGTCTTATTTGAGACTCCTAGATTCACGCAGTTTTATAGCAAATTATGTATATTAGAAAATGGATTCTACTGTTCTGCATACATAGTTACTAAACAAAACATTAGAAAACATTTCTAAGAGCACTAACAAAAAGTAGGAGCACAAACTTTATTTGAAATACAAATCTTAAGAATTCTATCTATTTTTAAAATTTTGAGTTTTTCCAATAGTCTTACCGCTGTGGTCTTAACATAAAGGATATGCAGTAATTACCAGTAATATTAATAAGACTAACAGACAACCAACATTAAATAATAAGTATTCTAGTTGCAATTCAGAGAACTATAACTAGGAACCTATGCATTAATGATGGTATTTGTAAACTAAAAGTATTTGAATAATTCTCCTTCTATTCTTTCAGATCCTAACAATAGTTACAGCCACAATCTGGAGACATATTTGAAAAGGGCAATGATTTAAATGCTATTAATTTCAGTGCAGGCAATCTGTATACAAGTAGCAGAACAAAACCCAATGACAAAAAGTGTGTAAAAGGCAATTCAAAGATAAACAGCTAAAAAGGTAAACTAAATCAAAGCTGAGCACAGGTAAGGTACAAGAGGCTGTACTGTACAGTTCATTAAAGATAGGACCATAGCAAAATAAAACAAGGAGCAAATGATTAAATTTGAAATAAGTTATTTGCCATGTAAAGTTATAGGAATGTAAATTATAATGGCAATTATGTTTAATAACTTTTTAGGGGAAAGGAAGATGATGAGTATATTTGATTGTCAGGGAAGTCAAATACAAGTAGGTTTAAGAAACTGAGCTGTGAACTGAAAAAAAAAAAAAAAAAAAAAAAAGAGGGAGGAGACAGGAATTTAGAAACACAAGCAGGATTTGGACACAGTACTAAGCAAGAAGAAGAAAGTGTAAATCAGCCACACTCAAAGGATGCTTGATTGACAGGAAGAGAGGATTCCAGACAGCAGGGAAATGGAAGAGGCTTCAGATCTGTATCTCAGATCATCTTGGCAATGCTGAGCTTAGTGTTCAGACTGAGCTCCTCATAATTCGTCCAAAGAAGGTAGTCCAGACATTCATAATATAGTAAATACCTTGTTAAAAGTCAGAGTTCCTGATCAGATAAAAAAAGACAAAAGGCAAGCATTCTCTCCCCTCCCTTTAGAAAGTGTGATGAGCCAGAGTACAATACTTAAGCTCACTTTGTGTTTAGCTACTGCATGAACTGTGTTTAACAAAGTTGCTTCTGAGAAGTCTGACTTTAATAGTTTTTGCTTGTTCTGTCAGTTATCTTAGACATCCCAGGCGAACAGGCTGCGTTCTGTTCAGGGCATATCTCATGAATAGCCATGTATTTTCACAGAAACTGTTTATGTCATTTCAACTATATACTGAAGATACAGAATCAGATGCAAGACTTTCTGGTATATAAAAAGCTACATAAGCAAATGAAAAGGATTAACGTGCCAAGTCTAGTAACTTCCTCTTACCAGATGTCAATTACCTATCTACATGCATACATATTTTGTACCTGTTTGCTAGTGTAGAATTAATTTTCTTGAGAATTCCAAATTGAAAAAGAAACAGAAAGTTTAGACACTGTATGACTTCTCCCTTCCCTCAGAAGAAAAAAGACTACAAACATCCTCTGAACTTTTGACAAAATTTATATGTTCAGATGATTTGATAGGCTTCAATTGTTCTACTGCTTCTGCAGCACTGTATTCATAAAAGATGGTCACTGTGCAACCACGACACCCTGTGGGGCTAAAAGGCATTATTTCTAGAAGAAATTGTAGAAGCAATGATAAAAGCAATTAAAGCCAGAGGGTGTGAAAAGACAGAAGACCTGAAAGTAATTTTCTAAAACCAGATATATCTGCCTTGGGTACTTAAACCAGTCATTGAAACATGCTGAGATTTTTTTTTTTTTCTCCTAACTTAACTCTACACACGTTGATTCTTTTCAGGTAGTTTGTCATTTATAATACTTCAAAAATTTGCCAAGAGGAGTTTCATAACATGTATGTTAATTCCCTAACAAGAGGAGTTATGATTACATGTATGTTAAGTATTGTAACGAAAAACATTTCCCCCTCCCTGCTCCACTTGCACTGTAAAAATAAGATTTTGGATGAACTCTGTATGACATCTTAGTAGAAGAGTTCAGAATATACATTTTCTAATAAACTTTACAGATCTTAAAATTTTTTTTTGATTTGGTATATGGCTCCAGGTTTTAAAATCAATCCCTGCTGTGCATTGCACACTTTTTACAAATGATAGGAAAGATCTGTATTAGTCCATGCTTCTCATAGAACTAGACTGATACATACAAATGTAACAAAATATGTACTTATAATTTTGTCACTCTTACTTTCAAAATATTTAGTATAATATTAATCCTAAACTTGCCAGTCCACAATTCTTCCTTTAGCAGTTATGTTTAATACAACGTTTCATACTATCTGCAAGATTTAAGGTTTGCGACAGAGAAGACAAGATCTGGTAAACAAGCTTTATGAACACTTAAAGCAACAACAATGAAAAAAATAATTCAAAAGTTCACAGTCCTTGAAGTACACATTAGCCAGTAACATAATACGGTATGAACAAACAAAAATAGTAAGGAGATTCCATTTTATTATAATCACCTTTCAGAATAAACTCCCATTCACAGACATATTCAAAAAAAGTCAAACCAAACTGAAATATTAGTGTCATCATGAGCAGAAAGATGTAAAAAATGAAAATGGAAAACCTTCTGCCTATATGAATGCCAACACAGTTTCTCCTCTTAAGTTATTCCAAATTTTTAAAGAGAAGAATCTCTCTTGAGATATTGTCAATAGAATAATATTTTGTGTATACTCTTTGCGCAGTATATAATCAAGTAAAATTAAAGATATCATGCACATTAAAACCAAGGTCATTAGTATTATTATCATATGATTCTATTATGGCCTATTTTTCTATATAAACAAAGACTTTAAAACAGCATCCTTTTCCAATTTAAACCAAATTGGAACATGATCTAAAAATATGAACATTACACTGAAAACAGAATCATTAAATGGACACAACAATTCTTTTTGAAGATGGCAGAAAGATGGATTTAGGTTTGATATTGGTACTTCACTTTACTTCTGGTTTGGAATCGGTATGTTGATATCAAATGGTGAATTTGAGATCTAAAACTACTGATGAAAAAAATCAGAAAATTTAAATTAATATATCATTATTTAAGAAAATAATTTTAGGACCAAAGAAAACTTTATCTAAGCCCAATTTTTCCATATGCATATGAGCTGCTATAACATTCTAGATTCCCTAGTTAGCTAGCTGATGTGAACTGAAACGTACATAGAGCTTCTATTCTGTTCCTTCCCTTCCCACACATGCATAGAAGACTTTAACTCTGCTATACTAAGTTCTACAAAGTATTTCCATTCAGAAATACCCTAAAATGAAATTGCCTGAAGAAAACCAACAAAACCGCTATATAAAACAAAGACACCCCCCCAAGAAAACCCCTGAAGAGCTTGCAGAAAACTCATTGAGTTTATTTTTATTTACTGCAACAGCCTCAAAGTATTTAATATTCCAACCACATCCAGATTTATTTGCATATTAATTTATTAAAATTTATTACTGGTAGTATTTTACTTTACTGAAAAAAGGAAACTCATTAGACTGAATAATTTGCAATCTTTTTATATCAACAGAAAAAATGAACTGCAGAAACATAATTCTGAATTCTTTCATCCACTAACAGACTTACCTTTTTTGTGGCCTAGAAAGATTTTTTAACCTGATATGACTGCTGAGAACAATTTCCTTCTAATAGAACAAATTTGATTTATTTAAAAAATGTAAAACATAAAAAATTTGCAACTGTGCAAAATAGAGAGCAATTACTCAGTGTTAACAGAAGAAAGCACGGAACCTATCTAAAGGTTACAACAGCTGGATGCAAATGAAAACCAAATCCTATGACTGTGCCCCATTTACTCATGTATTTTATGTGTTAAAAGTAACACTGAAAACACGTTCTAAATCAAATCAAGATCCTGAATTTGGTTTATTTTGTTTTATTTTGTACTTATCCATTAGCTGCAACAGTAAGGGTATTACTTTGCTAGAAAGAGAGTTTTGCCTTTCTGAAGATACTTGAGTAGAGAATATTGTATGCCTGGTAAGTACAAGATGGTCTCTGTAGTATGTATGTAAGAGCTGATTTCTTCTTTACACATTGATGAAATTGCTCTCAATGGTAATTCTAAAAAGAGGTCTACAAAAAGAGAGCCAGCATCTATTGTTCAACCATAACTTTCTTTCGTGTCATTATGTATTTATTTTCTGAACTTGTTTGGCTACTAACCAATTTATACCTCTCTATGAATTTAAGTGACATTTGAACACCTGAATGCAGAAATATCATTGGTTAATTAACAAACTTTTAGGAAGCAAGGTTTATCATTATTTTTCAAGTGTTCTCTATTTCTAAAGAACATTAAGACATGACCATACATTTATACTGTAGAGAACAAGTGAAAAGAACATGAGTTTGTAAGCAGCATTGATCTTGCTTAGAATTTGTGCTTCATAAATTAAAGGTGACAGAGGACCATATGGAAACACATGATAGAATAAAAATGCAAGTAAACTGGTGTACAACACATTTCTATACCAGTAATACTGGCAGTACTCACTCAGTCTCTATATATCAAAAAAACAACAGGATTTGAAGGAAATAGTAATAATGTCAAGTTGCTAAAAAATAAAATGAGTCAGAGGTCCTAGAATATGTGTTTCAAGAAAATTTCGATAATACAAGATGGAGTTTGCGTGCATGGGTTTTGTGTTATTTGTGAAAAGCACAACTGGATCCCATGTAAGCACAGGAATATTGTGGAGATAGCATTCTTACTAGTTAATTGACTAAGGAGAGAAGACAGTTACAGTGGGTAACAGCTGAAGATTGCAACTTTTCCAAATGATAACCACTATCTCTACAATGGGAACTCTGACAAATCTTTCCATTCAGTAATACCATTAAATGAAATTTGCTAAAAGCAAAATTAAACAAAAACACCCTAAGCCATACCCAATTTTATTCTATGATAGTTTCATGTTTTGATATTTGTCCTGGACACATACACATTTATGTATTCTATTTTAAAATGGAAACCACTATGAAATCTTCTCATGATGACTGTTTCTCTGCCTCTGCCAAATAACATAGCCTAAGATTTCTCCTAACCTCTACAAAAAATTATATTGGGTTTTGTAGGTTTTTTTACTTATGCTTTCATTTTAAAAATTTGACTTTTTAGTTATTCCCCAAGATGCTTATTTTGTTCTAAGAGACATGACACACCAATTCTAAACATAAGGAACGTCTTCAAAGCTGGCCACAAAGCAGTAATTATTTACTTCCCCTGACAATATCTAAGATTTATGAATAAAATTCAAATAACAGCACAGAAGAAACAATTATTAGTACACTCCTGAAATACTAAGTAATTACATCAGTTCCTATCATGGCTGATACAAGCACATAAGATTTTGAAATAGAATCAATCCAAATAATTAACTGACATACAAGTGAAACAGGAACAGTATTTGGAGGACTCGAGGCATGTACAGGTCTTGCATCCTTTTTTTATGCTTACAACTGAAAAATATCTGCTTACTATTTTTATGAAATACTTTATTTTTTCACCCTCAAATAAAATCTGGGTTTTTCTAAATCTTGCAAATTTGCAAACAGTTTAACAAATTTCTCTTTTCTTACCCACTTCAGTCTCCGTGGGCATTTATATAAATTGATTTTATTCCAGTGACCTTGCCTGTCAGATCTTGATATTTTGTCTGGTTTTAATTTCATTGGCTCAGCAAATTATCTAGGTGTTGAAATTTGTGTAAGACACAAGCCTCAATGTTTTTGGAATCTTTCATTTTAGGTAAGTGATAGACATTCACTCTGAGAGAGTCATCACTGCAGATAAAATTTTTACAGCTCTCTCATAGGGAAAAGTATCTCACTAAAAAGTTTCTCTGTTATTTAGAAAATGTCTTCCTCTTTCCTTCTGATTATTTTTGTATTTTTCTAACATGCTCATTCCAAAAGCCAGGCTTTAAAATGGTCAAGAAAAAAAACACCTACGTTGTTTTTCTACTCCTTTTCTGAAGCAGAGACAGCACTTTTTCTTAGAGACTGGAAGAGTAGCAGAGGAAGAAATGGATCCATAGCAATCTAAATGTAATCTGAATAAGCAGGACAGCATTATTTTTGGATTTTTAAAATAATTTCACATAAGTATCTGTTTTCCTTGCGTCTATTTCCTAGAATCTTTAGTAAAAGGCTATGAAGCAGAAGTGGTACTTTTGAAGACAATATAGCTCAACATCAAGGTCTTTCCACCCTCCTTTTTAAAAAGTTATATAGATATGTATTTTTTTTTCCATTTTTTCTGAGAATTTTAACTTTGATCTGCTGCATGTCTCTCTTGGATTCTTAACTCAAAGAAACATTATTAATCACACCTTGATTTTTGACAAGTTAATGCCACTCCCATATTTGTGGTTTGTTCTTATGTTCCTTCCCAAAGAGTAGATCCTGCCTACAGGAGTAAGGCTAAGGCTAAGATTTCCCAAGTGAATGAATCACACTGAAAGTAGTCTTTGGATATTTTAGTCATTCTCACCCTTTCCTCCAGTAAAAGGGAAAAAAATACCCAAACTCAGAAATATATTATTCCATAGGAAATTCTTCAGAATTTAAACCAGACACAGATCTTAGCACCATTCTAATGTAAATTGTTACTGACAAGACTCTTATTATTTATAGTGCATTTTTGCCCCAATCCTAGCAAATGCAACTCTTGAATTTCAGCTAATCTTTTGATCCAACAGACACTCTTAAATGAGACTCAGTTGAGCAGGCATCGTAACTGCTCAGGAAAAGGACATACTTGCCAACAGAGAGGTTATACTGGAATCATTGGTAAAATATATACCAATAATTATCTTAAATCCTCAATAAAGCAGCATAGCAGTCAAAAGGCTTACAAAAGTCCTTGTCTGATTCTTCATTTATCCATCTTTAGCAAAGTAACAGAATCCACACCATTACCAATTTAAAATAGGAGGGAAGCAAAACTGAACTTAGCTGGAGGAACAAATTTTGGCTTCCATTTGGTTTTGATTTTCTTCACTGGCTGTTTTTCTGCACTTAATAAAAATAATATAATACTTCTTTCATATTACCAAATCAAATAAGAATTGTGCAGCTGGACTCTTTGATCTGGGTGTAAAATATACTGTTCATAATACTTCAGTACAGATTGTTCATAATACTTCAGTATAGATACTAAGTGAAAAGATACAGAAGACCTCAAAGAAAAAACATCTACGGTTTACTTCCTTGTAAATCTTTAATTTCTAGTGGTGACACTTTTTAGTTTGGCACTAAGGGGTATTTATGATACCCAAAAGCTTTTTATACAACATTAAGAATATTAGCCAATACTTTACTACTATCCCTAACACTTCCATTCACTTCCTGTTCATGAATCTCTCCTGTAACAGTAGGGATCTGTCTCAAACAAAAACCTGATTGTGGATATCCTGAACGGATATTAATGACCACAAATAATTTGAAATCTTATTAAACATTAGACAATATTAACATTCTTAAAAAGTACATAGTCTATTTCCAAATGTTATTATTTTCTCTGGTTTCCAAAAAAAAACCCTACTTAGCAAAAATATGACTTGCACTCTATCTGATGCAATTTAATTGAAGATTTAAACCATGGATTAACTGTAGATATTTGTAAGAGCAATGACATTCTTTAATATTCACTTGCTTCATTTGGACTGCTCTTAGCTCTCAGAAGTTCTTTAATACTGACTCAAAGAAGTCAAAATTCTCCTTTTCAGAATCCATACAATGCAAAACCATTATCTTCATGATTTTATTGAAGGCAATTCTATTTATTTTAAGCCCCCCCCCC